>NC_091282.1:77199492-77507992 GCF_032444005.1 Ranitomeya imitator | reverse complement strand
AAGTATATCTCTAGTTTTAATAAGCTTACACACACTTTTTATGCATTCTTGTGTTGGAGGCGGATTCTCCATATTATGGGCTAAGCGTCGGAGTGTATTACTCCCTTGCCTCCCTATGGTTTCGCAAACATATTTTTACACAGTACATTATTCGTTACTTTACCAAGGACATTCCCTGCTACAATCTGCAATAACAGCTAAAATGAAGAATAGTGAATAACAACGTGTTTATCTGACCTATAATAACACTTACACAAAATGGAGGCAAGCAGGATAAAATGGATCCTGCTATAAGAAGGTCAGGTGTGGAGACTGGCTAGGTCACTCCAGGACATTGAAATGCTTCTTACAGAGCAACTTATTAGTTGCCCTGGCTGTGTGTTTCATGTCATGATCATGTTGGAAGACCAGCCATGGCCCATCTTCAATATTCTTAACGAGGGAAGGAGGTTGTTGGCCAAAATCTTGTGATACATTACCCCATCCATTCTCCCTGCAATACGGTGCATGCTATTCCCTTTTCAGAAATGCACCATCAAAATATGATGTATCCCTCACTATGCTTCACGGTTGGGACGATGTTCTTTGGGTTGTACTCATCTTTCTTTTTCCTCCAAACACGGCAAGTGGAGTTAATACCAAAAAGTTCTATTTTGGTCTCATCTGACCACAAGACCTTCTCTGATGTATCCTCTGGATCATCTAGATGATCATTGGCGAATTTCAAATGGGCTTTGACATGTTCTGTAGTGAGCAGGAGGACCATGCGTGCCCTGCAGGATTTTAATCAATGATGGTGTAGTGTTTTACTAACAGTAATCTTTGAGACTATAGTCCCAGCTCTCTTCAGGTCATTGACCAGGTCCTCCAATGTAGTTCTGAGATAATTTGTGACCTTTCTCAGAATCAACCTTACCCCATGATGCAAGATCTTGCGCGGACAGAGGAAGATTGACAGTCATCTTGTGCTTCATCCATATTCATGATAATTGTGCCAGCACTTGTTGCCTTCTCACTAATCTGCATGCCTGTAGTCCACCCCAGCCTTGTACAAGTGTAGGAGTCGGGGTGAGCCAGGGAGGCAGACATGGCTGAGAGTAATCCCTGTATCATTCCCTGGACCTATTCCTTTAAAGTGCTGCTTCTCTACACTATCAGGGCCTTCCCGGTACGGGTCAGTTACCTCTGCAGACGATTCCAAGAATAAAGAGTCACAGTCCGGTTTCACTTCAACTGCAACATCTTTACTCAGCAGCTCTTCATCCAGGGCACACAATGTTACAACATCAGGCATGGGTGTCTCTGACCCTTGCCTGTCACTTAGCCTGCGTTCGGGGCGGTCCGTACTATACGGTTCCACAGTGTCATCAATGTCCAGTATTTCTGCCTTTCGTGGGGGCATTCCCTGCTGTTTCGCCCCGGTTCTGAGAATGGCGGCCCATGCAAAAACCTACCACATCTTGGTGCACTTTCTCCCAAATGACTCAACCTTCATCTGTTCTGTAGCTGCAGTCCCACTATTCCTGCTCTCCTGATTCTGCTGTTGCTGTATTCTTTCTCTCTCTCTCTCTGTTCTTAGTTTTGGCTCCCTGGATACTTTTTCCAGGCCTATTTCTTCCTACTGGAATGTTACGGGGCATGAAGTGCACTGGGCTAGCCAGCCCTGTTTGAGCTGCATGGGCTCCCAGGCCCAAACTAACTTAAAACAGGAAGCTACACTATACTTATCCCCCCTTGTGCCCCTCCTATTCGTAATTATATCTTATATTATATCTACTATCTATGATGCCCCCATCTAGTGGGACTACTCCCCCTAACACTATACGGCCCCTGGCCACTTACTTTCCCTATCCGAAATGTGTGTGCAATACATGGCAAACAATATACAAATATGTAGAGTAGTATGCATTAAGATGTAGCAATACTCTTGTACACAGTGACGATACACTTTATGTGTAGCAGTGCCACTGTCTAAGAACACACAGGTCCCCTACACAGGTCTACAATTTTGTCCCTGGTGTCCTTAGACAGCCCTTTGGTCTTGGCTATGGTGGAGAAGTTGGAGTGTGATTGATTGTGTGGACAGGTGTCTTTTAAACAGTTAACGAGTTCAAACAGGTGCAATTAATACAGGTAATGAGTGCAGAGTAGGAGGGTTTCTTATTTAATTATTTAAAAATCATGCAATGTGATTTTCTGCTTTTTATTTTAAGATACTATCTCTCACAGTTGAAGTGTACCTATCATAAAAATTACAAACCTCTCCATTCTGTGTAGGTCGGAAAACGTACAAAATCAGCAGTGTATCAAATACGTATTTTCCCCACTGGATATACATTTTACATGGTTAATGTTCAGAACCAGCTTCAGATAGATGTCATGGGCATTGCCTTCTTGGAGGAACCTGGACTAGGTCCCCGGAGGGTTCTAAAGCCTTTGCTGCTTTTGCTTAGTTTTCCAGATTAGAGGAATGTTTTCAGTAAATTATGTTTTCTTCGCGCAAGATGCCAGAGGGTAAGGTTTTTTTTTAATGTGTTATGTAATTCAGACTAATCTAGATGGAACAACAATAAACATCGTAATGATTTCTGTTGTCATGTCATTTCTTCTTCAATGCATACATGCATAGTCGGGCTGGGCAACATAGGTTCCATCAAACGGGTTTATTTGGAGGGGTCAACTTCCATCTATAATATAATTTGGCATAAAAGTGCATGATAAAACCTGACAGATCCCAGTATTTATAATGAGGTCTATCTTGCACCGTTAATGTCCATTAAGTGACAGATCTGGCAACGTCCTCATTTTCATTTTTCTGTCCCCACTGACAATCATCTTTTGGTGTCCGTCACATTTCAAGCTTAAATTCTTGGTCCTAACTGTTCAAACTCTGGCCATCTCCTCAGCGTTCCTCTCTGCTATCAAGATGTTAGTCAGCACTCCTCTCTGCTCTCAATCAATCTCCTCAGCGTTCCTTTCTGCTATCAAGCAATCTCCTCAGCATTCCCCTTTGCCTTCAGGCCATCTCCGCAGCACTCTCCACAGTGCGGCTCCCCCTCACGTCTCCTCCCTCATTTCTGTCTATCGGTGTAGCCGATCGCTGCACTCTGCAAACCACTTTTGACTACCTCTGCACTAATCCTTACCTCACGCACTTGACTCAAAGACTTTTCCCACGTTGTGGCAATCATATGGAATGCTGTTACCCAAGAAATCAGGAACAGCCCTAACTTGCACAACTCCCTCAAAACACATTTGTTGAGAGCAGTCTATCACGTTCCCTAATCCAAGTCATTTTATGCGTAAGTGTGCGTGTATAGTCCATTCACTATCTCTGTGTACCCCCACTCCCTGAAGATGGCTGGACCATTAATGTAAATACATCATTGTGAATACACACCTGTACTTTATATCTCCAAACCCTCATTGTAGATTGTAAGCTCTCACAAGCAGGGGTGTTTTATTTTGCTTTAATTATTGTATTATTGTTAACGTTGTTACTTATGACTGTATTGTTTAAAACTTTTAAACTGTAAAGCACTGTGGAATATGTTGGCGCTATATAAAGAATGATTATTATCATTATAATTATTAGAACAAAGAGAAGCGGGACGGTGACACTAATTATGACGTGTCCGCCGCTCACCATCTTGATGGAGTCCTCAAAGTTTAGGAGGATGGTACATACTGTATGTCTGACATCTATGGCCACTCCTGAGGTCTTATGTACCGCCGCCCTTGTTGATGTTGGTAGTGAACAACTGCCCTCTTTTGTTCACAAATCCTTTCCAATTTATGCAGTGTAGAGTTCCAACGTGTGGGGACATCACACACCAGTCAGTGAGCTGGAAACTGCAAATGCTGATGAAGCATGGCAAGGGCAGCTGAACAGTAGCTGACGTTCTAAAATGGGCACAGAGGCGGCATACTTTCACAAGCAGATCCGGCAGCTATGGATAGCTTTTGAGAAACCGGTGAACAAAGAGGTTAAGCACATGGGCCAGGCATGGTATGTGTGAGCTCGCATTACCTCTGAGCCGACAACAGGTTCCGGCCAGTGTCACACATGACCTTGGCTGGCTGTAGGTTCAGCGGTGTCAGCCACAGATCCGAATGCTCTTTCAGAGCTGTTCACAACTCTTCAGCATATTAGTTTCAGCACAGCCTGTTGTCGCTTAGCTGAGGCAGTGCTACAGTGCTTCCAGCTTGTGACTGATGTGGTCATTTTGGAGATGGAGGCTGAAGAGGAGGAGGAGGTGCAACTGGGTCCGGACATCCGCTATGTGAACCCAGTGTGGCAGCAGTGAGATTTACCATCCCTGCCCACAACCACTTGTCCATGTGTCCATGGTTAGGTGGACTTTCACAGCAACAGCATGCTTGAGGGCCCAGGTAATGTTGTGCGACACGTGATTGTGTAAGGCCAGGACGGCACAGCGGGAGACATAGTGGCGGGTGGGGACAAAGTACTTTGTGACGGCCAATGCAATAAAGTTGTGTAAAAAATCAGTGTACTCCAGCCAAGTAGGCAACATTTAGAGCGCAAGCAGTAGAGAAATCTGAGAATTTAGTAATGTGGCATGTAGGGCGTTGGATCAGTATTTTCGCTTGCGTTACAAGGACTGGGGTAGAGACAAATGAATGCTGTGCTGATACAAGGACGTGGAGGTAGAAAAATGTTGGACCCAGCTTATAACATCCAGGGGTTCGGTTCTCATCCAGAGGAAACAACAGCAGCAGAGCTAGCAGATGCAGTATTAATGGGACTGTACTTGCTAAAAGGAGGCTAAGCAGTACGGGCAGGTCGTTCATCATGTGGCAGATTGTTGCGTGGAAAGGGGTCATCCACAAACCATTCTTAATGACCCATTTGAAACTACCATTTCACAGGAAAGATCATCACTGTTGAGAACACGTAGAAAAGAAAAAAGAGATTCTATGGTGAGAAATCATTAAGGTTGTTGTTTGATTCTATGGTGAGAAATCATTCAGGTTGTTGTTCTGGATGGAAAGTTAAGTTCAAACCTCAAATTTGTGATCTGTGTTTCTATTGACAGGGTGTAATCTGTTATCTGACACAAAAAAACTTTACAAGTATTGTGAGAACATCTGACCACCAACATGTCAGGTCAGATCCGCAGAACTGTCTTGTGGTCAGTGACTAGCACAATCTTTTGTATCACATAAAAGGTGTGACTGACGGCAATATGTAGCTGAAAACAATGGCAAAAACATTAGTTTATGTCCATGTTTAACCAAACTTTTGCTGGGCCTTTTTGTTCTGACATAGGACACTAATATACTGCAAATGTACAGTGGATTTGATTTCTAGAACATATCGTGAAGATATATTATTGGCTTTTCACAACTTTTCTTTTGCAAATTGCAAAACTCACACATCACACAATTTGCTTCTCCTACCACTTTTCGAAAGCAGCAATATTACTGGGCAGTTTTAAACAGAAGGGCCGGCTCTCATTGATTGGTCTGAATAATTAAATATTAAAGGGACTGTCAGCAGGATTTTTCTGCCACATGTGAGCAACATTATGCATGGGCAGAGATCCTGATTCCAACGATGTATCACTTACTTGGTTGCTTCTTGTTACTTTACTAAAAGCACTGTTTATTCTGCTGGAGATCTACCAGTGCTCAGTATGCTGAGCTCTGTATAGCCCCGCCCACATCACTGACTGGTAGCTTTCACACCAGAAAGCTGCCAATCATTGGTGAGGGTGTGGTTGGACTACCTGGAAGTAGGTTTACTAGTCCTTTAGTAATTATCTCCTCCTGATAAAACAGTGATTTTAATAAAACTTCCCCATCCATGTGTTCACTGAACCATGCGGATTCACCGCATCCAATGCATTCTATGGGTGAAATTTCTCTTGCAGACACCGGCGTCTCCACAAGAGAAATTAACATGCTGCGGTCTTTAAAGATGTGCAGTGATTACTGATCATGTGCACATACCCTGAGGTTTTGTTAAAGGGAACCTGTCACCATTTCTGTGTCATACCAGCTAAAAATATCATCTTACTAAGCGTCTGTTATGCATTCCCTAAATACTTATGTAACCCTCTGACTACTCCTGTATAGCCCTGAAAAACCTTTTTCATTTCTCCCGCTCTGTATTCTAATCAGTTCTGTCCGGTCCCATGGGCATGGTTTCGGGCCACCTCCTCCCCTCCCCCATCCCCCCCCCGACTGCTGCTCGGTGTCTTGAACATGGATGCATCACCCTCATCGCCGTGAGAAATTTTGCGCCTGCGCAGACAAATAGTGTCTCACGCTTGCGCAGTATGCTTTGCCTAACTGCGGACAAAGCAGAAGAGCGCATGCGCTGGTCAATGTATTTCCAGTACATGAAAGTAGTTCCAGTATATAAGTTGGAAATACGTTTGCCTTAGCAAATTCCTGTCACATGTGCGCTCCTACTCCCAATCCTATAAGCCTTAGGCCGGCGTCACACTTGGCGTAAGACAATACGGTCCGTATATTACGGCCGTAATACGCAGAAAAGTCCCCAAAATAGTGGTCCGTAGCTCCTCCGTAGGCAGGGTGTGTCAGCGTATTTTGCGCATGGCATCCTCCGTATGTAATCCGTATGGCATCCGTACTGCGTGTTTTTCTCGCTGGCTTGCAAAACCAACATAAGGATTTACAAGGGATCCATGTGTAAAAAAAAACATAAAAGCATATATACTGTCTATATATATGTCAGTAGACACATATATATATATATATTAATATTTCATACAGCACGAGATAGCTTTAAAGCCGGTAATTCAATTGCCGGCTTTTGCTATCTCCTTCCTAAACCCGACATGATATGAGACATGGTTTACATACAGTAAACCTTCTCATATCCCCATTTTTTTGCATATTCCACACTACTAATGTTAGTAGTGTGCATATGCAAAATTTGGCCGTTCTAGCAATTAAATTAAAGGGTTAAATGGCGGAAAAAATTGGCGTGGGCTCCCGTGCAATTTTCTCCGCCAGAGTAGTAAAGCCAGTGACTGAGAGCAGATATTAATAGCCTGGAGAGGGTCCATGGTTATTGGCCCCCCCGGCTAAAAACATCTGCCCCCAGCCACCCCAGAAAAGGCACATCTGGAACATGTGCCTATTCTGGCACTTGACCACTCTCTTCCCATTCCCGTGTAGCGGTGGGATATGGGGTAATGAAGGGTTAATGCCACCTTGCTATTGTAAGGTGACATTAAGCCAAATTAATAATGGAGAGGTGTCAATTATGACACCTATCCATTATTAATCCAATAGTAGTAAAGGGTTAAAAAAACAAAAACACATTATTAAAAAGTATTTTAATGAAATAAACACAAAGGTTGTTGTAATATTTTATTGTACGCTCAATCCACCTGAAGACCCTCGCTCTGCAACAAAGAAAAAATAATAAACCAACAATATACATACCTTCCGAAGATCTGTAACGTCCCACGATGTAAATCCATCTGAAGGGGTTAAAATATTTTACAGCCAGGAGCTCTGCTAATGCAGCGGTGCTCGTGGCTGTAAAACCCCGGGGAATGAAGGTAAAGTAGGTCAATGACCTATATTTACCTTCAGTCGTGGTGATGCGCCCTCTGCTGGATGTCCCTCGAGCGTGGGAACTTTCCTGGAGGGCGCCTCACCGCGAATTCATACATTCAAAAAGACCTAGACTGTTTAGTTCAATGAAGCAGGAAACCAAGGGACCACGGACCACTCTCAGAAAACTAAGTCAAGTTCCCGGTTCAGGCCTTTAGGTGTGAGGGTTTGCAGAGTGTATATCCAGTGCGATTCCCGTTCTCTTAATAATTTAATATGATTACCACCCCTGCGTGGTCTCTCAACCTGCTCGAGTACCTGGAAACGTAGTTGGGAGACGGAATGATTGGCAGATGCAAAATGATGTGGAAGGGGAAGCCACGTTTTTTAACACCGTATGGTGGATTTGTGGGAAGCAATCCTATCACGGATGTGTTGTGTCGTCTCGCCAACGTAAAGCAGGCCACAGGGGCATTTTATCATGTACACAACAATAAAATGTTAGAATCACACGTGAAGAATCCCTTGATCTTATACTGTTTGCCAGAGTGGGGATGGGTAAGGCTGGGTTCACACTGCGTTGTGTGAACCCGTTTAACGGACTACGTTACACCGCGGTGTAACGTAGTCCGTTAACGCCACCATTATTTGCAATGGCGAATGCATCGCTAGCACACGCCCACAATGGGCGTGCGCTAGCGATGTGTCATCATTGAGTGACTGACCCAAGACGCGGGCTGCAGCGTTTCCGGGTCCGTCACTGCTAGCGCACTGCTGGTGCAGATGGAGCTATCAGATGCTCCATCTGCGCTAGCGCAGTGCCAAAGTCGGCACTTGCGTTAGTGCAGTCCGTTTAACGGATTTGTTGAACGGACTGCACAACGCAAGTGTGAACCTAGCCTTATCGAACTGGATTTAATGACATTTAAGCAGCATGCGCAACCTAGGCAGGGAAACGTGCCACTCATTTCAGTGCCAATGAAAGTTTGTCTAGGTACTCTAGAAGTGCTTCCTATATCGGCCTTGAGGACTCGAAACGTTACCTCAACAACTCTTGCTTCTTTCTACGGTTTTTTTCTACTGTGGTGAATAAAATTATTCAATTTTTGCATTTGAAAATCTACATTGAGTGCGGCTGTTGTTTTACAAAACTAATGTTTGTGGCATCTGAGTGTGGCTAGGAAAATGAAATAAAAATTGAGCTGTTGCATGAGGTATCAGAGATCAAAGCAAGCATGGCTTATACTGCTCCCTCAAATATAAGGTCTTCGATTCAAAGCTGTAAATGCTGGCCCAGACCCTGCTACCTCATGCATGATCCATGCTGTGCTATTAGCAAATTTTTGCTGTGGGTCAATTGATGCCACTTTTCATGGCATCTGCCCCTAATTTAAGCTGTATGGGAAGCTTTTTGTCACTCTTTAAACTGTGTTGTCTATACATTTGGTTTGGCCTCCCATTGAATTCAATGTGGTTTGGGTACATTTGTCGAACCATTCAGCGAACATATTCGGCAAGCATCGCTACATTTGATAAACCGAACTGAATCTTGGAAGGTTCGCTCATCTCTACTTGAGACTTGCATTTTCCTATATTTTACAGGTACATTTCTTATAGGAACCACCCCTTGGGTTTCATCTAATGTATCAGCTATTTTGTCTTTTCTTTTGCAGGGGATTGGGATGGAATTAAAAGATACAGCAATTTTACAATGCTTTTTTAAACATTTTTTTATGACATTCAAGTATAAAGTGTAAACGTCACGGGGATTTTCTCCGGTATCACACAATCGACAAAGCAAGAGAAGAATGAACAATCCCAAGACCTTTATTTAGGCAAAAATACGAAAGGTCCATATACAATCCACCACACAAAGGATAAGATAGTCCGTCCAGAACACGAATGCAATTCAGTAACATGATAAAAACCCTGGGAAATGAGGGACCACCAATCCAGAAGACAGAGGATGACATAGTCCATATACTCTCTTTCTCTCTGAGGTGCTGTGATCACATCATCTTTCCACGCAGATCAGGTCTTGTGTCTCATCTCCCTGATATAAGGGATATAAGTCCCCCTCCTCATTCACAGGTCAGGGGGGTGGGTCGCAGGGGCTCATTGTTTCAACAACCTAGTTCAATATGTCATTAGCATATTAGCAAACAACATAATTCACTGACCCTATGGAAAGATAACAGTACAGGACTGTGGGGGCTGATATCATATGGCAAATAACAGCCATTCATCAAATAGCAAATAAATCATCCTACAAGAGAACACCATGAAAATCAGTAAAATATTAATACAAACAAAATAATACCCACATACCATATCCCACCATCACAAGCAATAATGTGTTAATTATTATGACAATACCATTCAGTATATATAGTTTTTACTATGTTCACTGCTTTGGCATAATACAGTACAGTATTTTTGCTTTGCACATGTTTTGTGCAGTTATCACAGTAAGCATCAGATTTGTCAGCATCAAACTTTGATATTTCCTGATACTGCAAGCTGTTATAACCTGCTATCAACAACAACGCCACAGAACTGTCTATGCACCAATGTAGGGCTCTATCAGGCATCAGATTCATTCCAATCTTTTTGTTCTCCCAACTACAGGACAGAACATTTAATTTCACTGGCAAGGCCCTCTGGACAAAACATCCACAATATACAGTACCCTTCATGTCCTGTCACTCCTCCCATTACATTTAGATTGTAAGTTCCTATGGGCATGGACCTCAATTCTTTTGCCTCTTTGCCTCTTGATTTGTTTTGCTCACTTGTCCTTTAACTTGTAAATTTTTTTTAAATTCCTGAAAAATAAGGTGGTGCTATAAAAATAATGATTAGTACAGTCAGATTCTGTAGCCTTATTCTTTTCCCTCTGTTCCCTCCTTCCTGCTTATCAACTAAATAAGCAAGTTACAAACAGATGACTACAGGGTCAGAACACACAGTGGTCTGTAACCATGGAGACAAATAGAACTGTCTAGTAACTGTAGATACAAAACAGTAGAATAATTTTAATTGAAGCCATTTTGTAAGATTGCTTAATATTTTTTATTCTAAATACACTAGGAATAATCCATCCTCCATTGACTTATAATTTCCAAGATAGAAAAGTCCAGAATTATCCAATAAGACATTCAGATGGAATTCTATAATTATTATTTTTTTAAATAGTAATTTTTTGTACCCTTGGTTCTAAGAAATATTCCCAAGTCTATTTCACACCAAAGCCCCAGCATGTCTGATTTCCTGTGAAAACGATATCACCGGAAACCTGGGCTATGTTAATACCAACTAAGCTTTGGGGATGACTCATACTTTCTGGAGTGACCACCAAAATAGGCATGAACCTGACAACGATGACTCCTTCAGAGACGATTCCTAGACCAGAGAACACACCTAAAAGTAATACACATTTCTAGAAATTGCTTATATTTTCTCAGAAGAGAAATTGTCATTTTTCCATATATCAGTACCAGAATGAAATTATTTGTAAGATTTTAGACTGATCTTTCCATGTCACATACTTTTAACTTGACATTTAGTTATTTTTCAAATACTTTTTACTTTATTTAACCCTTAAGGAACAACCAAATTTTGTTTCTGCATTTTCATTATTGCTTCAACAGACGTATGAGGGCATGTTTTTTGTTTTTTTTTTGCAGTCGAAGATGTCATTTCAAGCAAAATCATTCATTTTACTATATAGAATAAGGGAAAATGACAAAAAGATTCAAAGTGAAGTGAAAAAAAAATGCAATTCTGCAGTTGTTTTTGGAGTTTTATTCTTATGGTTTAATTGTATTGTCTTTTTTTGCTACTTTAGTGACTTAAAAAAATGTAGAACTTTGTAGAAAAAAACATACTACCATTGTTTAAAGTGTCTCCAGACTTGTCTCCCATCAACATCTAGGACATCATTTGTTGGCAATTGCACAGGAGCTGCCAGCAGAGGATCTTGATGAAGTGTGAGCCTAAGTGCATTCAGTGCAGTAGAAGTTCATCAGACAAGCAGCTGAGGCTATAAGTGTGGGAATTTCTGTGTGGCGCTTATACTACATACTAAATAAATCAAGATGTTTTAAAAATTTTGTTTAATTTTTTTACATGCACGCATACAGTATGCAGAAATGCTCACATACAATAGGCATACATGCACACACATGGTACACAGACATGCGCACAAACACAGACATGCATGTACACAGGCATTGAATATATATATATATATATATATATATATATATATATAAATATATATATATCTTTTATACTTTAAAAGGTACAAAAAGGAAGGAAAATGGGCCATTGCAAAATTTAGGCACCCTACTTGTTCAGGACCTAGGAGCACGCCCTTTTGAAAATATCACAGCTTGTAGATGCGTTTGTAGCGAACCAAGAGTCTTTGAATTATTGTTTGAGGGACTTTCATGCATTCCTCCTTGAAAATTCTTCCAGTTCTGAAAGATTCCTGGGTTGTCTTGCATGCACTGCTATTTTGAGGTCTAGCCACAGATTTTTAATGATGTTCAGATCAGGGGACTGTGAGGGCCATTGTAAAACCTTCAGCTTGCGCCTTTTGAGGTAGTCAGGTGGATTTTTTCATGTGTTCGGGTTCATTATCCATTTGTAGAAGCCATTCTCTTTTCAACTTCAGCTTTTTTACAGATGGTGTTATGTTTCCATCAAGAATTTGTTGAAATTTCATTAAATCCATTCTTCCCTCTACCTGTGAAATGTCCCAGGCTGCAACAGAACCTCAAAGCAGGATTGATTCACCCCCATGTTTAATGTTTATCAAGATGTTCTTTTGCTGAAATTTTGTGCCCTTTTTTCTCCACACATACCTTTAATCATTGTGGCCAGAGTTCTATGCTAACCTCACCGGCCCACAGGACTTGTTTTTAAAATACATCAGGATTGTTTAGATGTTCTTTTGCATACTTCTGATGCTGAACTTTATGATGAGGAAGCAAGAGATGTTTTGTTTTGATGATTCTTACATGAAGGCCATATTTGTGCAGGTGTCTCTAAACAGTAGAACAATGTACCACAACTCCAGAGTCTGCTAAATCTTTCTGAAGGTCTTTTGCAGTCAAGTGAGGGTTCCTATTTGCATCTCTAGCAATTCTATGAGCAGCTCTCACTGAAATTTTGCTTGGTCTTCCAGGCCTTATATTGACCTCCACTGTTCCTGGTAACTGCCATTTCTTAATTACATTTCGAACTGAGGAAAGAGCAACTTGAAAACACTTTTCTATCTTCTCCTACTTTGTAGGCCCCCACCATTTTCAGAGTGCTAGACAGCTGTTTAAAAGAGCCAATGGCTGCTGTTTTCTGACACAAGGTTAGAGGAGGCTGGGTTTTTATAAAGCTGGGAAATTTGTATCACCTTGCCTTTCCTAACAATGATAGTGAACAAGCCATAACCCTAACTTGCTAATTGAACACCGATCTTAAAATTGCTGCTAGGAGAAGGCGCCTTCAAATATGAGAGACCTGGATCAGTTTTCAAAAAAAGAGTGGTTCAATCCAAAATCTCACTGTACATGTAAGAAGCTTGTTGATGGTTATAGGAAGAGATACATTTGCAGATATTTATTCTAAAGAGTGTGCAACCAAATATTAAGTTGAGTGTGCAAACAATTTTGTCCGGCCCATTTTGGGGTTTTGTGAGTAATGATGCCCAATTTGCCTTTTTTTCTGTTTTTTTGTGTTGTTCCAATACACACAAAGGAAATAATTAAGTGTATAACAAAACACACACTAGATGGTGGCCTGATTCTAACGCATCGGGTATTCTAGAATATGCATGTCCACGTAGTATATTGCCCAGTCACGTAGTATATTACCCAGCCACATACTAATTGCCCAGCCACGTACTATATTGCCCAGCCACGTATTATATTGCCCAGCCACGTACTATATTGCCCAGTCACGTAGTATATTGGCCAGCCATGTAGTATATTGCCCAGCCACGTAGAATATTCCACGTTGTATATTGCCCAGCCACGTAGTATATTGCCCAGTCACGTAGTATATTGCCTAGCCACATAGTATATTGCCCAGTCATGTAGTATATTGCCCAGTCCATTGCCCAGCCACGTAGTATATTGCCCAGCCACATAGTATATTGCCCAGTCACGTAGTATATTGCCCAGTCACGTAGTATATTGCCCAGCCACGTAGACTATTGCCCAGTCACGTAGTATATTGTCCAGTCACGTAGTATATTGCCCAGCCACGTAGTATATTGCCCAGTCACGTAGTATATTGCACAGCCACGTAATATACAGCACAGAGCCACATAGTATATTGCCCAGCCACGTAGTATATTGCACAGCGACGTAGTATATTGCCCAGCCACGTAGTATATTGCCAAGTCACGTAGTATATTGCCCAGTCATGTAGTATATTGCCCAGTTACATAGTATATTGCACAGAGCCATGTAGTATATTGCCCAGCCACGTAGTATATTGCACAGCGACGTAGTATATTGCACAGCGACATAGTATACATCACAGAGCCACATAGTATATTGCCCAGTCACGTAGTATACAGCGCAGACACTTAGTATATTGCCAAGCCACGTAGTATATTGCCCAGCAACGTAGAATTTTGCCCATCCACGTAGAATATTGCCCAGCCACGTAGAATATTGCCCAGCCACGTAGTATATTGCCCAGTCCATTGCCCAGCCACGTAGTATATTACCCAGCCACGTAGTATATTGCCCAGTCACTTAGTATATTGCCCAGTCACGTAGTATATTACCCAGCCACGTAGTATATTGCCCAGTTACGTAGTATATTGCCCAGTCATGTAGTATATTGCCCAGTTACGTAGTATATTGCACAGCCACGTAATATACAGCACAGAGTCACGTAGTATATTGCCCAGCCACGTAGTAATTTGCAGAGCGACGTAGTATACATCACAGAGCCACGTTGTATATTGCCCAGTCAAGTAGTATACAGTGCAGACACATAGTATATTGCCCAGCCACGTAGAATATTGCCCAGCCACGTAGTATATTGCCCAGCCACGTAGTATATTGCACAGACACGTAGTATATTGCCCAGCCACGCAGTATATTGCCCAGTCACGTAGTATATTGCCCAGTCACGTAGTATATTGCCCAGCCACGTAGTATATTGCCCAGCCACATAGTATATTGCCCAGTCACGTAGTATATTGCACAGCCACGTAATATACAGCACAGAGCCACGTGGTATATTGCCCAGCCACGTAGTATATTGCACAGCGACGTAGTATATTGCCCAGCCACATAGTATATTGCCCAGTCACGTAGTATATTGCCCAGTCATGTAGTATGTTGCCCAGTTACGTAGTATATTGCACAGCCACGTAATATACAGCACAGAGCCACGTAGTATATTGACCAGCCACGTAGTATATTGCACAGCGTTATAGTATATTGCACAGCGACGTAGTATACAGCACAGAGCCACGTAGTATATTGCCCAGTCACATAGTATACAACGCAGACACATAGTATATTGCCCAGCCACGTAGTATATTGCCCAGTCACGTAGTATACAGCACAGATACGTAGTATATTGAAACATACTCACCATCCGAAGAGCCCGTTGTAGTTCTGTCGCTTGTGTGCGGTGTCCGGTCCCAAGATTGGTATGAGCGCAGGACCTTCCATGACGTCACGGTCACATGACCGTGACGTCATGGAAGGTCCTTCTCCCATAGCATCTTTGGAAGCGGAACCTGCCGCTTGCAGTGCCGAGGAGACGACGCGACGGCGGAAGGTGAGAATAAGGGTTTTTTTATTATTATTATTTTTAACATTAGATTGTTTTACTATTGATGCTGCATACGCAGCATCAATAGTAAAAAGTTGGGGACACACAGGGTTAATTGCGGCAGTAACGGAGTGCGTTACCCGCGGCATAACGCGGTCCGTTACCGCCGGCATTAACCCTGTGTTAGCGGTGACCGGAGGGGACTATGCGGGCGACAGGCTCTGACTGCGGGGAGTAAGGAGCGGCCATTTTCCGGACTGTGCCCGTCGCTGATTGGTCGCGGCAGCCATGACAGGCAGCTGCCAAGACCAATCAGCGAATGAATAACCGTGACAGACAGAAGGACAGACAGACGGAAGTGACCCTTAGACAATTATATAGTAGATTATGGTAATCTTAATTGACCTAAAAGGGGAAAGGTTTATTCTGATTTCATGTCAGATATTAAGTAATATATAATTGTATGTCTTTTCCATTATTTTTAGGAAAACAGAAATATAGCAGAATATGTGCAAAATTTTAGCAACCTTTGGAGTTTTTACTCCATTCCATTCCAGCTCCACTAACTTTTTGAAAAGGGGGCAGAACTTAGCAACAGGAGGCATGGTCAAGGTGTGGCTAACAAATTTACCATAATTTATACCGTTGGCATAAATGACAACAAAAATGTATTCTGGAAAACATTTATTTAGGTGACACACAGCAGCTAAAGGATGCACCCAATTCACTAAGAGTTAAGTAAATTTGTTGCATCTTACTGCAGCGCCCCCTCAACAAGAGTGGAGTACAAAACACCAGTCTTGAGGAATCAGGGCCAGAGTTATTGAGATCATCTACTGTGACTCATGAGTGCAACTAACAATGTAACAATCTGTCAATGAGGTATGCAATAAAAGAGGCTGTAATCACAGGTCCATCAAAATCAACAATAGATGGCATGACAGTACTCATAACAAATCACATAGATCCATGTAGAGTGCGCCAGTGAAAAAAAATGAGCTAATCTATATATATAATTGCCCAAGGGGTACTTCCATCTGTCTGTCTGTAACTTTCGTAATGGAAATCCTGGGTTGCTGATTGGTTGCGGCCGGCCGGCCGTAACCAATCAGCGAGATTGGGGCGGGAGTTAAACACCGCTTCACTTTTTACTATTGATGCTGCCTATGCAGCATCAATAGGGAAAACATAGAATGTTAAAAATAATTTAAAAAAAACAAAACATTATATTCTCACCTTCCGAAGTCCACCGCAGCCTTTCCCGCTCCTAGCACTCCGGTCCCAAGAATGCATTGCGGCAATGACTCAAGATCACGTAGCGGTCTCGCGAGATGATGATGTAGCGGTCTCTCGAGACCGCTACATGATCACGGGTTATTGCCGAAAGGCATTAATGGGAACAGAGCGTCGCGAGGAGAATTGGTAAAGGCCTTGGCTGGATCCGGGGACCGACGGAAGGTGAGTATATAACTATGTTTTATTCTAATTGTTTCTTTTAACAGGGATATGGTGCCCACATTGCTATATACTACGTGGGTTGTGTTATGTACTGCGTGGCCTGTGTTATATACTGCGTGGGCTGTGTTATATACTGCGTGGGCTGTGCTATATACTACGTGCCTGTGCAATATAGTACATGGCTGTGTTATATACTGCTTGGGCTGTGCTATATGCTACATGGGCTGTGTTATATACTACTTGGCTGTGCTATATACTATGTGGCTGTGCTATATACTACGCTGCCTGTGCAATCTACTATGTGGGCTGTGCTATATACTACGTGCCTGTGCAATATAGTACGTGGCTTTTATATACTGCGTGGGCTGTGCTATATGCTACGTGGGCTGCGTTATATACTATGTGGCTGTGCTATATACTATGTGACTGTGCTATATACTACGTGGGCTGTGCAATATACTATGTGGCTGTGCTATATACTACGCTGCCTGTGCAATCTACTACATGGGCTGTGCTATATACTACGTGCCTGTGCAATATAGTACGTGGCTGTGCTATATACTACGTGGGCTGTGCAATATACTATGTGGCTGTGCTATATACTATGTGGCTGTGCAATATACTACGTGCCTGTGCTATATACTATGTGGCCTGTGTTATATACTGCGTGGGCTGTGTTATATACTACGTGGGCTGTGCTATATACTACGTGCCTGTGCAATATAGTACGTGGCTGTGTTATATACTGAGTGGGCTATGCTATATGCTACGTGGACTGTGTTATATACTATGTGGCTGTGCTATATACTATGTGACTGTGCTATATACTACGTGGGCTGTGCAATATACTATGTGGCTGTGATATATACTACATGGCTATGCAATATACTACGTGCCTGTGCTAAATACTATATGGCTGTGTTATATACTGCGTGAGCTGTGTTATATACTGTGTGGGATGTGCAATATACTATGTGGCCTGTGCTATATACTACGTGGGCTGTGTTATATACCTCGTGGGCTGTGTTATATACTGCGTGGGCTGTGTTATATACTGCATGGGCTGTGCAAAATACTACGTGGCTGTGCTGTATACTACGTGGGCTGTGTTATACACTACATGGCTGTGAATTCTAGAATACCCGATGGGTTAGAATCGGGCCACCATCCAGTTATAGATAAATTTATTTCTTAAACTGCCACCAGCTGGTTGTACCTGATATAAACCTACTATGTAATTAAAAAGTCATAGGAATTCCGCTTGCGCTCCCCCTCCCCATAAGCTTTTTACCTTTTTATTTTCAACTAGCTGAAGAGCCCGGCGTTGCCTGGGCATAGTAAATATCTGTGGTTAGTTATAGCACCTCACTTCTCTTATTTTCCCATCACACCTCTCATTTTCTCCCTCACTCCTCTCATTCCCCCCTAACACTTGTCATTTCAACCTCACATCTGTCATTTTCTGATCACTCCCCTATTTTTCCTCACTCCTCTCATTTTGCACTCACACCTTTTCATTTTCACCTCACACCTCTCATTTTCACCTCATTACCTCAGTATATACATGTTTGTCATCTCCCTTATATATAGTATACATCTGTATGTCATCTCCTGTATATAGTATATACCTGTATGTCATCTCCCCTGTATATAGTATATACCTGCTGTGTGTCATCTTCCCTATATATAGTATGTACCTGAATGTCATCTCCTCCTATATATAGTATATACCTGTATGTCATCTCCTCCTGTATATAGTATATACCTGTGTGTCATCTCCCCTGTATATAGTATATATCTGTGTCATCTCCTCCTGTATATAGTATATACCTGCATGTCATCTTCTATATATAGCATATACCTGTATGTCATCTCCTCCTGTATATAGTATATACCTGTGTGTCATCTCCGCTGTATATAGTATATATCCGTGTGTCATCTCCTCCTGTATATAGTATATACCTGCATGTCATCTTCTATATATAGCATATACCTGTATGTCATCTTCTCCTGTATATAGTATGTACCTGCATGTCATCTTCTATATATAGTATATACCTGTATGTCATCACCCCTGTATATAGTATATACCTGTATGTCATCTCCTCCTGTATATAGTATATATCTGTGTGTCATCTCCTCCTGTATATAGTATATATCTGTGTGTCATCTCCTGCTGTATATAGTATATACCTGTGTGCCATCTCTCCTGTATATAGTATATACCTGTGTGTCATCTCCTCCTGTATTAGACCGCATTCACACGTTATTTGGCCAGTATTTTTACCTCAGTATTTGTAAGCTAAATTGGCAGCCTGATAAATCCCCAGCCAACAGGCAGTATATATTAGCTCACACATACACATAATAGACAGGTCATGTGACTGACAGCTGCCGTATTTCCTATATGGTACATTTGTTGTAGTTTGTCTGCTTATTAATCAGATTTTTATTTTTGAAGGATAATACCAGACTGGTGTGTGTTTTAGGGCGAGTTTCGTTTGTCAAGTTGTGTGTGTTGAGTTGCGTGTGGCGACATGCATGTAGCGACTTTTGTGAGATGAGTTTTGTGTGGCGACATGCGTGTAGCAACTTTTTGTGTGTCGAGTTGCATGTGACAGGTTAGTGTAGCAAGTTGTGTGCAGCAAGTTTTGCGCATGGCGAGTTTTATGTGTGGTGCCTTTTGAGTATGTGCAAGTTTTGTGTGGGGCAACTTTTGCATGTGTTGCAACTTTTGTGCATGTGGCAATTTTTCCGCGGGTGCAAGTTTTGCGTGTGGCGAGTTTTCCATGAGATGAGTTTTGCACTTGTGGCGAGTTTTGCAAGAGCCTAGTTTTTGCATGTGGCGAGTTCTGCGCGTGGCGAGTTTTGAGTGGCAACTTTTGTGTTTCGACTTTTATGTGGCGAGGTCGGTGTATGTGTGGTGAAATGTGTGCTGAGGGTAATATGTGTTCAAGCACGTGGTAGTGTGTGGCGCATTTTGTGGGTGTTCATATCCCCGTGTGTGGTGAGTATCCCATGTCGGGGCCCCACCTTAGCAACTGTACGGTATATACTCTTTGGCGCCATCGCTCTCATTCTTTAAGTCCCCCTTGTTCACATCTGGCAGCTGTCAATTTGCCTCCAACACTTTTCCTTTCACTTTTCCCCATTATGTAGATAGGAGCAAAATTGTTTGGTGAATTGGAAAGCGCGGGGTTAAAATTTCACCTCACAACATAGCCTATGACGCTCTCAGGGTCCAGACGTGTGACTGTGCAAAATTTTGCAGCTGTAGCTTCCGACGCCTCCAACACTTTTCCTTTCACTTTTTCCCCATTATGTAGATAGGGGCAAAATTGTTTGGTGAATTGGAACGCGCGGGGTTAAAATTTCGCCTTACAACATAGCCTATGACGCTCTCGGGGTCCAGACGTGTGACTGTGCAAAATTTTGTGGCTGTAGCTGCGACGGTGCAGATGTCAATCCCGGACATACACACATACACACACACACACACACACACATTCAGCTTTATATATTAGATTTTTTTCTGTGTCTTTCTTTCTGGCTGATTTCTTTCATGTTTGCATCATAGTTTAGTCATTTTTTTCCATGTCAAAAGATTTGCTTCCATGATATTTATTAAGAAGAACTTTTTAAAAAGTTCCAAAAAAGTTAAAATACTATTAATAATAGTTGGGGGGGTGGTAAAAATAGTAGAGATAGAGAGTCATCTCTAGAGAGAAGTGACATATTTAACCCCTTAGTGACAAGAGCCATAGAGCCAATTTGGTACTTAATGACCGAGCCAATTTTTGCAATTCTGACCACTGTCACTTTATGAGGTTATAACTCTGGAACGCTTCAACGGATGCCACTGATTCTGAGATTGTTTTTTCGTAACATATTGTACTTCATGTTAGTGGTAACATTTCTTCGATATTACTTGCGAATATTTATGAAAAAAACGGAAATATGGCGAAAATTTTTAAAATTTTGCAATTTTCAAACTTTGTATTTTTATGCCCTTAATCAGATATGTCACGAAAAATAGTTAATAAATAACATTTCCCACATGTCTACTTTACATCAGCGCAATTTTGGAAACAAAATTTTTTTTTTTGTTAGGGAGTTATAAGGGTTAAAAGTTGACCAGCAATTTCTCATTTTTACAACACCATTTTTTTTTAGGGACCACATCACATTTGAAGTCATTTTGAGGGGTCTATATGATAGAAAATAATGAAGTGTGACACCATTCTAAAAACTACACCCCTCAAGGTTCTCAAAACCACATTCAAGAAGTTTATTAACCCTTTACGTGCTTCACAGGAACTGAAACAATGTGGAAGGAAAAAATGAACATTTAACTTTTTTTTGCAAACATTTTAATTCAGAACCATTTTTTTTATTTTCACATGTGTAAAAACAGAAATGTAACCATAAATTTTGTTATGCAATTTCTCCTGAATACGCCAATACCCCATATGTGGGGGTAATCCACTTTTTGGGCGCACCGCAGAACTTGGAAGTGAAGGAGCGCCATTTGACTTTTTCAATGAGAATTGGCTGGAATTGAGATTGGACGCCATCTCACGTTTAGAGAGCCCTTAATGTGCCTAAACAGTAGAAACCCCCCACACGTGACACCATTTTGGAAACTAGACCCCTTAAGGAACTTATCTAGATGTGTGGTGAGCACTTTGAATCCCCAAGAGCTTCACAGAAGTTTATAACGTAGAGCCGTGAAAATAAAAAATCGCATTTGTTTACACAAAAATGATCTTTTTGCCCCCAAATTTTTATTTTCACAAGGGTAACAGGAGAAATTAGACCACAAAAGTTGTTGTGCGATTTCTCCTGAATACGTCGATACCCCATATGTGAGGGTAAACCACTGTTTGGGCGCACCGCAGAGCTTTGAAGAGAAGGAGTGCCATTTTACTTTTTCAATGTAGAATTGGCTGGAATTGAGATTGGAGGCCATGTCGCGTTTGGAGAGCCCCTGATGTGCCTAAACAGTGGAAACCCCCCACAAGGGACACCATTTTGGAAACTAGACCCCTTAAGGAACTTATTTAGATGTGTGGTGAGCACTTTAAACCCCCAGGTGCTTCACAGAAGTTTATAACGTAGAGCCGTGAAAATAAAAAAATCACAATTTTTTTACAAAAATGATCTTTTTGCCCCCAAATTTTTATTTTCACAAGGGTAACAGGAGAAATTAGACCATAAAAATTGTTGTGCAATTTCTCCTGAGTACGTCAATACCCCATATGTGGGGGTAAAACACAGTTTGGGCGCACCGCAGAGCTTGGAAGAAAAGGAGTGCCGTTTTACTTTTTTAATGTAGAATTGGCTGGAATTGAGATCAGACGCCATGTCGCGTTTGGAGAGCCACTGATGTGCCTAAACAGTAGAAACCTCCCACAAGTAACCCCATTTTGGAAACTAGACCCCCCATGGAACTTATCTAGATGTGTGGTGAGAACTTTGAATGCCCAAGTGCTTCACAGAAGTTTATAATGCAGAGTCGTGAAAATAAAAAATATTTTTTTTTCCACAAAAAAGATTTTTAGCCCCCAAGTTTTTATTTTCACAAGGGTAACAAGATAAATCGGACCTCAAAAGTTGTTGTCCAATTTGTCCTGAGTATGCTGGTACCCCATATATGGGAGTAAACCACTGTTTGGGCGCACGGCAGAGCTCGGAAGGAAGGAGCGCCGTTTTGGAATGCAGACTTTGATAGAGTGGTCTGCGGGCGTTATGTTGCGTTTGCAGAGCCCCTGATGTACCTAAACAGTAGAAACCCTCCACAAGTGACCCCATTTTGGAAACTAGACCCCCCAAGGAACTTATCTAGATGTGTGGTGAGAACTTTGAATGCCCAAGTGCTTCACAGAAGTTTAGAATGCAGAGTCGTGAAAATAAAAAATATTTTTTTTTCCACAAAAAAGATATTGTAGCCCCCAAGTTTTTATTTTCACAAGGGTAACAGGAGAAATTGGACTGCAATAGTTGTTGTCAAATTTATCCCGAGTACACTGATGTGCCATATGTGGGGGTAAACCACTGTTTGGGCGCACAGCAGACCTTGGAAGGGAAGGAGCGCCGTTTTGGAATGCAGACTTTGATAGAATGGTCTGTGGGCGTTATGCTGCGATTGCAGAGCCCCTGATGTACCTAAACAGTAGAAACCCTCCACAAGTGACCCCATTTTGGAAACTAGACCCCTCAAGGAACTTATCTAGATGTGTGGTGAGAACTTTGAATACCCAAGTGCTTCACAGAAGTTTATAATGCAGAGTCATGAAAATAAAAACATTTTTTTTCCACAGAAAAGATTGTGTAGCCCCCAAGGTTTTATTTTCACAAGGGTAACAAGAGAAATTGGACCCCAGAAGTTGTTGTCCAATTTATCCCGAGTACGCTGATGCCCCATATGTGGGGGTAACCCACTGTTTGGGCACACGGCAGAGCTCAGAATGGAGGAAGCACCATTTGACTTTTTGAGCGCAAAATTGGCTGTCGTGTTTGGAGACCCCCTGATGTACCTAAACAGTGGAAACCCCCCAATTCTAGCTCCAACCCTAACCCCAACACACCCCTAACCCTAATTCCAACCTGATCCATAATCCTAATCACTAACCCTAACGATAATCACAACCCTTACCCCAAAACAACCCTGATGTCAACCCTAACCATAACCCTAGTCAAAACCCTAAATCCAACACACCCCTAATCCTAATCTCAACTCTAACCTCAAACATAACCCTAATCCCAATACACCCCTAATCACAACCCTAACCTTAACCCTAATCCCAAACCTAACCCTAATCCCAAGCGTAACCCTAATGCCAACCCTAACCCTAATACCAACCCTAATCCAAACCCTAACCCTAATCCCAACTCTAACCCTAAATTTAGCCCCAACCCTAACCCTAACCCTAGCCCTAACTTTAGCCCCAACCCTAACCCTAGCCCTAAGGCTACTTTCACACTTGCGTTTGGCATCCGTCGCTATCCGTCGTTTTGGACAAAAAACGGATCCTGCAAATGTGCCCGCAGGATGCGTTTTTTGCCAATAGACTTGTATTGCCGACGGATCGCGACGGATGGCCACACTGGATCAGTTGTGTTTTGGCGGACCGTCGGCCCAAAAAAACGTTCAATGTAATGCTTTTTGTACGTCGCGTCCGCCATTTCTGACCGCGCATGCGTGGCCGTAACTCCGCCCCCTCCTCCCCAGGACATAGATTGGGCAGCGGATGCGTTGAAAAACTACATCCGCTGCCCACATTGTGCACAATTTTCACAACGTGCGTCGGTATGTCGGGCCAACGCATTGCGACGGCCCCGTACCGACGTAAGTGTGAAAGAACCCTAACCCTAAATTTAGCCCCAACCCTAACCCTAAATTTAGCCCCAACCCTAGCCCTAGCCCTAACCCTAGCCCTAACCCTAACCCTAGCCCTAGCCCTAACCCTAGCCCTAGCCCTAACCCTAATTTTAGCCCCAACTACTCTTCTCCTGCCGGCTGGCAGATGGCGATAGATGGCGGGCGCACTGCGCATGCGCCCGCCATTTTCTTTTCCCCGGCGGCCAGGAGGAGCAGCAGGAGGACCCGGGGACACCGGTGAGGATGATAGGGTCCCCGAATTCCCCTATTTCTCTGTCCTCTGATGTGCGATCACATCAGAGGACAGAGAATTACACTTTGCTTTTTTTTTTTGCGGTCGACGGTAAACAGTTAATTACCGGCGATCGCAAAACAGGGGTCGGTAAAACCGACCCCGATCATGTTCTTTGGGGTCTCGGCTACCCCCGGCAGCCGAGACCCCAAAGATCCTCCCGGTACCGGCCGGCGGGCGCACTGCGCATGCGCCCGCCATTTTTTTGCCGGAAGAAGATGGCGGCGCCCATCGGGAGCCACGAGGAGCACCGGGGGAGACAGGTGAGTATCGTGGGGCTATTGGGGACCCCATTTTTCTGTCCTCTGATGTGCGATCACATCGGAGGACAGAGAAATTAAAAGGGAAATCGCGTTTTTTGGGTTTTTTTGCGATCGCCGGTAAACGGTTAATTACCGGCGATTGCAAAAGCGGGGTCGGTAAAAAAAAAACCCAAATCATGTTCTCTGGGGTCTCGGCTACCCCCGACAGCCAAGACCCCAGAGAAAATCCGACTCTGGGGGGCGCTATTTACTTTTTCCACAGCGCCGTTAATTAACGGCGCTGTGGTTTAAGTACCCTTAGCGGCCGCCGTTAAAAGGCGTATCGGCGGTCGTTAAGGGGTTAAATACATTTATGCATAATTGAATTGGCTCCTTCACAATGGACTCTCACATATTCCTCTCATTATAAATCTTCTCCATGAAGTGTGATGCACATGCTGTGGACCTTCCAGTTCATTGTACAGCCATCAGCCCTAAAACGGTTATTCCCTATAGATTCTGGAGCACATTCATAAATACTGTGATTTCTGCCATCTGGAGTGTTGTATTAATTATTATAGACATTATGCTCCATTCCATTGATATTTTGGGAGCGTTGCAGAATTTGCAAGCAAATTTAAAAATGGGGTGTAAACTCTGCAGCTGGAATATTTTGCTGAACGGATGAATATAATAAATGTGAAAACAAGTTAGAAATCTATATTTGTGTATACTGTATATCAATATATCTACACATATCTACCTGTCTGCAAATGTATATATGCAACGCAAGCTATATAAAGCAATACTAATACATATGCTTCTAAAGTGCTGACATGTTCTGCAGCGCTTCACAATCCATATATATGTATATAGGGGCCCCACGGTGGTTCGGTGGGTAGCACTGTTGCATTGCAGTGCTGCGGTCATTGGTTCAAATCCCACCAAGGAAAACATCTGCAAGGAGTTTGTATGTTCTCCCCGTGATTGCGTGGGTTTCACACTCCAAAGACATACTGATAGGGAATCTAGATTGTGAACTCCAGTGGGACAGTGATGATAATGTATGTAAAGTATAT
Source organism: Ranitomeya imitator (assembly GCF_032444005.1). Classification (NCBI taxonomy): domain Eukaryota; kingdom Metazoa; phylum Chordata; class Amphibia; order Anura; family Dendrobatidae; genus Ranitomeya; species Ranitomeya imitator. Next base: position 77,482,186 of record NC_091282.1, on the reverse strand, counting down.
ATATAGTACAGACCAAAAGTTTGGACACACCTTCTCATTTAAAGATTTTTCTGTATTTTCATGACTATGAAAATTGTACATTCACACTGAAGGCATCAAAACTATGAATTAACACATGTGGAATAATATACTTAACAAAAATGTGTGAAACAACTGAAATTATGTCTTATGTTCTAATATTAGGTCTTATATTCTAGGTTCTTCAAAGTAGCCACCTTTTGCTTTGATGACTGCTTTGCACACTCTTGGCATTCCACATGTGTTAATTCATAGTTTTGATGCCTTCAGTGTGAATTTACAGTTTTCTTAGTCATGAAAATACAGAAAAAGGCCGGCTTCACACTCAGCGTATGAAAATACGGTCAGTATATTACGGCCGTAATACGCTGAAAAGTCCCGAAAATAGTGGTCCGTAGCTCCTCCGTAGGCAGGGTGTGTCAGCGTTTTTTGCGCATGGCATCCTCCGTATGTAATCCGTATGGCATCCGTACTGCGTGTTTTTCTCGCAGGCTTGCAAAACCAACATACCGCTATAGAAGTGATCCATGTGTCCCAAAAAGAAAACAATATATATATATATATATATACTGTCTATATATATATATATATATATATATATATATATGTCAGTAGACACATATATGTATATATATTAATATTTTTTCCAGCGCTATACAGCTTGAAAGCCGGTAATTCAATTACCGGCTTTTTCTTTCTCCTTCCTAAAACCCGACATGATTTGAGACATGGTGTACATACAGTAAACCATGTCTTCTCTCCTTTTTTTTTGCAGATTCCACACTACTAATGTCAGTAGTGTGTATCTGCAAAATTTGGCCGTTCTATCTACTAAATTAAAGGGTTAAATGGCGGAAAAAATTGGCGTGGGCTCCCGCACAATTTTCTCCGCCAGAGTAGTAAAGCCAGTGACTGAGGGCAGATATTAATAGCCTGGAGAGGGTCCACGGTTATTGGCCCCCCCTGGCTAAAAACACCTGCCCCCAGCCACCCCAGAAAAGGCACATCTGGAAGATGCGCCTATTCTGGCACTTGGCCACTCTCTTCCCATTCCCGTGTAGCGGTGGGATATGGGGTAATGAAGGGTTAATGCCACCTTGCTATTGTAAGGTGACATTAAGCCTAATTAATAATGGAGAGGCATCAATTATGGCACCTATCCATTATTAATCCAATTGTAGTAAAGGGTTAAATAAAACACAAACACATTATTTAAAATTATTTTAATGAAATAAAAGCAATGGTTGATGGAGTATTTTATTCTACGCCCAATCCAGTCACTGAAGACCCTCGTTATGTAAGTTAAAAAACATAATAAACCAACAATATCCTTACCCTCCGCAGATCTGTAACGTCCAATGATGTAAATCCATCTGAAGGGGTTAAAATATTTTGCAGCCACGAGCTTTGCTAATGCAATGATGCTCATGGCTGCAAAAACCCCGGAAAATGAAGGTAAAATAGGTCAATGACCTATATTTAGCTTCATTTGCGGTGAGGCGCCCTCTGCTAGCTGTTCCTAGATCGTGGGAACTTTCCTAGAAAGCTCCCAGGCTTCTAGGTAAGTTCCCACGATCTATGAACAGCCAGCAGAGGGCGCCTCACCGCAAATGAAGCTAAATATAGATCATTGACCTATATTTAGCTTCATTCCCCGGGGTTTTGCAGCAAGGAGCAGCCTGCATTAGCGGAACTCCTTGCTGCAAAATGTTTTAACCCCTTCAGAAGGATTTACATCGTTGGACTTTACAGATCTGCGGAAGGTAAGTATATTGTTGGTTTATTATATTTTTTCTTTTACAGAACGAGGGTCTTCAGTGATTGGATTGGGCGTTAAATAAAATATTACAACAACCTTTGTTTTTATTTCATTAAAATAATTTTTAATAATGTGTGTGTGATTTATTTTAACCCTTTCATTCAATTGGATTAATAATGGATAGGTGTCATAATTGACGCCTCTCCATTATTAATTAGGCTTAATGTCACCTTACAATAGCAAGGTGGCATTAACCCTTCATTACCCCATATCCCACCGCTACACGGGAATGGGAAGAGAGTGGCCAAGTGCCAGAATAGGCGCATCTTCCAGATGTGCCTTTTCTGGGGTGGCTGGGGGCAGATGTTTTTAGCCAGGGGGGGGGGCCAATAACCGTGGACCCTCTCCAGGCTATTAATATCTGCCCTCAGTCACTGGCTTTACTACTCTGGCGGAGAAAATTGTGCGGGAGCCCATGCCAATTTTTTCCGCCATTTAACCCTTTAATTTAGTAGATAGAACGGCCAAATTTTGCAGATACACACTACTGACATTAGTAGTGTGGAATCTGCAAAAAAAATGGAGAGAAGACATGGTTTACTGTATGTAAACCATGTCTCAAATCATGTCGGGTTTTAGGAAGGAGAAAGAAAAAGCCGGTAATTGAATTACCGGCTTTCAAGCTGTATAGCGCTGGAATAAATATTAATATATATACATATATGTGTCTCACTGACATATATATATATATATATATACCTATTCTATGTGTACACATTTATTCTCCCTATTCTACTCTAAGCTGTCAGTGTGATTTTACTGTACACCGCACTGAATTACCGGCTTTTCTCTCTAACAGCGCTGCGTATTTCTCGCAAGTCACACTGCTTGTCCGTGTGTAATCCGTATTTTTCACGCTTCCATAGACTTTCATTGGCGTATTTCTTGCGCAGTACGGTGACAAACGCAGCATGCTGCGATTTTGTACGGCCGTAGAAAGCCGTATAATACTGATCAGTAAAATACGGCAGATAGGAGCAGGGGCATAGAGAATAATTGTGCCGTATTTTTTGCGAGTTTTACGGACGTAGTTTCTGCGCTCTTACGTCCGTAAAACTCGCAAGTGTGAAGCTGGCCAAAATCTTTAAATGAGAAGGTGTGTCCAAATTTTTGGTCTCTACTGTATATATTTATATATATACACACAGTGCTTAACTGTATGAATTGTAAAATGATGCAGAACTTAGCACTTTATTTAATATATTCACATATATTTACAGCACTATAGTACTGTATGTATAGTTATTATTACTGCTAATATAAATTAGACTGTATACAACACTGCCACCTAGTGTTCATTCAGGAAAATACAATAGTGTAATTTTTTCTGCAGATATAGTGAGTGCAGAGGAAGCAGTCACACATGTGACCAAAGACCCATCTTACACATGGTAGATATGGCCTTTTTCTACAGTTCTGGTTGCTTTATTTTTTAAACAATCTTTTTAGTTCTTATATTTTTTAATGCTTCTTTTTTTGCCTCATTCCTGATGTGGCCAATTTTCGTGTTTGTCAACATACCCATATCAAAGCTTGTCTTCTGCACGAGAACTTGTAGTTCTGAATGACACCATATAACCATATATGCATTTTATTGGATCAAAGGGAAAATTCCAAGTGCAATGAAATGGTAGAAACAACATAATTTCACCATTATTCTTTGAAGTTTTGTTTTTCTGGCATTCAGTGTGCAGTAAAAAATACCTGGAAACATGAACTGTATGAACATTTCAGTGTGATTCCAGGAACATATCAATTACTGGATTGGTTGCTGTTGATACAATCACTGTTTTATCTGCTGCAGATCAAGTAGTGCTCTAAATTAGAGTTGAACGACTTTTACTTTTTTAGGATCGTTTCGGGTTTCGCGAAACCCAACTTTCTCAAAAGTCGGGTCGGGTGAAATCGGCCGATTATTTCGAAAAGTCGGGGGTCGGCCGAAACACGAAATCTAATGCAAGTCAATGAGGAATCAAAGTCGGCAGTGAGTGGAGGACAGGAAAACACCTACAGTGCCCATTTTAATGCCAAAAACATCAATTCGTATTACTGAAGATTGTCAATCTTAATTTACTTTATAATAATAGTTAGGCATTGAAAAAAGGGGCTGATTTGGCTAAAGTTGTGTGGGGGGGGGGAGGGTAGGGCTGGCTCAAGATTTTCGTGGGCCAGGGATACGCGGAATATGTCACTGCAGTGGAGCAGGGAGAGGTAAGTATTTCAACATTGCAAGTGCTGTGATCCTGAGCAAGCAGGGGGGGCCCACTAGTTGGCACTGGCACAGGGCCCCTCATAGTATGGCGATGTGTTTTACGGCGGGTGGCGCCTCCCACTGGCAGAGACACGTTTGCGTACTATGAGGGGCCCTGTGCCTGTGACGTTGCCAACTAGTATGCCCCCCCCACCTGCACTTTCATCTGCACCTTCCTCTTTGTCCCCGTGTAAGGTGGTATGGTATGCGGGAAGGGGAACCTGACTTTCAGCAGGGTCAGACTCTGGCTGTGTAGAGTGCAAGGGGAATGTAGTGGTCTGGGTCAATGTACCAACAGACTCATCTAGCAGTGGCTGGGCAATGGGCAGGATGAGGGGGAAACACAGATATAGGCCCAAACAAGAAAGTAGGCTAAATGCAGTTCAAAATTGGTAACAGGAGTACACAGGTGGCACAGCTTTGTTCAGTGGAGGAGGACAACTGTTATGAGAGTCTCACACAGACTTAGTAGGCCTAAAATAAAAAAGTAGGCTAAATGCAGTTCAAAATTGGTAACAGGAGTACACAGGCGGCATAGCTTTTTTCAGCGGAGGAGGACAACTCTTATGAGAGGCTCACACAGAATTAGTAGGCCTAACATAAAAAAGTAGGCTAAATGCAGTTCAAAATTGGTAACAGGAGTACACAGGCGGCATAGCTTTGTTCAGCGGAGGAGGACAACTGTTATGAGAGGCTCACACAGTTACTAGGCCCAAGTATGTAAGTAGGCTAAATGCAGTTCAAAATTGGTAACAGGAGTACACAGGCGGCATAGCATTGTTCAGTGGAGGAGGACAACTGTTATGAGAGGCTCACACAAGACTTAGTAGGCCTAAAATAAAAAAGTAGGCTAAATGCAGTTCAAAATTGGTAATAGGAGTACACTGGCAGCATAGCTTTGTTCAGTGGAGGAGGACAACTGTTATGAGAGGTTCACACAGACTTAGTAGGCCTAAAATAAAAAAGTAGGCTAAATGCAGTTCAAAATTGGTAACAGGAGTACACAGGCGGCACAGCGTTGTTCAGTGGAGGAAGACAACTGTTATGAGAGGCTCACACAGACTTAGTAGGCCTAAAATAAAAAAAGTAGGCTAAATGCAGTTCAAAATTGGTAACAGGAGTACACAGGCGGCATAGCTTTGTTCAGCGGAGGAGGACAACTGTTATGAGAGGCTCACACAGTTACTAGGCCCAAGTAAGTAAGTAGGCTAAATGCAGTTCAAAATTGGTAACAGGAGTACACAGGCGGCATAGCTTTGTTCAGTGGAGGAGGACAACTGTTATGAGAGGCTCACACAGTTACTAGGCCCAAGTAAGTAAGTAGGCTAAATGCAGTTCAAAATTGGTAACAGGAGTACACAGGCGGCATAGCTTTGTTCAGCGGAGGAGGACAACTGTTATGAGAGGCTCACACACTTACTAGGCCCAAGTAAGTAAGTAGGCTAAATGCAGTTCAAAATTGGTAACAGGAGTACACAGGCGGCATAGCTTTGTTCAGTGGAGGAGGACAACTGTTATGAGAGGCTCACACAGACTTAGTAGGCCTAAAATAAAAAGTAGGCTAAATGCAGTTCAAAATTGGTAACAGGAGTACACAGGCGGCATAGCTTTGTTCAGTGGAGGAGGACAACTGTTATGAGAGGCTCACACAGACTTAGCAGGCCTAAAATAAAAAAGTAGGCTAAATGCAGTTCAAAATTGGAAACAGGAGTACACAGGCGGCACAGCTTTGTTCAGCGGAGGAGGACAACTGTTATGAGAGGCTCACACAGAATTAGTAGGCCTAAAATAAAAAAATAGGCTAAATGCAGTTCAAAATTGGTAACAGGAGTACACAGGCAAGTAAAGAAGCTGCGGAGACACCATCACGTGTTTCTCGACGCAAGCAGTGAATAGCCAGGCCTTTCCCCCGGAAAGGAACAACCACGGGAAGGGCAGCATCCTATGAAGGAAAGCCACCTATGCCAAGCATGGTATCCATCCACAGACAGCTGTTTCGGGGTTTTTGCCCCTCATCAGTGTGGAGTAGGAATCTGGCTATTAGGAGCAGTGCCTAGTAAAAAGGCTATAAAGGCACAGATGATTGGCCTCGGGGAGACCAAAACATCCAACACCGCGGAGACACCATCACGTGTTTCTCAACGCAGTGATTCCAGAACACTGCCCCCATCCCTTATGGGAAATATGCAGATGCAAGTAAAGAAGCTGCGGAGACACCATCACGTGTTTCTCGACGCAAGCAGTGAATAGCCAGGCCTTTCCCCGGGAAGGAACAACCACGGGAAGGGCAGCATCCTATGAAGGAAAGCCACCTATGCCAAGCATGGTATCCATCCACAGACAGCTGTTTCGGGGTTTTTGCCCCTCATCAGTGTGGAGTAGGAATCTGGCTATTAGGAGCAGTGCCTAGTAAAAAGGCTATAAAGGCACAGATGATTGGCCTCGGGGAGACCAAAACATCCAACACCGCGGAGACACCATCACGTGTTTCTCAACGCAGTGATTCCAGAACACTGCCCCCATCCCTTATGGGAAATGTGCAGATGCAAGTAAAGAAGCTGCGGAGACACCATCACGTGTTTCTCGACGCAAGCAGTGAATAGCCAGGCCTTTCCCCGGGAAGGAACAACCACGGGAAGGGCAGCATCCTATGAAGGAAAGCCACCTATGCCAAGCATGGTATCCATCCACAGACAGCTGTTTCGGGGTTTTTGCCCCTCATCAGTGTGGAGTAGGAATCTGGCTATTAGGAGCAGTGCCTAGTAAAAAGGCTATAAAGGCACAGATGATTGGCCTCGGGGAGACCAAAACATCCAACACCGCGGAGACACCATCACGTGTTTCTCAACGCAGTGATTCCAGAACACTGCCCCCATCCCTTATAGGAAATATGCAGATGCAAGTAAAGAAGCTGCGGAGACACCATCACGTGTTTCTCGACGCAAGCAGTGAATAGCCAGGCCTTTCCCCGGGAAGGAACAACCACAGTTACAAATGGACACTAGCGCATGGCCATGCGGCCATGCGAGCCTTAAATAGCTGCAGCACGTATAGGACCTTCCAAAGAAGGACCAATGGAATTGCTGCAGTACCTGAGCATGTGACCCTAGATCTCCACTGAGAGATCTTGCCCTGGGCATGCTCAGTGTGCAAAGCGGAACTTAGTCCTAGTACCTACAGGACCTTCCGTGAAAAGGACCAATGGAAGTCGCTGCAGGACCTGAGCATTTGACCCTAGATCTCCACTGAGAGATCTTGCCCTGGGCATGCTCAGTGTGTGCAAAGTAGGACTTGGTCTCAAAAACGTCTGCTCGCCGTTGCCCAGCACTGGCTTCAATGGCAGAAGCAGCAGCAACCCTATGCACAGAGTGAGACTGAGCAAGAGGCTGGGACCGACGTCTCCGCTGAGCAGACTCCACTACAGCTGGAGAAGAATGGGAGACCGCAGCGAAGATGGTTCGAGATTCCCCCTGTGCAGAGGCGGGAACTTGACACCTAACATTACCCCCCTCATAGGGCCCCCCTCCTTGGACCTTGCTACGCTCGAAGGAAGCAATGAGCTGTGGAGCTCGAATGTGTTCAGCAGGCTCCCAGGACCTGTCCTCTGGGCCATAACCCTTCCAATCCACCAAATAGAGTTTTTTGCCACGTACCACCTTGCACCCCAAAATAGCGTTCACCTCGTAATCGTCTGTAGACGAACCTGATGTTCCGTCAGATGACTCGGAAAACCGGGACATGTATACGGGTTTCAAGGGGGACACATGAAAGGTGTCGGTGATACCCAAGCGTGGAGGAAGGGCCAGACGGTAGACCACAGGGTTAACCTGTTTGAGGACCTTGAAGGGACCCAAGTAGCGAGGTGCAAACTTAGTGGACTCAACACGCAGCCTGATGTTATGGGCGGAGAGCCACACTAAGTCGCCAGGAGCAAAGGTCGGAGCGGGGCGCTGATGAGCATCGGCGGAGGACCTCATTCTCTCCTTGGAGGCCCGAATGGCATCCTGAGTGCGGTCCCAAATGTCCCGTGCCTCAACAGCCCAGTCTGCCACCCTGGAGTCGGCGGAAGACACGGGCATGGTCACAGGGACACGCGGATGCTGGCCGTAATTTAGGAGGAATGGAGTCTGACCGGTGGAGTCGGCTACGGCATTGTTAAGCGCAAACTCTGCCCATGGTAGCAAGGATGCCCAGTCATCCTGCCTGGCAGAAACAAAATGTCGTAAATATGTGACCAGGGTCTGGTTGGCCCTCTCTACCAACCCATTCGTCTCGGGATGATATGCCGAAGAGAGATTCAACTCAATACTGAGTAGACGACAAAGCTCTCTCCAAAATCGAGACGCAAACTGGGGACCCCGGTCACTGACAATTTTGTCTGGTATACCGTGTAGGCGAAAGATATGCTTGATGAACAACACAGCCAGAGCCCGTGCAGAAGGTAGCCGTGGAAGAGGCACCAAGTGCACCATTTTGGAAAAATGGTCGGTGATCACCCAGATAATGGTGCAGTTACGAGACTTGGGTAAGCCCACCACAAAATCCATCCCGACCATCTCCCAGGGCCTGTCCGCCACAGGCATGGGGTACAGCAACCCAGATGGCCGTTGCCGAGGAGACTTGTTCTTGGCGCAGGAAACACATGCCCGAACATAGTCTGCGACGTCACGAGCCATATGCGGCCACCAGTATGTCCTCGCCAGTAACTCAGATGTCCTTTTGGAACCAAAATGTCCACCCACCCTGGACGAGTGTGCCCAAGAGAGAACCTCCGGTCGCAAACTGGATGGTACAAAAGTCTTGCCTGGAGGCACAGACTCTAGCGAAACCGGGGCCACAGTTCTCAAGCTCTCGGTGGGGACAATAAGCCGAGGCTCCTCTTCCTCCTCCACAGATGACACAATGGAGCGAGAGAGAGCGTCGGCCCGAATGTTCTTCTCCCCGGAAAGAAAATGGAGGGTGAAATGAAACCGGGAGAAGAATAAGGACCATCTGGCCTGGCGAGAATTTAACTGCTGGGCTGTCTGCAGGTACACCAAATTTTTATGGTCTGTGAAGACTTGGAAGGGAAAACGAGCTCCCTCCAAGAGATGTCTCCACTCCGAGAAAGCCAACTTCATGGCTAGCAACTTCCTGTCCCCGATGGAATAATTCCCCTCTGCTGGTGAAAAGGTCTTAGAAAAGAAGAAGCAAGGATGCTTCCGACCCTGAGCATCCTTCTGGAAGAGGACTGCTCCAGCACCAACAGATGAGGCATCCACCTCCATGATAAATGGCTTATCTACATCGGGGCGATGTAGGATGGGAGCGCTAGCAAAATGTGACTTTATGGAGTTAAAGGCCTTGGAGATCTCCTCAGACCACAATTTGGGATTTGCCCCCTTCTTGGTGAGGGCAACCAAGGGAGCTACCAAAGTTGAGAAGTGCGGAATGAACTGGCGATAATAATTATTGAACCCCATAAAGCGCTGCACCGCTTTAAGAGAATGGGGTTCCTGCCAGTCCTTCACAGCCTGTAGTTTGACAGGATCCATAGCCAATCCCTGGGCGGAGATGATATAGCCCAGTAAAGGTAAGGACTCCTGCTCGAACATACACTTCTCCAATTTGGCATAGAGGGAGTTTGCCCATAGGAGGTCAAAGACTTTGCAAATATCTCTCCGGTGGGAGTCAATATCTGGAGAGTAGATGAGAATATCATCCAGATAGACTATGACCTAGGTGGAGAGCATATCCCGGAAGATGTCGTTCACAAAGTCTTGGAAAATGGCTGGGGCATTACAGAGCCCGAAGGGCATCACCAGATATTCATAGTGCCCATCCCTGGTGTTAAAAGCCGTCTTCCATTCGTCCCCTTCACGGATGCGAATCAGGTTGTAAGCACCCCGCAGATCTAATTTAGTAAATACCCTTGCTCCCCGAAGCCTATCGAAGAGCTCAGATATCAAGGGCAAAGGATACTTGTTCTTAAAGGTGATGGCGTTAAGACCCCTGTAGTCTATGCATGGACGCAATTCCCCATTCTTCTTCTGCACGAAGGAGAACCCTGCCCCAGCAGGTGACACTGACTTCTTAATGAATCCTCTTGCCAGATTTTCCTGGATGTACTGTGACATTGCCTTCGTCTCCGGGAGAGATAACGGATAGACTCGACCCCGGGGAGGCTCAGCACCAGGCAAGAGATCAATAGGACAGTCATAGGGGCAATGGGGCGGAAGGGTCTCCGCCGCCCTTTTGGAGAACACGTCTGCATGAGACCAATATTGCTTGGGGAGAGAGGAAAGATCTGCGGGTACCTCTGTAGTAGCAACCTGAACGCACTCCCTCTGACACCTACCCCCACAAGATTCACCCCATCCCAGAATTCTGCCTGAGGACCACTCGATATGAGGAGAGTGGTACCGTAGCCAAGGTATTCCCAACAGGACCTCATCTATTCCCTCAGGAATGACAAGCAAAGATATAATCTCCTGATGGGATGGCGACATGGACAGAGTAAAAGGGATGGTCTGGTGTGTTATCTGTGAGGGCAGTGTTGACCCATTCACCACTCGTACCGTTACTGGTTGAGCTAGCATAACCAGGGGTATTGCGTGACGTTGGGTGAAGGCAGAAGACATAAAATTACCCTCCGCCCCAGAATCCACGCAGAGCTCTACCGAGTGAGTGAATGAGCCTATTGTTATTGTCCCCTTAAAGGACTATTTGGAGGCAAACGTCGCCGTGTCTAGTGTACCTCCACCCACTACCACTAGACGCTGACGTTTCCTCGACTGCTGGGGACATCTGGTGGCAAGATGTCCTGACTGCTGGCAAACATGACAGACCTTGAGTGCATAAGCGGTCTGGGACTTAGATCCCGCTCGTGACACTTCCATGGCCTCATGTGACTCAGGAACCAGGACCGGAGATTCCAGAGGTTTGGCGAAGGTAGGAGTCAGCCGAAACCTCTGCCTACACTGGGCTCGTTCTAACTTCCACTCGTTAAAACGGAGGTCAATACGAGTAGAGACAGTTATTAACTCCTCCAGTGTGGCAGGAATCTCCCTAGTGGCCAGAGGGTCCTTCACGTGATCAGCCAGCCCCCTCCAAAATATGGGGATAAGGGCTTTATCCGACCACTCCAGCTCAGAAGCTAAAGTGCGGAAATGGACGGCAAAATGGCTGACCAAGGACTCACCCTGAGTTAATGCCAGCAGTTGGAGCGCAGTATTATGGGTGACTTGAGGTCCTAAAAAGACCTGTTTCAGAGTGCTCAGGAACAGGGGAGCACTCTGCACCACATGATCGCCACGCTCCCACAGCGGCAAAGCCCACTCCAACGCCCTGTCCGACAAGAGAGACACAATAAATCCCACCTTTGCTCGCTCTGTGGGAAACCGTGCAGCCAGGAGCTCGAGGTGAATAGAGCACTGACGCACGAATCCCCTACAAGATTTGCTGTCTCCAGAAATTTTTTCTGGCAGCGGGAGGCAAGATAATGTCGGAACAGGGGTGGCAGTGGACAAGGTAGCTGCAGCCACGGTAGCAGCCTGTACAGCAACTGCGGTAACATCCACAGCTGAGGTTGTGCTCTCGAGAGCCGCCAACCTACCCTCCAGCTGCTGGATATACCGCAAAGATTGCTGTATGTCCGTCATTACTAGCCAGACCCAGGCGCTAGTGTAATGTTAGGGCTAAAGGAACGCACCAAATAATAAGATAGGTAGAATAAGGTGCGTTCGCAGCCCCGGGTCCACCGTGCAGAGATGGAACCTGCTGCCAAGTAATGACGGACTATATGGCGGTACAATGTGAATACACACGGGTTAACTTCACCCAGTGTGAAGGAAGCGAACCCTGTTAAGTCACAGGGCCGCGGTACCGCACACAAGAGCACAAGCAAGGAGTCTCCGAGCTCAGTCCTAAGACTTGGGATCTGAGTCTGTGTAGACTACTTGCGGTCGACACCGCAACTGGGGTGACGGCGTAACCAAAATAATAACAAAGGAATGCACGAGAGTGCGTGCAGTGCCGCACTGGCGGACGCCACTAACCACCCAGGCTTGGGTCAGGAAAGCGCTGAGAAAGCGCACGGCGCCGCACTGGCGGACACAGCAACTAGACGCTGTAATAGTGTGTAACGTGCTGTTGGATAAGTCGGGTGCTAGATAGCAATCATACACCTTCCGAGAACAGTCATCCAATAGGGAGGGTTATTTAAAGAGTGACTTTCACTCACAACACACACACAATTACAAATGTACACTAGCGCATGGCCGTGCGACCATGCGAGCCTTAAATAGCTGCAGCACGTATAGGACCTTCCAAAGAAGGACCAATGGAATTGTTGCAGGACCTGAGCATGTAACCCTAGATCTCCACTGAGAGATCTTGCCCTGGGCATGCTCAGTGTGTGCAAAGTAGGACTTGGTCTCAAAAACGTCTGCTCGCCGCTGCCCAGCACTGGCTTCAATGGCAGACGCAGCAGCAACCCTATGCACAGAGTGAGACTGAGCAAGAGGCTGGGACCGACGTCTCCACTGAGCAGACTCCACTGCGGCTGGAGAAGAATGGAGACCGCAGCAGAGATGGTTCGAGATTCCTCCTGTGCAGAGGCAGGAATTTGACACCTAACACTTAGTAGGCCTAAAATAAAAAAGTAGGCTAAATGCAGTTCAAAAATGGTAACAGGAGTACACAGGCGGCATAACTTTTTTCAGCGTAGGAGGACAACTGTTATGAGAGGCTCACACAGACTTAGTAGGCCTAAAATAAAAAAGTAGGCTAAATGCAGTTCAAAATTGGTAAATGGAGGGGGGCGTGGCTAGCATCTGAAGGAGCAGGACACACTCTCCTTGTGATCCACTGATAGATCTTGCAATCTAATCAATCCGAAGGTTTTGTGGACTCATCCATACACCTAGAGGCAACGTACATCTGCCTCTGGACCCTAGAGTCGTTGATTGATCATATTGACCGCATATTTACGCTCTAGGCCCGCTGGAAATCTGAGGCCCGCAAACAGGCCTGAAGCCTGACAGGAGAGAATACGGCCCACCATTCGCCTGTGGACCTGCGGCACCTCATCCTCCTATTAAAGAAAACCGAATTCAGTGAGGCAAGAGAGGAACCCACCCCCGTTTACCTGGGACCCGGTGGCTCTGCTGGGGGAGATCCGCTGCCGAAGAAAGCGGCGCCGCAGCCTCTGTGCTCGCTGTGAGGCCGGTGCTTGGTCTCGGTGAGACAGATTAGCACCTACGTGCCGAGGATCCGGAGCCACCTCCCCGAGGCTGCGCCTGCTTACCTGCCACATCGCCGGCAGCCTGGTGCTCCGGTGTGTTCAGCGGCGGGGGACCGACAGCGGGGCCGAATCCGTCCAACGGCGATTGCTGTGGTGACTCTCCTTGTGCCGCATTTTCTGAGGTAAGACGTGCCGTGCTGTTGTGCTCGGGGTGCTCCCCCTATAAGAAGCTTCCCCATAGACAGGAAACGCAAGGAGCGACTGGCCTCCCCTGGAGAGGGACACTGTGGCGTTGGGCCTGAGTGCTGGGGGAACCCTGTATTTAGAGTCGCCTGGGAAGAAAACTAAATAAGTCTGTCAGGGGGCACTCCACTTCCCTCTTTATTAACAGCGCCGGAGAGGGAATTCAGGGAACGGACAGTCTGCATTCTTATATTGGCGCCATTTTCATCTAAAGGCCCAAGCACTAAAGTAGTAGAAAAGACCTCAGCCTGTAAGGAAACAACTCAACATCCTAACCCCCTCCATTTTAAAAGACTTGAAAGCGCAGATTACAGGGTCTGTACCTTGGTGAATAGTGAAGGACTGGACACTGCTCAATTCTCAGATATGTGATCCTGTGCTGACACCTACTGGCCGCTTGAAGGAACTGTCACCACCTTCTAATCCTCGGAACACCTTAAAAGTTTACTGAGTCGGAATTAATGGCCTGAAACCAGCACCCCCTCAACCCCCGAAAGGGACAACGTACAGCATGCATTTCCCTTGATTCTATTTTTTTAAGCTGGTCGTATAATACTGTGGTTCTCTATCTAATTCCACCGCTCCCATGACTAAGCAGCGTAGAACTAACTCCAGGTACGCTAGCAATCGGTTCCAGGCGCTGACGGATCTAGAAGATACTATGTCCCCTGGGCCACACTCCCAGTCTGAATCCTCTAATTCTTCCATAATGGACGGAGCAGAGCCAGATACAATTCCAGCCTCTACCACCAGGGTCCCTAGTACCCCAACTCCGGACCACAATGCCCTACTCTCTCATTTTCAGTCTATTTTACATACGGAATTATCCAAAATGTCTGATAAACTGACTAAAGACCTAACGAAAGAGATTAGGGAGCTGGGATCTCGTACCTCTGACTTGGAAGATAAAATGGACTCTGCTCTAACCAATCTTGCAACCCAGGAAAATGATATGGAGTCGGTTCATGAGGAGATATATACCCTCAACAACAAACTAGAGGATTTAGAGAATCGAGCCCGCAGAAGCAATATCAGAATTAGAGGCCTGCCGGAGTCCATTACAGACCTCCAGTCAACGGCCACAGCTCTGTTCCAAGAACTTCTACCCGGCATTTCTATTGAACGCCTTGAGATGGACCGCATTCATAGAGCCTTAACCAGGAAAAACCCCAATGGCCCCCTGAGAGACATAATCTTAAAGCTACATTATTATAAAACGAAAGATCAACTTCTCCAATCTGCAAGAAATTCTACATTTTTGGTTTCCAGGGGCACTCCTATGAACTGTTCCCGGACGTGGCCCCTACTACTATTGCGAAAAGACGGGCAATGAGACCATACTTGGATGTTTTACGTTCCAAAAACATTAAGTATCGTTGGGGATTCCCCTTTAAGCTGATATTTACCCACGGTGAGATGGTTCACACGGTCCTTTCCCCGGAGGGCGCGGGCCGCTGCCTCACCAAGCTACAGCTTATGAATCCCCCCTCACCTGCCCCACAACCATCATCGTCATTGCCGCGGTCGGGAGACAGACGATCTGAGCTCCAAGCCTCATCGGGCCCCCCTTGATACCCAACGATTACTATAGCTCCTCCTGGAGCTTTGATCCACACCTAGGCAATTCCAACTGCAGCCTTAGAATCCTTTGGGCAGTTAACTTACAGGGTTACAGTCTGTTTAGAAAGGATCGTAAAAATCGGAGAGGAGGAGGGGTTTGTCTCTATGTAAAGTCTTGTCTAAAGTCCACTTTAAGGGAGGATATTAGCGAAGGAAATGATGTCGAGTCCATATGGGTCGAAATTCATGGAGGGAAAAATGGTAACAAAATTCTCATTGGGGTCTGTTACAAACCCCCAAGTATAACAGAAACCATGGAAAGTCTACTTCTAAAGCAGATAGATGAAGCTGCAACCCATAATGAGGTCCTGGTTATGGGGGACTTTAGCTACCCGGATATTAACTGGGAAACAGAAACCTGTGAAACCCATAAAGGCAACAGGTTTCTGCTAATAACCAAGAAAAATTATCTTTCACAATTGGTGCAGAATCCAACCAGAGGAGCAGCACTTTTAGACCTAATACTATCTAATAGACCTGACAGAATAACAAATCTGCAGGTGGTTGGGCATCTAGGAAATAGCGACCACAATATTGTACAGTTTCACCTGTCTTTCACTAGGGGGACTTGTCAGGGAGTCACAAAAACACTGAACTTTAGGAAGGCAAAGTTTGACCAGCTTAGAGATGCCCTTAATCTGGTAGACTGGGACAATATCCTCAGAAATAAGAATACAGATAATAAATGGGAAATGTTTAAGAACATCCTAAATAGGCAGTGTAAGCGGTTTATACCTTGTGGGAATAAAATGACTAGAAATAAGAAAAACCCAATGTAGCTAAACAAAGAAGTAAGACAGGCAATTAACAGTAAAAAGAAAGCATTTGCACTACTAAAGCAGGATGGCACCATTGAAGCTCTAAAAAACTATAGGGAGAAAAATACTTTATCTAAAAAACTAATTAAAGCTGCCAAAAAGGAAACAGAGAAGCACATTGCTAAGGAGAGTAAAACTAATCCCAAACTGTTCTTCAACTATATCAATAGTAAAAGAATAAAAACTGAAAATGTAGGCCCCTTAAAAAATAGTGAGGAAAGAATGGTTGTAGATGACGAGGAAAAAGCTAACATATTAAACACCTTCTTCTCCACGGTATTCACGGTGGAAAATGAAATGCTAGGTGAAATCCCAAGAAACAATGAAAACCCTATATTAAGGGTCACCAATCTAACCCAAGAAGAGGTGCGAAACCGGCTAAATAAGATTAAAATAGATAAATCTCCGGGTCCGGATGGCATACACCCACGAGTACTAAGAGAACTAAGTAATGTAATAGATAAACCATTATTTCTTATTTTTAGGGACTCTATAGCGACAGGGTCTGTTCCGCAGGACTGGCGCATAGCAAATGTGGTGCCAATATTCAAAAAGGGCTCTAAAAGTGAACCTGGAAATTATAGGCCAGTAAGTCTAACCTCTATTGTTGGTAAAATATTTGAAGGGTTTCTGAGGGATGTTATTCTGGATTATCTCAATGAGACTAACTGCTTAACTCCATATCAGCATGGGTTTATGAGAAATCGCTCCTGTCAAACCAATGTAATCAGTTTTTATGAAGAGGTAAGCTATAGGCTGGACCACGGTGAGTCATTGGACGTGGTATATCTCGATTTTTCCAAAGCGTTTGATACCGTGCCGCACAAGAGGTTGGTACACAAAATGAGAATGCTTGGTATGGGGGAAAATGTGTGTAAATGGGTTAGTAACTGGCTAAGTGATAGAAAGCAGAGGGTGGTTATAAATGGTATAGTCTCTAACTGGGTCGCTGTGACCAGTGGGGTACCGCAGGGGTTAGTATTGGGACCTGTTATCTTCAACATATTCATTAATGATCTGGTAGAAGGTTTACACAGTAAAATATCGATATTTGCAGATGATACAAAACTATGTAAAGCAGTTAATACAAGAGAAGATAGTATTCTGCTACAGATGGATCTGGATAAGTTGGAAACTTGGGCTGAAAGGTGGCAGATGAGGTTTAACAATGATAAATGTAAGGTTATACACATGGGAAGAAGGAATCAATATCACCATTACACACTGAAAATGATAAACTTACCTGGAGCAGCCAGTGCCAGGCAGCAGCTGCCAAGGCAAACAGGATCATGGGGTGCATTAAAAGACGTCTGGATACACATGATGAGAGCATTATACTGCCTCTGTACAAATCCCTAGTTAGACCGCACATGGAGTACTGTGTCCAGTTTTGGGCACCGGTGCTCAGGAAGGATATAATGGAACTAGAGAGAGTACAAAGGAGGGCAACAAAATTAATAAAGGGGATGGGAGAACTACAATACCCAGATAGATTAGCGAAATTAGGATTATTTAGTCTAGAAAAAAGACGACTGAGAGGCGATCTAATAACCATGTATAAGTATATAAGGGGACAATACAAATATCTTGCTGAGGATCTGTTTATACCAAGGAAGGTGACGGGCACAAGGGGGCATTCTTTGCATCTGGAGGAGAGAAGGTTTTTCCACCAACATAGAAGAGGATTCTTTACTGTTAGGGCAGTGAGAATCTGGAATTGCTTGCCTGAGGAGGTGGTGATGGCGAACTCAGTTGAGGGGTTCAAGAGAGGCCTGGATGTCTTCCTGGAGCAGAACAATATTGTATCATACAATTATTAGGTTCTGTAGAAGGACGTAGATCTGGGGATTTATTATGATGGAATATGGGCTGAACTGGATGGACAAATGTCTTTTTTCGGCCTTACTAACTATGTTGCTATGTTACTATGTTTGGTGTCAATATTGTCTTTTGACTGTTTTATAGCAGACAGAAAAGTTTGTGTTAATGCTATTGACGCATACTAATGTTTTTTCACTTCATAGTTTAGGATTGTTTTCCAGTTTCTTTTCTGTGATTCTTCAGCGCCTTTGGCCTCTATTGGACGTTTACTTGGAATCCAGATTTGATTTGTTATTTTATCAGCTATGAGTGCCTAAGAAGGTCTATTTTTCTTATAATGCACCGTTGTTTTATTTGTGTTATAAGGTTATTGATACTAACTTTATGCCTTGTTTTGTTTTGGTATTCCATTATAGCTGTAAGTTCTTTCTTAATAACCACCCCTACAGGGCTGGCACAGTTCGCAGCCTACATGTAGACCCGATATATTGCTAGGCCTTATTGGCGCTCCATATATCCAGCTTTCCCCATCTACCCCACCCTTCCTTCACACTTAACTACTAGGTCTACTCTAAATTGCGTTGTCCCTGAATTGTCCTTATGTCCCTACAGTGTCCCTATACACTGCTGCTCAGCATGTTGTGCTTGGCTAATGTTACGGTTTCCCCTGTTACCCTTATATCCCAGTTATACCCAACCACCCACGCCTCCTCCCCCATTCCCCACCCGAGTAAACACTATCTATCTTGCCTGAACCAAGAGGACTCTTTCATTTCCAACCCCAAACCATGAAATATGGCTACCATAGGCGAACCCCACATCTATTTATCATGCCGCTAACGATCATTTCACACAATGTACACGGTTTTAATTCTCCACACAAACGTACCAAGGCCTTTCGCTATTATAGGTCTCAACGGGGTGACGTGGTCTGTCTCCAAGAGACACACTTCTCGGCCAGTTCTTATCCTAAGTTCTTATCCGCTTCCTACCCATTATATTATTTAGCTACTGCCCCAAATAAGACTAAAGGCGTTGCCATTTGCTTTGTGAAGAGCAGAACAAAAATGATTATAAATATTGACCTGTCCATTCAAGGACATTTTAGCTATAGTATGAAATCCTGTTTTTCCTGTCTGTGGAATTGCCTTTGTACTGTTTGTTGTGAAACTGCCGCCCACGAAACTGTTTTCTTTTCTTTTCTTTCTTTCCTGTTTTGTCTCTTTGTTTAAACATGCAAAACTTGTATAACCACTGAAACAACTATATAAAGAAGGGATAGCACCTTGAAGGCGGGCGTGCTTCAGAGACTTCCCAGTGATACACTATACAAGACGTGTCTTGTGTATTATTTCTGGTGATTCCACACTTCCAAAGGCTGCTCCGACTGAGTGTGACCCCGACATTTCCTGGCGCCTGAACAGGGACCCGAGGTCTGTGTATTCCTTCAAGAACACCAGCAGAATACGAACGAAAAGAGAATCTGGGATATTGGACGGCAGATGAACAAAAACCTGGCCAGGTAAGAGACACTGTTAGATCTCTTATATCTGCCCTGCACTGTCCGTAAGATTTTCTGTGTCGTGTTCTTTAACGGGTAGTTCTAGTAGAGGAGGATACCTATAGCTCGGGTTCTTGAACTATTTAGGAATTGATCACCTCACGGAGTACGGCATTGAATGAGAGTGAATGTGAATAGAAGGTGTGTGGAAGTTGGGAATAGCCCTATAAGCCGCCCAGGGGGTTGAAACAGAAGAAGTGACTGTCCCACTGGGCAACGTGGTTGCGTCCTTTCGGGGAGACCTCCGCGCCTATGTTCAATCTCTGATCCTGTCTTTGACAAAAACCTGGTGACGGATAAGTGTATGATAGTATGAGCCCAGGACAGATAAATTAGCCTGGGACAGGAATACGTTGTATGTGATAGTATAAGCCCAGGACAGATAAATTAGCCTGGGACAAGATACGTTGTATGTTCTTTTTCTTTTTCTGTCTGGTTGCATTTGTGTTGTTTGCTATAGGTGTAGGAATCAGGATTTTCTTACATCAACACAGTTTAACCCCTTAGTGACCGAGCCAAATTTTTGAAATCTGACCAGTGTCACTTTATGTGGTAATAACTCTGCAACGCTTCAACAAATCCCAGTGATTTTGAGATTGTTTTTTCCTGACACATTATACTTTATGATAATGGTAAATTTAGTTCAATGTTTTTTGTGTTTATTTATAAAAAATATAAAAAATTTGAGAAAAATGTTAAAAAATTAGCAATTTTCTAAATTTGAATGATTATCCCTTTAATCCAGATAGTCATACAACAGCAAACCATTAATAAATAACATTTCCCTCATGTCTGCTTTACATCAGCACCATTTGTAAAATGTTATTTTATTTTGTTAGCATTTTAGGAGGTTTAAAAATGTAGCAGCAATTTTTCATTTTTTCAAAGAAATTTACCACATTTATTTTTTTAGGGACTTATCCATGTTTGAAGTGACTTTAGGGGTCCCATATATTGGGAAACCCCCAAACGTGATACCATTTTAAAAACAGCACCTCCTGACATATTGAGAACTGCAGTCAGGTAGTTTATTAACCCTTCAGGTGCTTTACAGGAATTAATGCAAAGTGGCATGACAGAAATGAAAATGTGTATTTTTACCACCTAAATGTTGCTAACTTCTAAACAGATTACTACAGCCGTCAGACTCTAAGGCCGCGATTTGGTCATGAATAGCCATGGCAAACATCAGGACAACAAAATCATGATCTGAGGGCACCAATTGGGATAAAGAAGAAGCCCCCACACTCTGTTAAACCTTTATAATGATATAGTCACTATTGACAGCAGCATCTAAGGGGTTAAACAGATTTAGAAGGTGCAAATACTGATCGTGGCTGATACAGCAAGTTGTCAGCTATAGTGTACAACCAACAGATGCTGGATTGTCATCTGTATGGGGAGGCTATTCTCTTATATGTCAGGTCAGTTAAAAGACGTATTGGCGGTCATTAAGGGGTTAAACATCCTAGCTCTTTAGGAAGAAGGTAACGAGGTATTCTCATACCCAAACGCCACCTAGGGCAAGAAAAAGACATCCTAGCTCCTTAGGAAGAAGGTAACGAGGTATTCTCATACCCAAATGCCACCTAGGGCAAGAAAGCTCAGGATAAGAAAATGGGGAATAAGCAAACAAAGTCGGAACCAGAAGAATTAGATATCTATACTATCATAAAGGAGAGAAGCGGTGAAGATGCCACTAAGGGGCTGAAAAAGATTTTTAGTAAGTTTGGAGTTACTAGGGCAGAAGCTATTAGTAGAAAACTATGGGAAGGAATTCAGGAAAGGAAAAAAGGCATAATCAGAGACAAGAAATGGATAGATCAGATCCAAGCATTGATTGATGTCTCTAGGGTAGCAGAAAATGAGGGATGGACATATAATCAACAGAGTAAAAAGTGGTGTATTAGACCCACAGGCTGTGGAGAAAAACAAAATGTGGAATCTAAAAATACCCCACCCTCATACCTTAACCCACATGCCCCATCTTTTCTCCAAACACCACCTCAAAGTTTAGCCGGACCAGGAGGATGGGTATGTCCGCACTGTGGACAACAAAATCCAGACTGGAGAAATGATTGCCTAGCCTGTGGTACACCTAGACATGGCGCTGTACTTGCCCCTGTTAGGGTAGTACCAAGACCTTTTAGGGAACCTGGTGTTGACGGAGTAATGGGAACTAGATATCACCAAACTCGACAATATTTCCCTTGGTCCCCCGCTGAAGGCATGTCTCTCTTGCATAACGCACCAGATCCCACCCAGTGTCCAGTTAGATTTGCACAATATATACAGCAAATTATGCAGACTCACGCTGGAGTTTGGGCAGATGGAGAAGAATTATGTAGAATGAAAATGACTCCTGGACTCTTCCAGGAGCTATTAGCGAATCTACAGGTACATAGGCCCCAAGCAGGAGATGGTGCCTTACAAACGATAGAATCAGGTACACAATTTGTAGATCACTTAATGGTTTTCATGAGGGAGAGACAGAGGCAGAGAGGAACAACGGGAGTGGTGGCTCAGAAATCTGGACAATCAGTAGACGAATATTATCTAAGTGTAGAAAATAATTTCAGAGATGAAGGCATGGATCTAACCGCTCCAGGAATGATGAGGTTAGTTACAAAAACCTTTATAGATGGATTGTCTCCAAAAGTGAAGGAAAAGCTTAAGGCCGCAACCCCTGATTGGAGAACCTTGGAAGACCCACACCTGGCTAGACAGAAAGCTGTAGGGATAGAAATGGACTTAAGAGAAAATTCTAAGCCAGTAAGAATTGCACAGGCTAATACTGGCTCTGCTAATCAAAAGTTTACTTGTCATTACTGTAAGAAGCCAGGACATTTCCAAAGAGAATGTAGGAAGAGAAAAGCAGATATAGATTCAGGAACCTTTGTACCCAAAAATAGGATAAATAACCCAGTGCCTGATCAAACAGACAGCTCAGAATGACTGAAAGTTATGCAGGTCTCTCTTCCTTCTAGAAGACCAATAATACAAGTTGAAGTTGAGGGTAAAAATGTACCTTTTCTGATAGATACGGGAGCAACATCCTCCATTTTAAATCAGGACTTTTTACCATATCCTGACAATATATCCTCAAAGGTTACATATGCAGAAGGGTATGATGGTAAAATTCAGGCGTTGCCCTTTACAAAACCTTTAAATGTGAGCTTTGGCCCTAAAACTTTTGTATCCAAATTTTTATTTGCTAAAGGTGCACCTACCTGCTTGTTGGGTACTGATGTCTTAAGTAAAATGCATGCAAACATCCATTTTAGAGAAGATGGCACAGTTATGCTGACCATCCCTGAAGATGCAGAAACTCTGGAACCATATGTTAGAATACAGGCAATGGAGGATTTTCCCGAAATTTACACTCAACAAGCAAAAATTGACTTGTCTCGGGTTCCCGACAGCCTATGGGCAAAAGGAGACACTGATGTAGGATTTTTATCAGTAGCTCCTATACTGTTAGAAACTGCCCCAGGAACCATATTACCTCAGCTTAGGCAATACCCCATCAGCGCCCAGCAAGAACAGGCGATTTCTCAACAAATTCAGGATTATGTGTTACAAGGTGTTTTGGTAGAAATCAGGTCACCCGCCAATACACTCTTATATCCTGTTAAAAAGAAAGTGTCCTCCAAAGAAACTATGGTGAAATATCGCATGGTGCACGACTTACGGGAAATCAATAAGGTTTTGGCACCGGTCACCCCTGTGGTACCGAATCCTCATACCTTACTGTCTCAAATTCCCAGCACTGCTGCATATTTTACGGTAATTGACTTATCAAACGCATTTTTTTCTGTGCCACTACATAAGAACTGTTGGCATTTGTTTGCCTTTACATTCAAAGGTAAACAATTAGCATGGACAAGATTGCCACAAGGTATGGTACACTCACCAACTTTGTACTCTGAAGCAATGCAGACCGTGCTAAAAAATTTCATCCCAGAACCAGGAGTAGTCATTCTACAGTATGTAGATGACTTACTTATTTGTTGCCCTGATGAGCAGACGGCAGTTACCTCAACTGTTAATTTCTTAATTTTCCTAGCGCAAGAAGGCTGTAAAGTAAATAGACAGAAACTCCAGGCTTGTCAACAGTCGTGTTTTTAGGTCACTGCATATCACAGGGCATCAGACACCTCACACCTCAACGTACGGAAGCCATACGTAACATGCTTGAACCCAGGAATCACAAACAGCTGCGTGCTTTCCTAGGTATTGTTTCACACTGTAGACAGTGGATCATACATGCAAGTCAACTCATGCAGCCTTTATATGACTGTATTGCCAACACACCATATTCACTCAGTGAAGAGGCTAAACAGTCATTTTCCTCTTTGAAAACAGCACTGGTATCAGCTCCGGCTTTGGGACTCCCAGACTACACTAAAACTTTTCAATTGATGGCAGCTGAAATATCCTCACATGCTACAGGGGTGCTCACACAAAAACATGGAAACAAACAGAGACCTGTGGCATACATATCAGCTCATCTGGACCCTGTAGCTAGAGCCGCACCTTCTTGTGTAAGAGTAGTAGCCGCAATTTCACTGTTATTAGATAAAGCTTCTGAGATTGTTCTTGATCATCCACTTCTAGTTCAGACCACTCATGATGTACATGGCATTCTTAACCAGGTCCAACCTAAACATATTTCAATGGCCAGACACCTCCGTCTCCAATGTTCCCTACTACTGCCGCCCAACATTTCCTTTGCCAGGATTCAGACTCTTAATCTCGCGTCTTTGCTCCCTTTAGAGTCTGAGGGGGGTACCATACCTGAGGAAACTGCAACTGCACTCTCCAACTCCTTTGACCCATCAAAGTCAATGCATGATTGTGTACAATTAATGGAGCAAGAGACTCAGGGCTTATGTAATGTACGTGACAAGCCACTCTGTAATGCTACATTTGAACTTTTCATAGATAGCAGTAGATATGCAGATATGAACGGACAATTTCATACAGGTTATGCGGTAGTAACTCAGCATGAAGTGCTGAAAGCAGAACCTCTCCCTGCTAATCAGTCTGCACAAGAAGCAGAACTTACGGCATTAGTTGAAGCTCTAAAAATAGCCAAAGATCAGACAGCAAACATATACACTGATTCTAGATATGCACATGGCATTATTTTCGATTTTGGCGTAATATGGAGAGCCAGAGTGTTATGTCTGCTAATGAAAGGTGTTATGAAGGCAATCCAGTGACACAGTGTGCCTAGCGATCAGAGCGCACACAGTGATCTGACAAATACCCAAAAACAAAGAAACGAGCTCTGAGACGTGGAAACTCTGTAGACCACACACCTGATCCTATCCTAAACACAACTAAAAGTGGCTGTGGATTGCGCCTAACAACTACCTAGGCAACTCGGCACAACCTAAGAAACTAGCTAGCCTGAAGACAGAAAAATAGGCCTGACTTGCCCCCAGAGAAATACCCCAAAGGAAAAGGCAGCCCCCCACATATAATGACTGTGAGTAAGATGAAAAGACAAAACGTAGGGATGAAATAGATTCAGCAAAGTGGGGCCCGATATTCTAGACAGAGCGAGGACAGTAAAGCGAACTTTGCAGTCTACAAAAAACCCTAAAGCAAAAACCACGCAAAGGGGGCAAAAAGACCCACCGTGCCGGACTAACGGCACGGCGGTACACCCTTTGCGTCTCAGAGCTTCCAGCAAAACAAAAGACAAGCTGGACAGAAAAAAAACAACAAAATAGCAAAAAAGCACTTAGCTATACAGAGCAGCAGGACACAGGAACAATCAGGAGAAGCTCAGATCCAACACTGGAACATTGACTAGGAGCAAGGATAGCAGCATCAGGTGGAGTTAAGTAACGAAGCAGCTAATGAGCTCACCAGAACACCTGAGGAAGGAAGCCCAGAAGCTGCAGTACCACTTGTGACCACAGGAGTGAATTCAGCCACAGAATTCACAACAGTACCCCCCCCTTGAGGAGGGGTCACCGAACCCTCACCAGATCCCCCAGGCCTACCAGGATGAGCCGCATGAAAGGCACGAACAAGATCGGGAGCATGAACATCAGAGGCAAAAACCCAGGAATTATCTTCCTGAGCATAACCCTTCCATTTAACCAGATACTGGAGTTTCCGTCTAGAAACACGAGAATCCAAAATCTTCTCCATAATATACTCCAATTCCCCCTCCACCAAAACCGGAGCAGGAGGCTCAACAGATGGAACCATAGGTGCCACGTATCTCCGCAACAACGACCTATGGAATACATTATGTATGGAAAAGGAGTCTGGGAGGGTCAGACGAAAAGACACAGGATTGAGAATCTCAGAAATCCTATACGGACCAATAAAACGAGGTTTAAATTTAGGAGAGGAAACCTTCATAGGAATATGACGAGAAGATAACCAAACCAGATCCCCAACATGAAGTCGGGGACCCACACGGCGTCTGCGATTAGCAAAAAGTTGAGCCTTCTCCTGGGACAAGGTCAAATTGTCCACTACCTGAGTCCAGATCTGCTGCAACCTGTCCACCACAGAATCCACACCCGGACAGTCCGAAGACTCAACCTGTCCTGAAGAGAAACGAGGATGGAACCCAGAATTGCAAAAAAATGGAGAAACCAAGGTAGCCGAGCTGGCCCGATTATTAAGGGCGAACTCAGCCAACGGCAAAAAGGACACCCAATCATCCTGGTCTGCAGAAACAAAACATCTCAGATATGTTTCCAAGGTCTGATTGGTTCGTTCGGTCTGGCCATTAGTCTGAGGATGGAAAGCCGAGGAAAAGGATAGGTCAATGCCCATCCTACCACAAAAGGCTCGCCAGAACCTTGAAACAAACTGGGAACCTCTGTCAGAAACAATATTCTCAGGAATGCCATGCAACCGAACCACATGCTGAAAGAACAAAGGTACCAAATCAGAGGAGGAAGGCAATTTAGCCAAGGGCACCAGATGGACCATTTTAGAAAAGCGATCACAGACCACCCAAATAACTGACATCTTTTGAGAAACGGGAAGGTCAGAAATGAAATCCATCGAAATATGTGTCCAAGGCCTCTTTGGGACCGGCAAGGGCAAAAGCAACCCACTGGCACGAGAACAGGAGGGTTTAGCCCTAGCACAAATCCCACAGGACTGCACAAAAGTACGTACATCCCGTGACAGAGATGGCCACCAGAAGGATCTAGCCACTAACTCTCTGGTACCAAAGATTCCAGGATGACCAGCCAACACCGAACAATGAAGTTCAGAGATAAGTTTATTAGTCCACCTATCAGGGACGAACAGTTTCTCCGCTGGACAACGATCAGGTTTATTCGCCTGAAATTTTTGCAGCACCCGCCGCAAATCAGGGGAGATGGCAGACACAATGACTCCTTCCTTGAGGATACCCGCTGGCTCAGATAAACCCGGAGAGTCGGGCACAAAACTCCTAGACAGAGCATCCGCCTTCACATTTTTAGAGCCCGGAAGGTACGAAATCACAAAGTCGAAGCGGGCAAAAAATAACGACCAACGGGCCTGTCTAGGATTCAAGCGCTTGGCAGACTCGAGATAAGTCAAGTTCTTATGATCAGTCAATACCACCACGCGATGCTTAGCTCCTTCAAGCCAATGACGCCACTCCTCGAATGCCCACTTCATGGCCAGCAACTCTCGGTTGCCCACATCATAATTACGCTCAGCGGCCGAAAACTTCCTGGAAAAGAAAGCACATGGTTTCATCACTGAGCAATCAGAACCTCTCTGTGACAAAACCGCCCCTGCTCCAATCTCAGAAGCATCAACCTCGACCTGGAACGGAAGAGAAACATCTGGCTGACACAACACAGGGGCAGAACAAAAACGACGCTTCAACTCTTGAAAAGCTTCCACAGCAGCAGAAGACCAATTAACCAAATCAGCACCCTTCTTGGTCAAATCGGTCAATGGTTTGGCAATGCTAGAAAAATTACAGATGAAGCGACGATAAAAATTAGCAAAGCCCAGGAACTTTTGCAGACTTTTCAGAGATGTCGGCTGAATCCAATCCTGGATGGCTTGGACCTTAACTGGATCCATCTCGATAGTAGAAGGGGTAAAGATGAACCCCAAAAATGAAACTTTCTGCACACCGAAGAGACACTTTGATCCCTTCACAAACAAAGAGTTAGCACGCAGGACCTGAAAAACCATTCTGACCTGCTTCACATGAGACTCCCAATCATCTGAGAAGATCAAAATGTCATCCAAGTAAACAATCAGGAATTTATCCAGGTACTCACGGAAGATGTCATGCATAAAGGATTGAAACACTGATGGAGCATTGGCAAGTCCGAACGGCATCACTAGATACTCAAAATGACCCTCGGGCGTATTGAATGCAGTTTTCCATTCATCTCCTTGCCTGATTCTCACCAGATTATACGCACCACGAAGATCTATCTTAGTGAACCAACTAGCCCCCTTAATCCGAGCAAACAAGTCAGATAACAATGGCAAGGGATACTGAAATTTAACAGTGATCTTATTAAGAAGGCGGTAATCAATACACGGTCTCAGTGAACCATCCTTCTTGGCTACAAAGAAGAACCCTGCTCCCAGTGGTGATGACGATGGGCGAATATGTCCCTTCTCTAGGGATTCCTTCACATAACTGCGCATAGCGGCGTGTTCGGGCACGGATAAATTAAATAATCGACCTTTAGGGAATTTACTACCAGGAATCAAATTGATAGCACAATCACAGTCCCTATGCGGAGGTAGGGCATCGGACTTGGGCTCTTCAAATACATCCTGATAATCAGACAAGAACTCTGGGACCTCAGAAGGGGTGGATGACGAAATCGACAAAAATGGAACATCACCATGTACCCCCTGACAACCCCAGCTGGATACCGACATGGAATTCCAATCCAATACTGGATTATGGGTTTGTGGCCATGGCAACCCCAACACGACCACATCATGCAGATTATGCAACACCAGAAAGCGAATAACTTCCTGATGTGCAGGAGCCATACACATGGTCAGCTGGGCCCAGTACTGAGGTTTATTCTTGGCCAAAGGTGTAGCATCAATTCCTCTCAATGGAATAGGACACTGCAAGGGCTCCAAGAAAAACCCACAACGTTTAGCATAATCCAAATCCATCAGATTCAGGGCAGCGCCTGAATCCACAAACGCCATGACAGAAAACGACGACAAAGAGCATATCAAGGTAATGGACAGAAGGAATTTGGACTGTACAGTACCAATGACGGCAGACCTAGCGGACCGCTTAGTGCGCTTAGGACAATTAGAAATAGCATGAGTGGAATCACCACAGTAGAAACATAGCCCATTCAGACGTCTGTATTCCTGCCGTTCAACTCTGGTCATAGTCCTATCGCACTGCATAGGCTCAGGTTTAACCTCAGGCAATACCGCCAAATGGTGCACAGATTTACGCTCGCGCAAGCGTCGACCGATCTGAATGGCCAAAGACAAAGACTCATTCAAACCAGCAGGCATAGGAAATCCCACCATGACATCCTTAAGAGCCTCAGAGAGACCCTTTCTGAACAAAGCTGCCAGCGCAGATTCATTCCACTGAGTGAGTACTGACCATTTCCTAAATTTCTGACAATATACTTCTATATCATCCTGACCCTGGCACAAAGCCAGCAAATTTTTCTCAGCCTGATCCACTGAATTAGGCTCATCGTACAGTAATCCGAGTGCCAGGAAAAACGCATCGACACTACTCAATGCAGGGTCTCCTGGCGCAAGAGAAAATGCCCAGTCTTGAGGGTCGCCGCGCAAAAAAGAAATAATAATCAAAACCTGTTGACTAGGATTACCAGAAGAATGAGGTTTCAAGGCCAGAAATAGCTTACAATTATTTTTGAAACTTAGAAACTTCGTTCTATCTCCAAAAAACAAATCAGGAATAGGAATTCTTGGTTCTAGCATATATTTCTGATCAATAGTATCTTGAATCTTTTGTACATTTATAACGAGATTATCCATTGAAGAGCACAGACCCTGAATATCCATGTCCACACCTGTGTCCAGAAACACCCAAATGTCTAGGGGAAAAAAAAAAGTGAACACAGAGCAGAGGAAAAAAAAAAAAAAAATGATGTCAGAACTTTTTCTTTCCCTCTATT
Organism: Ranitomeya imitator; assembly: GCF_032444005.1. NCBI lineage: Eukaryota > Metazoa > Chordata > Amphibia > Anura > Dendrobatidae > Ranitomeya > Ranitomeya imitator. The sequence goes on along the minus strand of NC_091282.1, from coordinate 77,452,676 downwards.
GAGAATCATTAGATGGCTCCTAGTACTGTTATGTCTGCTAATGAAAGGTGTTATGAAGGCAATCCAGTGACACAGTGTGCCTAGCGATCAGAGCGCACACAGTGATCTGACAAATACCCAAAAACAAAGAAACGAGCTCTGAGACGTGGAAACTCTGTAGACCACACACCTGATCCTATCCTAAACACAACTAAAAGTGGCTGTGGATTGCGCCTAACAACTACCTAGGCAACTCGGCACAACCTAAGAAACTAGCTAGCCTGAAGACAGAAAAATAGGCCTGACTTGCCCCCAGAGAAATACCCCAAAGGAAAAGGCAGCCCCCCACATATAATGACTGTGAGTAAGATGAAAAGACAAAACGTAGGGATGAAATAGATTCAGCAAAGTGGGGCCCGATATTCTAGACAGAGCGAGGACAGTAAAGCGAACTTTGCAGTCTGCAAAAAACCCTAAAGCAAAAACCACGCAAAGGGGGCAAAAAGACCCACCGTGCCGGACTAACGGCACGGCGGTACACCCTTTGCGTCTCAGAGCTTCCAGCAAAACAAAAGACAAGCTGGACAGAAAAAAAACAACAAAATAGCAAAAAAGCACTTAGCTATACAGAGCAGCAGGACACAGGAACAATCAGGAGAAGCTCAGATCCAACACTGGAACATTGACTAGGAGCAAGGATAGCAGCATCAGGTGGAGTTAAGTAACGAAGCAGCTAATGAGCTCACCAGAACACCTGAGGAAGGAAGCCCAGAAGCTGCAGTACCACTTGTGACCACAGGAGTGAATTCAGCCACAGAATTCACAACACCAGAGGTTATATGACTGCTTCAGGCCAACCTGTTAAACATGCCTCCCTCATTAGACAGATTCTGGAGGCAGCACAAGAAACTAAAGAAATAGCGGTGATAAAGGTAGCTGCACATGTGAGACTCGACACCGAGGAAGCCAGGGGTAACGATAAAGCCGATAAGGCAGCAAAACAGGCAGCACGTAAACCCTTACCTCATGCCCACACACTAGATAGCTCTGAAGATGATGAGGAAAGATTGAAGGAAGCTCAGAAACAGGTAGACGACGAAGAACGAGGGCAGTGGCAGAAAAAAGGGGCAGAAGATCAGCAAAGATTATGGAAAAAAGGAACTTTGTTGTGTTTGCCCAGAGCCTGGTACCCCGCAGTGGCAAGTGACCTCCACCTACCCACGCATGTGTCGGCAAATGGTATGACGCTCAAGGTAAAAGAAAGGTGGTTGGCTCCAGGTTTTGGTAATTTTGCTCGGAACATGTGTGCTGCATGCGCTATATGCCTGGCACACAATCCAGGTCAGGCCATTAAAACCCCAACCAAGCATCATGTAAGACCACTGTATCCCTTTCAAAGACTCCAGATCGACTACATCCAACTTCCTAGGTACAATGGATACGAATATGTGCTTGTGTGTGTGGACATGTTCTCAGGGTGGCCAGAGGCTTATCCAGTTCGTAGAGCCTCAGCAAAAACTACTGCCATTAAAATAGCACATGAACTGATACCCCGTTACGGCATGCATGAGGTGATCGAGTCAGATAGAGGTACCCATTTTACTGGGGAAATATTCCAGAATGTTATGAAAATGTTGGGAGTAGAAAACCAGTTTCACACTCCATATCATCCACAGAGTTCAGGTAAAGTGGAAAGATTAAATGGGACAATAAAATTAAAAATCCAGAAGGCCATGGCAGAAACAGGAAAGCCTTGGACCGAGTGTCTACCACTTGCCCTGTATTCCATCCGAAACACCCCAAGGGGGAAGGCTAAGCTGTCACCACATGAGATTCTTTTTGGTAGAGCAGCAAATTTGGGTTGTTATTTTCCACAACAACTGATGTTGAATACTGAGACTTTAACTGCTTATGTACAAGAATTACAAAAACGTTTAACTAAAGTGCATTCGCAAGTTTTTGCTTCCCTTCCAGATCCAGAAAATCTCGAAGGAGGCCACAAGTTGGAACCTGGTGATCAAGTCTACGTGAAAAGACACACCAGAAAGACTCTGGAACCGAGATTTGACGGACCTTTCCAAGTCCTGTTAACAACTCCAACAGCAGTCAAGCTTGAAGGAAAGGCATCATGGATACATGCAAGCCATTGCAAAAAAGCAGTATAAGACTCATGATTATCCTATTGATGTTAATAATGTTAACCTCAACGGAGGCATGGGAAAGACTGAATTCTCTAGCCCCTTTGAACAATAGATTCGTACAACAACATAGAAAATTAGTGCATGACTTGTTAAATAATACGCAACCCCTGGCAGATTGTTGGATCTGTACCCATTCACCAGTATCAGCCACAAGTATACCTTTTCTAGCAGTTCCCGTGTCAGCTGAAGAAATATTCGCTTGGCCTAATTGTTCAGACAACCTGGCCAACAACCAACCTGGCAATACTAGACTATGGAATACTACAATCGCCATACCAATTGTGGGATGGGTAGAATTTCCTTGGTGGCAGGGCAATCTTACAGGAAAAATAGACAACTTACAATATTTAGCATTCAAGGGAGGAAAATGGGTACCTAGGAATAAGACTGGATTAACTGATTTAGGACAGGTCCCCACTGAAAATCTACAGCTCAGTTTCAGTACAACCACCCCTTCCTCTGATGCTTTCAAACCTACAGTATTGGAAAGATACATACATAATAGAAAATGGGAACATTCTGAGTTGTTCCCCCAAGGTGATGCAAACAGTTGTACAAGTAAGCCGGGGAACCTGGTTTGTAATGAATCCAATGAGTATGTCAACGGAATGCATGTATGTGGTAATCCCGCAGCCGGGTACTGTAGCCCCTTGGGACAAAAACCCTCTTGGTGTATGCTTCAGAATGTATCTAGTTTTGTGGATTTGGCTCACAGATTGGTATTGCAGCACTCAGCTTTGTGGGATCTGCCTGAGGGTACATTTTGGATATGCGGAGAAGGAGCATATAAATGGCTTCCCGTAGGTATAAAGGGTACTTGTACATTAGGACGCCTAACCCCGGCTACTTTCATAATTTCAAATAAACAAGTGAATATGCAAGCCGTGCCCAAGCACACACTGTATAAAAGAGCTGCAGATAACTCACCACGTCCCTCGGGGAGGCCGCATATAGTACAAATGGGAATTCCCAACAAAATTGCTAGTACCATTTTTATTTATCCTATGTTAACACAGATGTGGGATAAATTAGTTAGAGCCACGGATTATCTAGATGATCAGATTTGGGATATATTGGACATATTAAATACTAGTATAGCTGTACAGAATCAGCTTATAATAGTCACTAACCAACATACCCTGGTATTGGATTACCTAACTGCCTCACAAGGGGGTATGTGTCAAATCATCGGACCCACCTGCTGTCATTATATAGACCCGAATAGTACTATGAGTATGAGATTTAAATTAAAAGACGTACAACGACTCAGGGATCAGTATGACAAAGACAATGACCAAAATAAGGATAGCTGGTGGTCAGATACCTTTTCTTTTCTTAACCCGGCGAATTGGTTCAGAGGGATCGGTGGGTGGGTTACCGGGATTATGCAAAGCCTACTACATACAGTTATGGTTATGGTAATCATATATGTATTGTTCAAGGTTGTACTCAAGGGTATCTCGGTATGCACAAATAAATTTTGTGTAATGGATGCGAGAATATAAAGTTTTTTTTGTAATATCACAAAAAGAATGACTAAAATGATCGACAAGGTTTTGAATGGAATATGTCAAAGGGGGGATTGTGAAGAGCAGAACAAAAATGATTATAAATATTGACCTGTCCATTCAAGGACATTTTAGCTATAGTATGAAATCCTGTTTTTCCTGTCTGTGGAATTGCCTTTGTACTGTTTGTTGTGAAACTGCCGCCCACGAAACTGTTTTCTTTTCTTTTCTTTCTTTCCTGTTTTGTCTCTTTGTTTAAACATGCAAAACTTGTATAACCACTGAAACAACTATATAAAGAAGGGATAGCACCTTGAAGGCGGGCGTGCTTCAGAGACTTCCCAGTGATACACTATACAAGACGTGTCTTGTGTATTATTTCTGGTGATTCCACACTGCCAAAGGCTGCTCCGACTGAGTGTGACCCCGACAGCTTTAAGAGGTCCGTCCCTTTTGTCTTTAAATCTTTAGTAGCCGATAAAGAAGGTCGTTACTTGATAGTTACAGGCACCATTTCGGACGAACTAGTAACCATCGTTTCGTACTATGCCCCTAACACCCATCAAACCGCCTTTTTCTCTCAATTATGTGAATTAATCATCGAGCATGCCCAAGGAGCTACGGTACTGTGCGGCGATTCTAACTGTATACTCAAACCCCATTTGGATAGGTCAACAATTACACAATCCCTTACTATTCCATTGCCTCTTCCGTCGGCGGACTCGTCCTCCCTTAATAAACTCCTCTCCCAATACCAGTGGGTGGACCTGTGGAGGGACTTGCACCCCTCACAGAGAGATTATACGTATTTTTCCCCGCGACACTTAGTCCATACCAGAATAGACCACATATTTGCCCATCCATCCTTCATTCCTAACGTCTCTAATGTTTCCATCCTTTCCATCCCATGGTCCAATCACTCCCCAATCTTGCTTATATGTTCAGCGCTGCACCCTAAACCGCAATCATATAATTGGATCCTGAACGACTCTCTGCTCTCCTACCCTGATATCAATTTGAAATTAAAAGGTCACCTAGAAGAGTATTTTTCTTTAAATCTTCAATCAGCTTCTTCCCCTATTTCTTTGTGGGAAGCGCATAAGGCAGTATTGAGAGGCCTCTGTATTCAAGTGGCCTCCTGCAGGAAAAAAGAGAGATGTGCGAAGATGGCTGAATTGGAGGACAGGGTATCAGTGCTTGAGACTCAATTAAAGAATTCGCCATCCCCTGACATATATAGAAATCTCCCCCACGCCTGAACTGAACTTGACCTCTGTCTATCTGAAAACACTGACCGAGCCTTACGCTGGTCCCAACAACGGTTTTATGCCCTCAATAATAAAAACAACTCCAATTTAGCACGTCGGTTAAAATGCCTACCCCAACCCTGTCCCCCAGTAAGATTACGTACCCCCTCAGGAATCACGTCCAACCCGCTGAAGATCACGCAATTGTTTCAGCAGAAATTAAAACAATTATATAGCGCCACTTCAACTGTCGATTCAGGGGAGCTGAAAGCTTTCTTGGACTCCGTCCCACTCCCGGCTCTTGGCCCAAGTTTGATTGATTCGCTGAATCAACCTATTTCCTCTAACGACATAGAGTTATCTATCCAACAATTGAAAGTCAATAAAAAGCCCGGCCCGGACGGTTTTACAGCCCTATATTATAAAAAATATGCCCCACTTCTGATACCCCATCTTACCAATTACTTTAACTCCCTGAGAGACGGTAATAAACCTGGAGAGGCATCATTAATAGCAGCTGTGTCTATGATACCAAAGCCTAATTCTGATCAGTTAGTATGGTCTAACTACAGACCAATATCCCTAATTAACATAGACCTTAAAATATTAGCCAAGATTCTATCCCAACGTCTAAACTTGGGTCTGGGAGCCATAATACATAGAGACCAGGTAGGTTTCGTTCCCAAAAGACAAGCATCAGATAACATAAGAAGAGTCTCTCACTTGTTGCACCATTGCAAACAGCGCAATTTACCAAGCATGTTATTGTCGCTTGACATTAAAAAAGCCTTTGACTCTATTTCTTGGTCTTATCTGTTTGCGGTCTTGCGGAAATGGGGTTTCCCTCCTTACTTTCTTACAATGATTCAGGCACTTTATAGCTCCCCTTCTGCATATGTACGATACAACGGCTTCTCCTCCCCGCGCTTCCCTATTCATAGAGGCACTCGCCAAGGCTGTCCCTTATCACCTATATTATTTCTTTTAACATTTGAACCCTTGGCGATACACCTTCGACTCAATTCATCCATCCAGGGAGTCACTATAGCATCAGTCCCCCATAAACTTTTCTTGTTTGCTGACGACATGCTGCTCCTCCTAACATCTCCTCGGTCATCCCTCCCAGCCCTACTTCAAACTCTTAATAACTTTGAACATATTTTAGGTCTACAAATTAATTCCTCTAAATCCTATGCCATGAACATCACTCTCCCTTCCTCCACTATCACATTGCTAAAACAAGATTTCCCATTTCAGTGGACCTCTAACCATTTGGACTACTTAGGAGTGAAACTTACTTCAGAGTATGGCTCATTATATGCCGCTAATTATCCTCATATGCTCCGTAAAATTCGATCAATACTCCAGTCATGGGGCAAACTTAACCTCTCCTGGCTCGGCAGGGTACGCGCACTAAAGATGACTATACTCCCTAAATTACTTTATCTATTTCGGGTCCTCCCAGTCTCGGTCCCCACACAATACCTTAAAATAGCTCAGCGAGCGATTAATACCTTTGTTTGGAGGGGGGTCTCCCTAGGGTTAATAGAGCCACCCTTTATCGCCATCGTCTAAAAGGGGGATTGGTGGTCCCAAACCTCTCAAAATATTATCAAGCAGCCCAACTTGGTCAACTGGCGTTGTACCACGCCTATTCTGAACCCCCCCTATGGCTAGCTCTAGAGGCCTCAGAACTCCACTTGAGTACCCTAGATACGTTGCTCTGGACTCTCCCAACACACCGGAGAGAAATCACTAACCCCATCATGGTTCACTCTCTCAGAATCTGGGACTCATTAAAATACTCCTCGCATTTAATATCTTCATTCCTACCTTGGCCCCGTTGTGGGGTAATGCCCAGTTCCCCCCCGGGAGTGGATTCCCTTAGGGACTTCTGACTATGGGTCGCGGCGGGAATAACGAGAGTTCACCATCTCATCAACGTGGATGGGCTTATCCCATTTTCTGCTTTGAGTGAAAAATACCATCTCCCACCGAGAGAAATATTTCGATACTTGCAACTTAAAAATTTTGCTCAATCTCTACTAAGAAACTCTGCCCTCCCTATTCCTTCACCACCTTTGAACAGAGATGCCGCCAAAACCCACATGCTCCAGGTATCATATCCCTTCTTTACTCACACATCAACTCTCCAACTCACAGGTGGTGCCTGGGCTACACCTCTCGCTGAGAGTCTGATATTGGTTCAACCCTGACGGACTCGGAATGGACCCAGATTTGGTCTTCCTCCACTGGAGGCTTGCTTAACACCCTCATGCTAGAGACCAATTACAAAGTACTTACAAGATGGTACTTGACCCCAGCTAGAGTGGCGAAGGCAGTCGCTAACTACTCTCCAAACTGTTTTCGGGGATGTAACTCTATAGGAGATATGCTTCATATCTGGTGGCTATGCCCAACGGCTCGAAGGTTTTGGGCCAGGGTATACTACTTGATTCTCTCAATAACAAATATCAATCTTAGGAAAAAAACCCTGGGAAGGCCTACTAAACAAGCGTATCCCCAATATTTCTAAATATTCCTGAGCCCTTATTAAGTTTATATTCTTAGCAGCCAAACAAACTATAGCCTCGGCTTGGAAAAAACCAGGCTTGGATCTGTCGGGAGTTAAATCTCGTCTATCATGGTACATGGTAAACGAAAAATTATCAGCTATACTCACTGACAAAGTAGAGAGATTTGAACTTACTTGGCTCCCCTGGGCGGAATACGCCAGCCACACCCCTTTCGCTATTCCGGTATCTCGACTATCTAACCGTAGTCCTCAGGCTTCTGATTAAAATTACCCAAATGGGTATGGATTCATTATAACCTCTTCTCGGGTCCCCCTTCCCTTCCCCCTCCCCTAACCCTTGTCCTCCATTTTGTGTGTGTTTTTGTCGCTGTTACACTCTTCCTTTGATATGACTCGTCTTAAGTTTATTGCCAGTTACCAGAACATAAATGAAGGACTGTTACCCCCTTGTTATGATGCAATGTACTATATGATAATACTAAAGTTTCTTCTTTTCCTGTATCATATATGCAAACTTCAATAAAAATTTATTGTTTAAAAAAAAAGAAAAAAATTGGTAAATGGAGTACACAGGTGGCATTACTTTGTTCAGTGGAGGACAACTGTAATAAGTGGCTGACACAGTTAGTAGGCCAAAATAATAAAGTGGGCTAAATGTCAGCCAAAAAAATGTTCATAAATAAACTGGTGGCATAGCTAGGTACAAGGGTGGGCTCCTCTGCTGAGTAGCAGACAGTGGTAGTTGGCGCAAAGTATTACCTGGTCTAAATGGAGGCCAACAAATTTGTATTGGCAGTGCCATTGAAGGATTTAACAGCACGGACTACACACTGGTGGAGCAGGGAGAGGTAAGTTTTGCAAGTGGTAGAGCAATGTTCGAGCTGGGGGGGGAATCTTTCGAAGGCGGCGGTACTGGCACAGGGCCCCTCATATTACAACGGTGTGTCTGACGTTGGTTGTGCACCACCACCATCAGAGACACTTCATTGTACTATGAGGGATCCAGTGCCAGTGCCGTCGCCCAAGAGTGGGCACACCCACCTGTCCAGGCAAACAGCACTCGCACGGGTGCTTGCGCCAAATGGTGACCACGGCCCTGTGGGGGGAGTCAGCCCATTTAAGGAGGTATAAAAATGGCCTATGGTGGACATTCAGCAGCTGCAAATGGAGGAATTGGAGCAGTCTGTAAGAGGAGGCCAAAAGCAAGACATTTTTAAGGCAAGCTACGTGTCAGCAGGGGAAGGTGGGGCAAAATAATTTGAAATCCATGATTGGTTCATTTTAATGAAGGTTAGATCATCAACATTCTGGGTAGCCAGACGTGTCCTTTTTTCGGTCAGTATTGAACCAGCAGCACTGAAGACTCTTTCTGATAGCACACTAGCAGCTGGGCAAGCGAGCTCCTGTAATGCATATTCTGCCAATTCAGGCCAGGTGTCTATTTTAGAGGCCCAGTAATCAAAGGGGAATGACCTGTGAGGGAGAACATCGATAAGGGAGGAAAAATAGTTGGTAACCATACTGGACAAATGCTGTCTCCTGTCACTTTGAATTGATGCAGCAGTACCTGTCGCGTCTGCGGTCATTGCAAAATCATTCCACAACCTGGTCATAAAACCCCTCTGTCCAACGCCACTTCGGATTTGTGCACCTCTAACACCTCTGCCATGTTGCCCGCTACAGCTCGTGTGAGAACCATCACCGCCTCTGTGTGCTGGAAATGCCTGAACCAAACGGTCTACAAGAGTTGTAATCGTCATCGGTCATCATTTTGATAATGCAAGGGGTCCCTTTTTAGGATACGCAAGGCATACTCTGCCATGTGGGCCAATGTTCCAAGTGTCAATTCACTGCTTGTGCTGGGTTGAGGAGCACTTTCTTGCAAATCAACATCACTTGTGGCCCGCAAAAACCCTGTACCAGACCTTGCAACGCCAACAGTTTCTATTGCCCCCTGAGAAGCATCCTCCTCCCATAAATATTCATCCCCATCCTCCTCGGCTGCAGAGGCCTGCTCCTTGATGTGTGTCAAACTTTGCATCAGCAGACGCATTAGTGGGATGCTCATGCTTATGATGGCGTCGTCTGCACTTACCAGCTGTGTGCATTCCTTAAAACACTGAAGGACTTGACAGAGGTCTTGGAGCTTCGACCACTGCACACCAGACAACTCCATGTCTGCCATCCAACTGCCTGCCCGTTTATGTGTATCCTCTGTGAGGTTCCAAGGGGAGAAGTACTAGAAAACAGATATGTTTCTCCCCATTTCATTTCATATGTATCACGGTATTGATTGTGAAGCTGTTTATTTCACTGTAATCCGGTCCTGGTTTTCTTTAGTGATCAGCCTGAAAGGACTGGTGCTTCCCTTCCACACATTCAATCCAGCTTTTGACTCCTGACTGATTCAGCTGATATAATCAGGAACTGCTGGGATCTCAGTCTCTCATCTGCTGGTCTGGGAAGCTGACACAGTAAGGTTGCACAAACTTCTTTCTTGTTGTGTAGGTTTATTTTGCAGTTAGTAACTTGTTGTTAGTGGCCAGACGGCCTTAGACATTTTATTTCATGTTTGGCACGTGTAACATTGTACGGCAAATGTGTACAATAAATACACCTGACACATACCTGTGTGGAACTCGCTAGCCTGCTATTGTTCGTTGTGACTCCATAGACAGCTGCTTGGGCCAAAGCAAAGATCCCTGATGAGCTATATCTCCACACCTCCCTCCCACAAATAAATGACAGCACGCCTCTGTTCGCACAGCCTCTGAAGCATGTGCAGTGTGGAGTTCCACCTTGTTGCAACATCGATTATTAGGCAGTGCTGGGGAAGATTCAGACTGGTTCTGCATACGGCTGGAGTGTACAGGCGACCGGCGGATGTGCGAGCAAAGTCTTCACACCTTCAGGAGCAGGGCTGGTAACTCAGGATAATTTTTGAGGAAGCACTGCACCACCAGGTTCAAGGTGTGGGCAAGGCAAGGAATGTGTTTCAGTTCTGAAAGGGCTATGGCAGCCATAAAATTCCTTCCGTTGTCACTGACTACCTTGCCTGCCTCAAGATGTACACTGCCCAGCCATGACTGTGCTTCTTTCTGCAAGTACTCGGCCAGTACTTCCGCGGTGTGTCTGTTGTCGTCCAAACACTTCATTTGTAGCACAACCTGCTGACGCTTACCACTAGCTGTTCCATAATGGGACCCCTCGTGTGCAACACTGGCAGCTGCGGATGGAGTGGTCATGCGACTGCGCTCTGTGGACAAACTTTCACTTCTGGAGGAGGAGGAGGGGTGGCGAACGTCTAAAGCAAACTGTTTCCTAGGCCGTGGGCTAGGCAGAACTGTCCCACTATGGCTGTCCCCTGTGGACCCTGCATCCACCACATTAACCCAGTGCACTGTGATGGACACGTAACGTCCCTGGCCATGCCTACTGGTCCATGCATCTGTTGTGAGGTGCACCTTTCTACTGACTGATTGCCTCAGTGCATGGACAATGTGGTCTTTTGACATGCTGGTGGAAGGCTGGGATGGCTTTTCTCGCAAAGAAGTGTCGACTGGGTAGGTCATAGCGTGGTACTGCGTAGGCCATCAGGGCTTTGAAAGCTTCGCTTTCAACGAAACGGTAGGGCATCATCTCTAACGAGATTAGTTTAGCAATGTGGGCGTTCAAACCCTGTGTACGCGGATGACAGGATGAGTACTTTCTTTTCCTAACGAGAGTCTCTTGTAGGGAGAGCTGCATATGGTGGAACTAGCGGGGGTGGTGGTGGACATGGCAGATTGAGAGAGGGTTGGTGATGGTATTCTTGATGTTGGCCTACCTACAGTGTTTCCTACCAAGAACCTTGTGATTCCCTGACTGCTTTGGCCTTGCGATGATACCTCCACATTTGCTGCTGGTGGTGTCCTAACCGGTGAGCTTACTGTGAGGGAAGCAATGTAGTGTTGCTGACTACCTTCATTCTGAGCAGGTGCACCAATGGTACTGGACGTTTGGTAGTTAGTCCAGGCTTGCAAATGCATGTTGGTTAAATGTCTATGCATGCACGTTGTATTTAAATTTAGGAGATTCTTCCCTTGCTAAAGATCTTTGAGCACTTCTTACAGATAACTTTGCACTGATCATTCGGATCTTGGTTAAAAAATGCCCACACTGCACTCTTCCTACTATGAATTACCTTTTCAGGCATTGCACGCTGTGCTAAATGGATGGCCATAGATGGCCATGCTGTCCTAAAATTGTTGTTGTTTTTGACAAACATTTCTGGCCAGATACGGGCCTACCAGATGAAAGCTGTTGCGATGTAGATGGCTGCTGCGGATCATCCTCCTCCTCTTCTGAGCTACTGGCAGCGGCACCCTCTTCCCCCAATGGCTGCCAATCTGGGTCAAGAACTGGGTCATCTATCACCTCCTCTTCAATTTCATGTGCACCTTCCTCTGTGTCACCGTGTAAGGTGCTATAGCGTTCATGACGGGGCACCATAGTCTCATCAGGGTCAGATTCTGGCTCAGTACACTGCGAGGGCAATGTAGTGATCTGAGTCAATTGAACAGCATAATAATCTAGCTGTGGCTGTGCATCTGTGCACTCCGTGTCCGATTCATCTTGTAATGGGCTTTTAACAATTTCCCTCTCTAACCCAGGCACGGTATGTGTAAAGAGCTCCATGGAGTAAACTGTAGTTTCGCCAGCTTCACTTTTGGTTTGGGTGAAGGACACAAGGAAGCGACTTGGTCCTGACCGGGAGCATCCACTGACGACTCGCTGCTTTTAGATTTCGAACCTTCTGAAGAGGAGGCAAAAGAGCTAGAGGCTGAGTCAGCAAAGAAAGCCAAAACTGTTTCCTGCTGCTCGGGCTTTAAACGCGGTTTTCCTAGATAAGGGAGCCTCCGAGGCCTTGTGTAGCCAGACCATGACACTGGCTCAACACCTCGAGCCTTTGGTGCTATTTTGCTTTTCCCACTACCACCAGATGCTCCACCACCACCATCACCACCATCAGTACCAGCTGGCAACGCCCGCCCATGGCCTCTTCAACCAGACTTCCTCATTTTTGTAAAAATCTAACCAAAATAACAACCGTTATATGGTACTGTGAAACAAGGTAGAAGGTGTAGATAAACTTGTAGAAAATTTAAATCTCCCTTTTTTGGGGGGTTGGGAGACTGCAACAAAACTCAGGCCCAGTGTATTACACTACACAATGTAAGTGGCAGAATGTGGCTGGAAGATGTACGACAAACTAGCAGAACTGTGACGTAGATCCACTTAGTGCCAATTTAAATCTCCCTTTTTTGGGGGGGAGACTGCAACAAAACTCAGGCGTAGTCTATTACACTATACAACGTAAGTGGCAGAACGTGGCTGGAAGATGTACGACAAACTAACAGAACTGTGACGTAGATCCACTTAGTGCCAATTTAAATCTCCCTTTTTTGGAGGGGAGACTGCAAAAACACACAGGCCCAGTGTATTACACTACACAATGTAAGTGGCAGAACGTGGCTGGAAGATGTACGACAAACTAACAGAACTGTGACGTAGATCCACTTACTGCCAATTTAAATCTCCCTTTTTTTTGGGGGGGGGGGAGACTGCAACAAAACACAAGCCCTGTGTATAACACTACACAATGTAAGTGGCAGAACGTGGCTGGAAGATGTACGACAAACTAACAGAACTGTGACGTAGATCCACTTAGTGCCAATTTAAATCTCCCTTTTTGGGGGGGGGAGACTGCAACAAAACACAGGCCCTGTGTATTACACTTCACAATGTAAGTGGCAGAACGTGGCTGGAAGATATATAAAAAAATACAAGGGCTGTAGTACAATTTCAATCTCCCTACAATGATCTCAGGACAAGTATGGCAGCAATAAAAAGGACTGCTGCACACAAAAGTGTGGACAAGTAAACAAGAGAACTGTGCAGAAAGGAGCAACATGATTTTTGCTTTTAAAAAAGCAGTTGGTTTGCACAGCGGCATACAAACAGCAATGCAGCTATCAGGGAGCCTTATAAGGCAGCCTAATAAGCTACAGAGCTGATGCACAAAAAATATAAACTTCACTGTCCCTGCAAAGGAAAGGTGGTGTTGGACAGTGGAAATCGCTACAGCACAAGCAGTTTCGGGGTTAATCTTCCCTGCCTAACTATATCCCTTCTTCTGATACAGCTGCAGCAACCTCTCCCTATGCTAAGATCGGCAGAAGTAAGATGGCGGTCGGCGTGCACGCCCCTTTATAGCCCCTGTGACGTCGCAGAAAACAAGCCAATCACTGTAATGCCCTTCTCTAAGATGGTGGGGACTGAGACCTATGTCATCACGCTGCCCACACTCTGCGTCCTCCTTCATTGGATGAGAAATGGCGCTGAAAACGTCATACGAAACGCGACTTTGGCACGAAGATCGCCGACCTCATGGCCGATCCCACTCTAGGATCGGGTCGGGTTTGCCAAAAGTCGGCGATTTTTGAATTTCTCCGATCCGTTTTGCTCAACCCTAGTCGTGACTTGTATTGTTTAAGGTTACTGTACTTGTCCACTCATGGTTGGTGGTTGAGTGAAGCCCTTTATTGTCAAACTACTGTGTTTCCTTTTTTTAAATCATAATGAAAACCGAAAACATCCAAATGAGCCTGATCAAAAGTTTATATGCCCAGGTGACTTTGGCCTGATAACATGCACAGAAGTTGACACAAATGGGTTTGAATGGCTACTAAAGGTAACATCCTCACCTTTGACCTGATTGCTTGTAATCAGCGTGTGTGCATACAAGCTGAATGAGTTTCTGGGATCCAGACAGACTCTTGCATCTTTCATCCAGCCACTGACGTTTCTGGATTGTGAGTCATGGGGAAAGCAAAGAATTGTCAATGGATCTACAGAAAAAAGGTAGTTGAACTGTATAAAACTGGAAAGAGATACAAAAACATATCCAAGGAATTGATAATGCCAGTCAGCAGCATTTAAACTGTACCAACCACAACAGTGAGAAAAACTCGCCAAAGAAAATAAATAATATTCACTATTAATGCAATTTAAAGACCCACTCAAAAAATGAATATATAGAATCCGAAATATCAGAAACTTAAAATAATTTTATTGATTACAATACTAAAAGAAAGGAGAAACTGACAGCAAATAACATGAAAAATACCATAGTACTAAAAGATATTGAATACATAATTGGAGGCACAGAACCCATAACATATACATATATGAATACCACCCACAAATAATCCTCATAAAGTGCAGATTTATAGGCAGACTATAAAGACTGAATAAAAAGTAATGTACAAGGGAGGATAGAGATACCAATTTAACAATGATCCGTGACTCCCCAGGACTCCAGCTCCAACGTACGTTTCACCAGCGTGGCTTTTTCAAGGAGTCAAACTGTGATTATCAAATGGAAAATCAGCGGCTCTGTAAAAGCAAAACCAGTCAGGTAGACCAACAAAAATGTCGTCTACAACTTCCAGGAAAACTGTTTAAAATGCAAACAAAAATCCACAAATAACAGCAGCTAAGAGCTGAAATACAGGACTCTCTGAAAACTAGTGGTGTCGCTGTTTCAAGATGCTCAATAAGGAGGCACTTGAAGAAAAATGGGCTGCATGGTCGAGTCGCCAGAAGAAAGCCATTACTGTGCAAATGAAAGAAAGTATCTCACCTATGTAAAACAGCACAGTGACAAGCCTCAAAACTTCTGGAACCAGGTAATTTGCAGTGGTGAGAGCAAAATTAAACTTTTGGGCCACAACCATAAATGTTACATTTGGAGAGAGGTCAACAAGTCCTATGATGAAAGGAACACCATTCCTTCTGTAAAACATGGAGGAGGATCGCTGATTTTTTGGGGATATGTGAGCTACAAAGTCACAGGAAACTTGGTCAAAGTTGAAGGAAAAATGAATGCAGCATGTTGTCAGCAAATACTGGAGGCAAATTTGCACTCCTCAGCCCGGAAGCTGCGCATGGGACGTACATGGACGTTCCTACATGACAATGATCCAAAGCACAAGAACAAGCCGACCTGTCATTGGCTACACCAGAACAAAGTGAAGGTTCTGGAGTGGCCACCTCAGTATCCTGACCTCAATATCTTTGAGCCACTCTGGGGAGATCTCAAGCATGCAGTTCATGCTAGACAGCCCAGGAATTTACAGGAATTGGAGGCTTTTTGCCAAGACAAGTGGGCAGCTTTACCGTCTGAGAAAATAAAGAACCTCATCCACAACTACCACAGAAGACTTCAAGCTGTCATTGATGTTAGAGGGGGCAATACATGGTATGAAGGAATGAGGTATGTAAACTTTTGATCAGGGTCATTTGGATGATTTGGGTTGTCAATATGATTTAAAAAGAGAAAACACAGTAGCTTGACAATAAATGGCTTCACCCAACCACTAACCATGCGTGGAGAAAAAGTTTTGGTGTTATCATTCATATTCTCTGACAAAAGGCCAAGAAAGCAAGAATTCTACTGTGGCATGTAAACTTTTGAGCATAACTTTATATGAGAGTAGTCAATTTTTGAACAACCATAATTGTACTCTGGTAGCAGGCTAATTTTTATTTTTATTTTTTATTTCAAAACAACAAAATTTCACACAAGGTTATCCAGTATGTATGACAAAAGTCAATTTTTGCAACAAAAATTATTTCTGAACTGTACCAGACCAAGCAGTTTTGAAGAATTTTAAACCACCTTAATTTTACACAATCCACATGAAACTGTATGGATGACTAATTGAATACAGAAAAAAATTCAATGCTTTTTGGGAGTGTTATATACTAGTGATGATCGAATAGTGAAATATTCGGATTCGGAAAAATCGTTACAAATAATTTCTAATATCCGTGGATTCATACCGAATAAGAAATCAAATGCAAGTCAATGGGAAAGCCGAATATTTTTCTGCTGACCCCAACAAACAGGTCTGAGGGCAATGAGTAAAAAGCTAAAATGGATGGGAACACCATGGAGAAGATGCCTGCATGCTTTTCTGACTCACATATGGCATCTGGGAATAATGTTGTCAGACTATTGCGTCGGTTTTACGGATTTTTAAAAAGAGCTACCAAACATTTTTTTAAAGGGAAAAATGCTAAGAAATATTATTTCCTTCATAACTACATGTATATAATATAAAAAAAATTATACCTCCCGTTTAGCATATGTTCACACGACATGTTTTGGCTTCATATTTTACTTTCATATTTGTGAGATCTCTCACTCCTACATTTGGGAGGACCGTCCCTCAAGCCAAATAGTTTACCAGATAGTGGACAACATATTCCCCATCAATTTACAATGCCAGCTAAAACATGCCCATTTGAATTTTGGCCTTTGCTCGCCACCACCATGTCCACTGCCATGTTATTATTCGGCCCTCGCTGACAATTAGTAGAAGGCCAACAGGTGCCTTGAAACCTTAGTTTGGAAAGGGCCCTCAGGTGGCCCTGTATCATACATCTATTGTGAATCCTGAGTTTTGTAAGCTCCACAGTTCATTTTTGCCACCGGATCCCAATGGAACAACTATCATATACGGGTGAAGCCGCTGTAAGGTGAATATAATGCAGGAATTGGGGGAGCTGTATGATAAATGTCAGTAAATTGGATTTTACCAGACACCAAACGCATTAGAATTAAATTATGAATACAGTGTATGTAAGCAAGGGCCTGTTTTGTGGTCAGTCTGTCAGGCCTGAAACCCATGTCAAGAACATGTACAAGCCTGATTTTACTTGGAAGCAGCCTCCTCAAGAAAAAGAGACAGGAGTGCCAATGACCAATCTGCACAAGCCTACGAGATTTCTATTGTTTTAATAAATAGATCAATCTTTATATAGCAGTTGTGTGACTGGTGCAAAGCCTGCAGAGATACGCAAACATGACTATCTCTAATTTTCATGAGTCTGCTCTTGCCATGTGTAATAAAGCTGATATCTTTAAAAAATATTACCACATCTTGCTAGATATATTGAATTTGTACATAACACCTCTGTGAGGGTATTTGTCAGAAATAAAGCCAGGATTTTTTTTTAGAAGCATAAATCATTCAATATGATAAATCTGTGACGTTAAGGGATGTAGATGTGGTGTTGCCTGCAAAGGCCGCTTTACAGATCAGAAGGTGACTAGATTTCGTTCTAGCTTCCTGTTGTCAGGATGTTGTGCTTTGGATGGCTCCAGTGGCCTCTAACGCTGGCCACTCTGAGGAACTGTTTACGTTCCCTTGTAATTGGTCAGGCCTCTTAACATGCACCATTAAAGAGGGTCATAAGGAGGTGGAGTGCAGTGAAACCCCAAACATTTGAGCACCCATGGCCAGGAGAAAGCCACGTTAGGGAAGGTCAATTCATGTCTGAAGAGGTGGCGGATAATCATCAGTACAGTTGCCATCAGATCAGCCTAAAATTGCAACTCAGAACGAAGCTCAAATTGAGGAATTAGAAGATGATGTGGTCGATGATGAGGCCACTGATCCAACCTGGCATGGTGGCACACCTAGCAAGCACAGTAGTGCAGACAGTGATTGGTCTGTAGCACAAAAACAGGGCATCTAAGCTCCCCATGTAACTGTGCTTTTTTACATTTTTTAACTATTTCTCAATAAAATGGAAGTTTTATACAAATAAGACCTCTGAAGGTGCAGTGGATTCTTCATCGCCAGGTCATACATTTTTTGTCTGGATTTCGTTGTTACCGCTGCCGAGCCACAATCCTGGCTGACGAATGGACCCCTGGAGTGAGACGAGGACGGTGAGCTAAAATACTTTTTTTCTTGTTATAAGCATGCTGGGTGGGTTACTTGAATATACCAAGGCAAATACCTAATTACTCGGCAAGTAACTAATAGCCCGAATACCGTACCATTCGTGTGGGTAACGAATAGTACCGAATGTATTTAGTCAATACTATTACAGTATATACCACCGAAATTTAACAGAAAGCACATAATACTCTAAGGATGACTCAGGTGAGCTGAAAGCATACAAGTCATAGGGGCAGTCTATTTTCTGAGAGAGTAACAGTCATTTTCAACCCTCTTACGTACTGACCCCATACCTTACAGTCACCTACCAACAAAGTAAAGGTACATGTTACAAAACTCGTGCAGTATACCAGCAATAACAACTAGATTTGCCACAATATGGTGTCCTTTATTTTACCTGTATACATTGGTACTTTGCACAGACAATCGCCGATCCTTTTAATCATTACTAAACCACCAGTGAATTTGGGAGAAAGGCAGATGCTTCGACTTAGATATGAGTCCTCCAAACATTTTGGGAGAGTAAATGTATTATATAAATGTACCGGCACCCATTCAACCATCAAAGTGATTTAATACAATTTATCAAACTGGTAACACAAATGTAGTTTCCTGTACAAAACCTAAACCTAACAACTTCTTATGTGCCAATATCCTGCCTGATGACAATGTGAAAGTGAAGGCTTCACCAAAGCCACAACTCAGCAAACAATTGTATTCTTTTACCAAGAGGTCTCTTTCACTACCACATTCTACTGCAAAGTTTCGTGACATCAGGACAATGCTTGCTTTTTGGAATTTTGTATTTCTAGCAGTGATTCTGCAGGATAAAAATTGTAAGTATCCTACACTTGACTTTCACCAGGTTTTCTAAGACTATGATCTGTTTTCTTTATGATTTTAACTTAAAGGTGTAGTTTCATCTTATTAAATAGATACAATTGTAACATGCTTGTGTAAAAAGGAGGAGGTGTTGCCCTGTTTACCCATTTTGAAGTGCAATGTGTTTAGTGATGCATTTTTAAAAGTAACGTTATGCGCTACTTACTTTACGCGTTTTTAAAAGTAGAGTTGTGTTCTGCCCATCCACAGATAGTTAATAGGGACAAGTAAAGTTAATGGTTGGAACTAGCCCAGAGTGGGAGAGGTTAAAGTGAAGGGACAGAGGGAGTTTCCGGTCAGGAAGGCAAATAAGGTCCAGCTTGCAGCTAAAGCAGACCTTTGGCCTGATTAGTCACCAGAGCCGCATGAATTGGGTGTCTATGAAGTGACAGGAGACCAGATAACAGATAGTGTGATCCAGAATAGAGACAAGGAAAAGTAATAGAAGGAGTGAGTGATCTTCTGGGACAAGGTCTGGGGCAGGAAGCCTAGTGGGATGGTATGGAATTATCTGACAGTCAAATGATGGAGCAGCTCTGAAAAGGAAAGCGGGACGAATAGAGAGTGCCCTTTGTAGTTGTTTCAAGGTGACAGAGAAGCTACCCAACAGCAATACTGGCATAAGTAGCTTCCCTAAAGGGAAGAGGATACGGAACCTCACGTTGAGAAATAGGACTCTCGCTTTCTGGTTAGTGGTGCTGCTGTTGGAGACTAGGGAAGCTCATGAATTGTGCTCGTTGTGGTGAATCTAGAGAAAGAGAAGTTAATGGACAGAGAGAGATGAACAAGTTCAGTAAGAAACGGCATGTGCTTGAAAATGTTATGTGCTCTAACATAAGGCTCCACATATTTGTGATCGAATACAAGTGAAGATAGGGTACATTCTTTCCGAAATACAGTACAGACCAAAAGTTTGGACACACCTTCTCATTTAAAGATTTTTCTGTATTTTCATGATTATGAAAATTGTACATTCACAGTGAAGCCATCAAAACTATGAATTAACATATGGAATTATATACTTAAAAAAGTGTGAAACAACTGAAATTATGTCTTATAGTCTAGGTTCTTCAAAGTGGCCACTTTTTGCTTTGATGACTGCTTTCCACAATCTTGGCATTTTCTTGATGAGCTTCAAGAGGTAGTCACCGGGAATGGTCTTCCAACAATCTCGAAGGAGTTCCCAGAGATGCTTAGCACTTGTTGGCCCATTTGCCTTCGCTCTGCAGTCCAGCTCACCCCAAACCATCTCGATTGGGGCCAGGTCATCTGGCGTAGCACCCAATCACTCTCCTTCTTGATCAAATAGCCCTTACACAGCCTGAAGGTGTGTTTAGGGTCATTGTCCTGTTGAAAAATAAATGATGGTCCAACTAAACCAAACCAGATGGAATAGCATGTCGCTGCAAGATGCTGTGGTAGCCATGCTGGTTCAGTATGCCTTCAATTTTGAATAAATCCCCAACAGTATCACCAGCAAAGCACCCCCACCATCACCCCTCCTCCTCCATGCTTCACGATGGGAACCAGGCATGTAGAGGCCATCCGTTCACCTTTTCTGCGTTGCACAAAAACACGGTAGTTGGAACCAAAGATCTCAAATTTGGACTCATCAGACCAAAGCACAGAATTCCAGTGGTCTAATGTCCATTCCTTGTGTTCTTTAGCCCAAATAAGTCACTTCTGCTTGTTGCCTGTCCTTAGCAGTGGTTTCCTAGCAGCTATTTTACCATGAAGGCCTGCTGCACAAAGTCTTCTCTTAACAGTTGTTGTAGAGATGTGTCAGCTGCTAGAACTCTGTGTGACATTGACCTGGTCTCTAATCTGAGCTGCTGTTAACCTGTGATTTCTGAGGCTGGTGACTTGGATAAACTTATCCTCAGAAGCAGAGGTGACTCTTGGTCTTCCTTTCCTGGGGCGGTCCTCATGTGAGCCAGTTTTTTTGTAGCGCTTGATTTGTTTTTGCAACTGAACTTGGGGACACTTTCAAAGTTTGCCCAATTTTTGGGACTGACTGACCTTCATTTCTTAAAGTAATGATGGCCATTCGTTTTTCTTTACTTAGCTGCTTTTTTCTTGCCATAATACAAATTCTAACAGTCTATTCAGTAGGACTATCAGCTGTGTATCCACCAGACTTCTGCACAATACAACTGATGGTCCCAACCCCATTTATAAGGCAAGAAATCCCACTTATTAAACCTGACAGGGCACACCTGTGAATTGAAAACCATTCCCGGTGACTACCCCTTGAAGCTCCTCAAGAGAATGCCAAGAGTGTGCAAAGCAGTCATCAAAGCAAAAGGTGGCTACTTTGAAGAACCTTGAATATAAGACATCATTTCAGTTTTTTTCACACTTTTTTGTTACGTATATAATTCCACATGTGTTAATTCATAGTTTTGATGCCTTCAGTGTGAATGTACAATTTTCATAGTCATGAAAATACAGAAAAATCTTTAAATAAGAAGTTGTGTCCAAACTTTTGGTCTATACTGTACATCCTAGGGATACAGCTTGATGAAGCTGCTTTGCAGTGATATGCATGGAGCTCACACCCCTGTTACCCTGGAAAACCTTCCACCGTGGTAACTCCTTCCACTGATGTCCATGTGAAGTGGAGTCTGTCAACCTTACCCCATAGTCTCTGCCCAATGGATTAGATACCACAACATTGACCAGGTATTTTTGGCATACAGATTCTGGGTATTTTTCTTATACTCTCTATATGCATATTGTTTAGTGGTTGGTTACTCTCTAACAGCCATTTTCCACATGCACAGTTGTATGCTTTGTTTTCATTACCATTAGTGCTATTATTGCACACTGTACATACCAAGGTTTTGATGGGGACATCCATTGACATGTATTGGTATTGATTTCATCAGGCACGGCTGTATTTGCTTGTACTATTTTCATGTTTTCATATATATATGCTCTGTTCTCATATATGTCTTCTCAACTGTAGTGGCATTAGAGCAAATCATACATAGAATGTAAGTCCGCAAGGACAGGGTCCTCTCCCCTCTGGACCAGTCTGTCACTGTAAACCTGTTTACTGTAAACGATATCTATCTCATGTACATAAGCACACAAGAAACAGAAGCCACCAAAAATGTCCGCACACCACCAAGATAATATGTAAAAATTACAAAAGCTTTATTGGTAACATAATTTAAAAACATTTAAAATCGTGTACAACACCCTCCGTACATACATAGTTATAGTTGTGCCCACTGCGTGCAGCAAAGAACCATACAATAATGGAACGCATACACAACCGTGCATGAATCCTAAATACAATATCAATATAATATAAAAGACACCATATCATATACTAACATATTGTGCACAAAAATAATGAAAACCTGGTAGCAAAAGCTGCCCCTATATAATGCATAGCCCCCGCACAATATCCCTATGGATCCAGGAAGTGCGTAATGGAATAATATCCTAGACAAAAAAGCAAGTGTGTCCACAATGAACCAACATACCCAGTAAGATCGTGAGCCAAGGATATACAAGGACCCAAGGGTATGCACTAAAGAGGCACCAAGAGGCAGCGGCTCAGCTATGAGGCTAGGCTACCGCAGGGCAGTGATGACCGGAGGAAAAGCCCAACGCGTGTCGCTGTACAAAGACAGCTTCGTCAGGGGAAGCGGTTGTACCACATCCAATAAGGCTTTTTAAATACCTGATAATTGGTTGGATTGCCTGATCCGATCTGCAGCTGGCCGGAAGTGGAGACCGGGATATCGGAAGTGATGCAGAGAAGGGCAAAGAATGGATACGTACTAAGTAGAGAAAAGCGCATGCGCCGACAAGAAGGTCAGGCAGCACATGAAGTATCAAGGGGCTGGATAACAAATGGATGAGTACCGCGCAAGCGCAGCTCCCGGGAGCAGAGATGATGACAGTTCTGGACACACAACTGTCAGCATATCCGAAGCAAGCCGATAATAGGCACAAGGGAAAACATACATCGAGATAAAAGGGTAACGGAAGCGAACGACCCTCAGGTAAAGCTTGGTATGATAGTAAAAGATAACCTACGGAAAAGAATAATAATGTTAAGGCAAGAAAAACACAAAATATAATAACAAATAACATTGCTATATGATCAACTCAAAAATGCACAAGTAGCAGATATATTAACATTTATGTAAGTAAATGGATATATCCTTAAACAATACTACTGGAATAACTCAATATATACACATATGGACCAAAAATTTAAACAAGAATCCAGTTGTTAATATGTAAAGATAGCAGAATACTATAAGAACACAAATTCCCATAATATGATATCACAAGGAGTCCATGGATAAATATAGATACAGTCCATATCCGTATTTCTGCTGTATATTCAATAGAGGTCCATATGTATTCCGGATTCCATAGCAGAAAGGTTTCATCCAAATCAAAAATAAGGGGAAAGATCCCATAAGATGCTTTATTAGTAGTCCATGATAGTCTTTTCTTCCAAAGTTGAAGGTGACGATCAAGAGTCTCCGTAACCAACTTCACCAACCAGTACAATTCTCCAGTTATACACTGTGTTCCAAATTATTATGCAAATAATATTTCCTCATATTTTCTCTAAATTACCTATCTGAATTGCAGTCAATGTTATTTTCCAGTCATCTACTATTCTAGTATAATTGCAATGTTGTGGAACAAACTGCCTATGAAAACAGTATCTTTAAAAAAAAAATAAACACTCAAAATGCATGTTCCAAATTATTATGCACAGCAGAGTTTTCAACCTTTTTTATTTAATTTTGAACAAAAAAATGGTCAATTGTGAAGTTATAAGCATTATCAGCTTATTACAAAATGAAATCAAACAGTTTTCAAGTGAAAACTTTATTCTAGGTGATGTTACATTTGCACATAGGACCCCTTGTTCAAAAGAAGCTTCTGAACTCTCTCGTCCATTGAATTTGTTAGTTTTTGGATAGTTTCTGCTTCAATTGTTTTGCATGTGGACAGAATACCCTCCCAGAGCTGTTGCTTAGATGTGAACTGCCTCCCGCCATCCTAGACACTCCTTTTGATGATGCTCCAGAGGTTCTCAATGGGGTTGAGGTCAGGGGAAGATGGTGGCCATACCATGAGTTTGCCCTCTTTTATGCCCAGAGCAGCCAGAGATGCAGATGCGTTTTTTGCAGCATGAGACGGTGCATTATCATGCATGAAAATGATCTTGCTGCGGAAAGCACGGTTCTTCCTCTTGAACCATGGCAGGAAGTGTTGTTTTAGAAACTCCACATAGATTATGGAGTTCATCTTTACCCCTTCAGGGATCATAAAGGGGCCGACAATCTCTCTCCCTATGATTCCAGCCCAAAACATTACTCCACCTCCTCCTTGTTGGTGTTTTCATGGGGTGTCCATCAACAAGCCATCCTCCACTCCATCCATCTGGACCATTGAGCGTTGCACGGCACTCATCGGTGAACAAAACAGTTTGGAAGTCAGTCTTCATGTATCATTTGGCCCACTGGAGCCATTTCTGCTTGTGTGCAGTGGATAGACGTGGTCGACAGGATGGCTTACGCACAGCTGCAAACCTCTGAAGGACCCTGCATCTTGTTGTTCTGGGGACATTGGAGGCACCAGCAGCTTCAAAAACTTGCCTGCTGCTATGACAAGGTATTTTTGCAGCTGCTTTTTTAACCTTACGCAATTGCCTGTTGGAAAGAGTCCTCAATTTTTCCTTATCAGCACGCAAACGTGTATGCTTGGAACCAGCTACATACTTCTTGATTGTGCAATGATCACGATGAAGTGTCTTGGCAATGTTGATTGTAGTCATGCCTTGACCTAAATACTCCACAATTTGTTGCTTCTCAGCAGCCGACACATCCTTTTTCTTTCCCATTTTGGCTAAAAATGTAGGCTGCTTAATAATGTGGAACAGCCCTCTTAAGTAGTCTTGCCTTTATTTGGACACACCTGCCAAACTACTTTGCACAGGTATCTGCAATTGCTTTCAGTGATATAAACAACCTTGACACACATCACCATCAATGAGTTTAAATGACAATCAAAAAATTCTAACCTTATCACCCCTAAACTCTTTGTGCATAATAATTTGGAACACAGTGTATACCAATCACCGGGTTATATGCACCACCTACTGAAGCATAAGACTGATACGAACAGAGGAAAAGAAGATCATCCAAGAAAACCTGTAAAAAGGAGATCTTCATTAATCCCATAGGGTTTAACGGAGTGGAGCAGGTAAATCCAACAGGACTCTACCTGTAACAATTTCTTGTGTAGTGAGCCACCCCTCCCAGAGGTCCTAAGATGTTCCAAACCTATCACCCTCGTATTGGCGCAACTCCCAGCATGATGAATCAGAAAATGGGCTGCCACCGTGGTTAGAGTCTTACCCTTATCCCTATCAGCCGCCGCTGTACGAATAGTCGAGAGATGTCCCTGAATCCTACGGCGCAACTCCTGTGAAGTCTGGCCTACATAGATACGAGGGCAAGAACAAATAATCGCATAAATGACATTAGATGTTCTACAATTAATGTAGGACCTAAGTTTATGTGACATCTGATCAGTGGGATTAATAAACAAATCCCGTGTGGGATGCATGTAAGGACATACAGTGCAGCTCCCACACGGAAAAGATCCTCTCAGGACAATATCCCGGTTAAGTCTATGGGTGGGTCTGGTATAATGGCTCCTTGTCAGTATGTCCCTAAAATTCGGGGCCCTTTTGGCAGTCACCAAGGGTCGTGGGCTTACTATCTGTGCCGTCTGTGTATCGGTGGTCAAAATTCTCCAGTGATTATTCAGGATGCTCCTTACCTGGTTCCACTGGGTATGGTATCCCGAGATAAAACGTGCAAAATTGTCCGCTTTCTTCTTCGTTGAGACCAACAAGGTATCCTGTGACTGTGATCGTGCTCCCTGGTAGGCACGAGAGATACATTTCTTAGGGTAGTTTCTCCTCCTAAAACGTTCCGTAAGATCATACGCTTCCCTCCGAAAGTCCTCATCATTGGTGCAGTTTCTTCTCACCCTAAGAAACTGTCCTCTCGGAATCCCATCCCTCGTGTGTCTTGGGTGAAAGCTGCGATATTCCAGCAGACTGTTGACCGCTGTTGGTTTCCGATACAGGCAGGTAGATAGTTTGCCATTCTGACATTTGATCTCCAAATCCAAGAATTGAACTGCAATGGAGGAAAACTGATAAGTCAAAAAAATATTGAGAGAATTATGATTGAGGTCGTCCAAAAATTACTGACATTCCTCAATAGAACCTGACCAAATGAAGAAAATGTCGTCTATGAATCGCGACCAATGCCGTACCTTGCTGGTGAATAGGTTTGAAACATAGACGAACGTAAGCTCCCACCACCCTAAAAAAAGATTTGCAACGGCTGGGGCACAGCGCGCCCCCATCGCCACACCGGATGTCTGGATATAGAAAGTCCTGTCAAATAAGAAAAAATTGTGTTTCAGAACAAAACTTAATAAATCAATAATGAAGGAATAATGCATTCTGTCCGAGTTGGTTTGTTGATCAAGAAAGAATGTCACCGCCCGTAAGCCATCATCATGATTAATATTAGAGTAGAGAGACTCTACGTCACAGGTAACCATAATTTCTCCTGGTAATAGGTCTAACCCCTTGTATCTGCTGATAAAATGTGAGGAGTCTCTGGTATAAGATGGTAGATCAAGTACAAATGGCTGTAAGAAAAAGTCAATATATGTACACGCCTTTTCACAGAGACTTCCAATGCTAGATACAATTGGTCGACCCGGAGGCTTGTTAATACACTTATGTACCTTAGGTAACATATAAAACGTAGATATAATTGGTTCCTCTACCCAGATGAAATCCCGTTCATTAGCACTGATGACTCCTAGTTCGAACGCCCTATCAATCAATGAGAGCTCTCAATTTGATGGAAAACACCCCCGTAGGGTTAGAAGGTAATCTGCGGTAGAATTGTTGGTTGCTCAATTGCCTATTTGCTTCCTCAAGATATAATTCATGAGGCCACAGGACCACATTGCCCCCCTTATCCGCCTCCCTAATCAAAAATTCCTTATTAGATTTTAAGCCAGATAAGGTCCGTTGTTCCTGGGGAGTTAAGTTAGGCATAATGCCTATCCTAGGGGGCAGTGCTTCAATATCTTGTTTAACCATCTCGAAAAAGATCTTAACAGATGGTACAATAGATAAGGGTGGACATACAGAAGACTTGCTCTTGTGGGGAAATTTGGGCCTACCTGTGCTAGACTCACCCTCTGGCAGAAGCTCCATTAGGTCCTGGCCCTTTCTCATGTACAGCACCATGGAATTAATGGTGCTATATAAATAATAATAATAATAATAATAATAATACATGCATGTGTGGTACACGGGCCAGTTATTGTATTGGAGTGGAATGTGTTTGTACACTTAATACAGTGTTCACTTTATAATTATACTAAGGTTGCCCTGTCTATTGTAGGTCCAGCAGTGTTACTGCAAAGTACATGTTTTCATGTTTTTAAAGGATTTTAGATTTTTCTTATATGTCTAACAATGTCAGAGAAGTGTATTTTTCTATTTACTATCTGCATGTGCCCTTTTTCTTCTCTGTTTACATTTTGTTTCCATACATGATATAGCACTATTCTGTTTTTCAGATATAATTTAGGGTACTATTTGGTGCACCAAAATAATATATGCCATAGAGTTTAACATGCTTAGTGTTATATTACGGCCCATCAACTACAGATTACTGACGTGACGGATGTATTAGCACCAACGTTAACCATTACACATCATAAGAGAAAGCCAATAGTGAGTTCAGCTGGATCGTATGACGCAAAGATAAAGAGTAACCTGTCTTTGGTTTTATCTTATTAGTTATTGATTTATTTAATTATTATTTCAATATTCTTGTCATTTGCAGGTAATTCTGCAGATATTGTAGGAGGTAAGGAAGCTCGTTCAAGTCCATACATGGCTTTAGTGAGAAGTGGAAAAAGCTTTTGTGGAGGAGCATTAATTAAATCAGACTGGGTATTAACATCTGCAGAGTGCGTCATGTAAGTACCGTAACTTTCCTATATAAATTAGATTTCTGCATGGCGGTGCAAAGATGTCTACGTGTACAAATCTCTTCAAAAAATCCAGGATTTAAGAAGACCACAGGGATATCTGACCGTCAGCGAACAGATTTGAAATTGTTTGAATGGACTGCGACATTTGAAAAGAAATATCCTTTTAATATTGGAGATGTCATAAACTAGGGTTACTGAAATGTTTTGTCACAACTAGATCTGTCCTTTTTTTATCATATGACACCAATGAATGTCCATTTTTTATCTAAGTTTCTGCTTCATCTCCCCTGTTGAGGGAAATCCTCAAAGCCCATGGGTCTGATAGGACAGTTGAAGAGCTGCAAGGACCGGTGTCACTGGAGCAGCAGGATGGAGAAGTGGGCTATAGAGGAGATGTCGAGCTGATGTAGTAAAGTTGGAACAACGATGGCACAGCTGGGTCGGTGAAGCAAACCGGTATTAAAAAGTTGCAGATTTGGTCCAATGTTGCAGCAGAGTTAATTACATAATGCAGCAAAGTTGTCGCAACAATATAGGAAAGTGGGTATCACCTTGTAGCAGA
Organism: Ranitomeya imitator; assembly: GCF_032444005.1. Taxonomy (NCBI): domain Eukaryota; kingdom Metazoa; phylum Chordata; class Amphibia; order Anura; family Dendrobatidae; genus Ranitomeya; species Ranitomeya imitator. Next base: position 77,423,881 of record NC_091282.1, on the reverse strand, counting down.
AGTAGAGCACCCTTGCCCTTCCGGTAGACTGGACTATCTATGGCCCTTATACTGGCACAGCTAGGATCACATGACAGTGATTTTGCTGTGCTTGGACCTCCACTGAGCAATTCCAAATATTACTATGCGCTATACATAAAAGGTGAGCAAAATTAAAATTTGTCAGCTTTGCTGACTTAAAAAAATTAATAAACAAATCTGTGACATATCGATTCATATCACCGTTTTCAGGCCTTATCTGTGTTTTTTGCTACACTGAGAGCTGTGACACCTTCTCTCTATACAGATTTATAACAAAATGGCTGCTGCATTCCTACCTCTGCTTTTAAACAGGCTATAATAGTCCATTATGATTGGCAGTGCAATACCTTCTGATGTGATAGCTTCACGACATATTGGAGAAGCCAATATAGCTGCACATGAGGTCATGAAATCTTTCTTTGGCTCATGCAACATTCTGCTATGTGTAAAATGGAGTTTTACGTTTCTAGGGCCATTTGTCAAAAATTGAATCTAACATTGTTCAAATTGACCGGGACCTGTGAATTTCCGAGCATTCGATTCGCATAAAATTGGTTTGCTCATCTCTTCCATATAACTGTAGACTAGATCTAGTTTTATGACATATGTGTTACATGGGACTTAATTGACTGCATTTTTAAATGTCACCGAATGTAACACAAGTTATTTGGGTAGGGTACTGCTGATCAATCCCTGGACTTCTTGGCATCTGACTTCTAGTGTTCCTGACAATGAAGCCAGACTTTGCTCTGAAATGTGTTGTTTCAAACAAAAAAAAGTTTTCACCAATTAACCTTTTCATAGTTAGTAAGTGTTAACTTTACTTCTGCAGGTGTGAAGAAAACAACTTCACGCCCACACAATCATCTTTTTTTCAAGGGAACCTGTCGTCATGAAAAATGAAAATGCAGCCTAATCTGCAGGCACAATGTTATAGAGCAAGAGAACGGAGTAGATTGTTATATAATTTTGAGAACTATGAATTTTGACAAAAGATTCAGTGTAACCTGTATGTTAATCATTTAACCTTCGTCCAGCCGAGTAGGTACAATTGTAACTATTCCGTTTTAAAATTGCAATAACTTTTTTTTTTCGAAAAGCCGTAGAGGGCTGAAATTTCATCACATCTCTGCAGTTTTGGTCCAGAATATATTGGCCAAATTTCAATAAAATATATATGAAGGTACAATTGTACCTCTGCAGCCTGTTAACGTTGTAAAATTATGCAGCCTGATGAAGGTTAAGCCTCTGTTCCTTCAGGTGTTATCAGTCCAGTGAGCGATCCTATCAGTGACTGACAGCCACTGCCAGGTAACTGCCAGTCACTGTTAGGATCGCCCACTGGACCGAAGATCCCCGAAATAGCAGACTTAAATGATGAAAACACAGGTTATACTGAATCTTTTTACACAAAACTATGTATCAATCTACTCAGCTCCCCCTGATTTAAAACATGGTGCCTGCAGAAAGGACTGCATTGTCATGGTGACAGGTTCCCTTTAACTATACTCATGGTTCTTTGCAGTCTCCATCAGGTATAAATGACCTCTGCATATGATGTTATATGTGCATCACACTTTTTTGTGTTTTCATCTGTAATTTCTCAAAATATATATCGTTTTTACATGTTTGTGTCATATTATTTACTATGGCATATACACTGTGCGCAAAATTATTGGGCAGCATTACTTTTATGCATGTTTTCCTCCTCCACACTTTGTAAACATGACTGCTTATTGGATGAATTGGATTAGATGATGTGTATTTTTGTAATGAGGAGAATGAGGTCTAAGGATACAACGCCTTTTACCAAGGTGTGCAGAATTAACAGGCAGCTTGTTTTCGTCAGGCAAAATGGGCCACAAAGATCTAATTGACTCTGAAAACTCAAAAATTGTTTATAAAAAGGGATGCAGCACTCTAGAAATTGCTAAGATATTGGGGTGTAATCACAGAACCATCAAAAGTTTTGCTGCAAATAATCAACAGAGTCGCAAGAAAGGGTTCAGAAAGAATCAAACGTGAAGTGACCAGGAAGCCATTATTTTCCATTGTGGACATATTCCAGAATTATAATCTCCCTGGAGGCCCAGAACTACTAAGTGATCAGTGCACAGAGACAAGGCGGAGGTGAGGAAGGCTGAAACCCAGTCACCACTGAACAAGACACAGAAATGGAGATGCCAAGACTGGGCCAAGAAATATCTGAAGACAGATTTCTCAAAGGTTTCATTGACCAATGATATGAATGACTCTTGATGGACCAGATAGATGGGCCATGGCTGAACTAGTAACGGACACAGACCTCTACTTTCCCTCAGACACCAGCAAGGTGGAGGTGGCGCACTGCTGTGGGCTAGAATTTTTAAAGAGGAGCTAGTTGGATCTTTTTCGGATGAAGATGGACTGAAAATCAAATCCTGAGCCTCCTGACAATTTTTAGAAGACACTTTCTTCAAGCAGTGGTACAGGAACAAGTCTTTTGAAATTAGAATTTGCTGACTTTGCCAAAGTTTGCCCAAAATTTTGATTTGCAGCTAATAATTTGCATGAATTTCAATACTAGAAAGCTTGTAATTGCTCGAAAAATACATATGGGGGAGGTAAGAGATAGGACCTCGCTGACCATAAGAGCGGAAGAGATAGACTGACCCAGTGACTCTGGAGATAAAAAATGACTCTGCATACAGACTGCTCCACTTGGAACCACTAGTCTCATCTCCAGCAGCCGCATACAATGGGGAAAACAAGTATTTAATCAGCCACCAATTGTGCAAGTCCTCCCACTTAAAAAGATGAGAGAGGCCTGTAATTGACATCATAGGTAGACCACAACTATGAGAATCTTGCCAAATCAGACAAGGTGATTTTCTGGATTGGTTTTCTAATTTTAACTCTCAAGGTTGTGGTCTACTTATGATATCAATTACATCCCTCTCATCTTTTTAAGTGGGAGAACTTGCACAATTGGTGGCTAAAATACTTTTTTTCCCCACTGCATTCACTTTAATTCTCAGTGATTCAGTGTGGGGTGCATAGATACACAGGTTTATGTTTTGTCCACTTAACCTTTTTCTTTTATTTCTCTATATTTCATCTGTAAAAATGTTTCACCTTCCTTTACTGAAGCCTTTCCTTTTCCACACTTCTATTTTACCCTAATACACATTCACTATTCTCTTTATTCATTATATCTTACAATAAAATGTTACATCTGCATATATAAATATTCTCCAATACATTACTTATTTTACTCCACTTCTAAAATGGCTTTCATCATTTTTTTGAATTATAGAAGAAATATATTTTTTATTTATTTTTATATCACAGTGTTTAGTTTTTATCAGTTCGGATCTTTTTCTCTTTTTATTTTAAGTCTAATCAAATATTGCAATTATGTTGTACTGAGGACTATGACGGAGCTATATAAATAAATTTATTAGTAAACTATTGGAGTTGATATTAATTCACACTTATCAATTACAGCAATACTGCTATTTACAGTCTTTTCATATACTCACAAGTTCCGAGTTCCGAAAGAGTTTTCACCAATTTTCCGATGTAAAACACCTTCAAATGTCACAATTTTTTTTGCAGAATTTGGAAGTCGAGTAAAAATGTGGCGACTTTTGTCGTTTTCACAAGAGTCCCGGCCAGCTTTGTCAAAAAGGGTAAACTGGGCAGGATGGACTTTGATAAACCCACCTACCTAATTCATGAAAATTTTAGTAGCGCATATTTTTCCAGAAATGGAGACTGGAGTGACATGTCTGGATGAGGTGCAGTTGTTAGATGCACCTAAATCACTAAGTGACATGCTCCTCTTAATGAATTAGATTTATCTCACTCCAGCTATCCCGTTCATAAAGACTGACATGCACGATGCCAATCATAATGAATCGAGGCCTATATCTCATCCTGGATGCTAATTTAATTTTTTTTATTGGCATATTTTGTGACTTACTTCTTTGCACTTGCACTTTATCATTGGGGCCTGGGTGCCTGTGTTAGTATAATGCCATTGACAACAGCTATGTGTCGTGTTTGTGATACTTGTTGGTCGGCATTATATTTATTGCATTCAGGAGATAAAGATTTTTTATTATATTGCAATTAAGTATTTTTCTGTGATTATCGCTCTCCTGTTTTGTGTAAATTGTGATTACATACATGTGGTCACTGATATATGAATGCTAATAAGTTGATATTTATTAGCTCCTGTGACTTATATGACACATATGTTTCTTTTGTTATCCTGTATTTTTGTTTTAAGGACCATCTTGTACTGGCACAGCTGGTATCTCATGGCAGTGATTCTTCTGTGCCTAGACCTCCACTGTCGGTAATGCTACCAAAAATTACCATAAACCATGTATCTGTTGATTAGTTCTTGGGCGTTTCATTACATGGGATTTGTATGACTTCTGCTTCAAATTTCACTGCATGCAAAGCTATTTATGTCAGAGCTACTAGCGTTGATGGACACTTTGGCTTCTGTCTTATTGTAGATCTATAGAGGGTGAAAGTAAGATAATAGTGGAGCTACCTCTGGTCCATCCATCGGAAGATGGTGAAAAAGAAAAGTCTGGAGAACTTGACAAAGAAGACGACTTTGGTTCAGAATTGTGTTAATTCAAACAAAAACAGTTGTCGCCTATAAGTCTCATTACCAGTGAGAACTGTGAACTTTCCTTCTGCAAGTGTGAAGAAAACAAGTTCACACCCACAGAGTCATCACATTAATATCAAAAACTCATGAAGCTCTAGAAAATATCTATATCACATCAGCTTGGTAAATTCATACACTACAAACATTACAATGTATTGACCCCAATGCAAAATCTGTACCAGGGTCATCACCTCTAACTCATTTACATAGGGCTTCTACCATTGCAATCTGTATAACTAGAGCCATGTATAATATCTCTTTCCTGTTTTCAATATATATATATTAAAGGGGATGTGTTGAATTCTCTGCAAAATATGTCAACCAACATCTTGTGTCCATGAAGTAACATAGTAACATAGTTATTAAGGTTGAAGGAAGACTATAAGTCCATCTAGTTCAACCCATAGCCTAACCTAACATGCCCTAACATGTTGATCCAGAGGAAGGCAAAAAAAAACCATGTGGCAAAGAGTAAGCTCTACATTGGGGAAAAAAGTTCCTTCCCGACTCCACATACGGCAATCAGACTAGTTCCCTGGATCAACGCCCTATCAAGGAATCTAGTGTATATACCTGTAACATTATACTTTTCCAGAAATGTATCCAGTCCCCTCTTAAATTTAAGTAATGAATCACTCATTACAACATCATACGGCAGAGAGTTCCATAGTCTCACTGCTCTTACAGTAAAGAACCCGCGTCTGTTATTATGCTTAAACCTTTTTTCCTCCAAACGTAGAGGATGCCCCCTTGTCCCTGTTTCAGATCTATAATTAAAAAGATCATCAAAAAGGTCTTTGTACTGTCCCCTCATATATTTACACGTTAACATAAGATTACCCCTTAGTCTTCGTTTTCCAAACTAAATAGCCCCAAGTGTAATAACCTATCTTGGTATTGCAGACCCCCCAGTCCTCTAATAACCTTGGTCGCTCTTCTCTGCACCCGCTCTAGTTCAGCTATGTCTTTCTTATACACCGGAGACCAGAACTGTGCACAGTATTCTAAGTGTGGTCGAACTGGTGACTTGTATAGAGGTAAAATTATGTTCTCTTCATGAGCATCTATGCCTCTTTTAATGCATCCCATTAATTTATTTGCCTTTGTAGCAGCTGCCTGACACTGGCCACTGAACATGAGTTTGTCATCCACCCATACACCCAGGTCTTTTTCATTGACGGTTTTGCCCAGAGTTTTAGAATTAAGCACATAATTATACATCTTATTACTTCTACCCAAGTGCATGACCTTACATTTATCCCCATTAAAGCCTATTTGCCATTTATCAGCCCAAGCTTCTAGTTTACATAAATCATCTTGTACTATAAAATTGTCCTCCCCTGTATTGATTACCCTGTAGAGTTTAGTGTCATCTGCAAATATTGAAATTCTGCTCTGAATGCCCCCTACAAGGTCATTAATAAATATGCTAAAAAGAAGAGGGCCCAATACTGACCCCTGTGGTACCCCACTGCTAACCGCGACCCAGTCCAAGTGTGCTTCATCAGTGATGAAGGGCATCCCCTAGCATCTCCCTTCCCCAGAGACCAGGTGGTGATATTGAAAATTTATGGAGAACCTTACCTCTGCTGGTTAAACTTCCAGCAATACAGCAGAGCAGTCATTAAAGGGGTTGTTTATTTCTTTTATATTGATGACCTAGTCTTATGATTGGTCATCAATTTCAGATCAGTGGAGATGCAACACATGGTATACTCACCAATCAGCTGATCCTTGTGCCAGTGGCAGTCGGATGTGATCAGTTGAGGAGCTGCACAGCACAGCTCTGTAAACTGTATAGTGATTGCAGCTGGATGTTGCACAGCTGTCTCTATTCAAATGAATGGGCGTAGATCTGCAGTCCATTGTGGCCATTTTACAGTTGACATAACTGCGTATTTCTGATCACATCTGATTGCTGCCAGCACCAGAAACAGCTAATCAGTGGGGGTGCCAGGTGTTGCACCCCCAACAATCTGATATTGGTGACCTATCCTGAGGAGGATAGGCCAGCAACATAAAACTAATGGAAATCCCTTTAACTGGTTCATCCGTTGTTAAAGGGACCCTGTCGTACTCTCAAAAATTTATATAAGCACGAGGTACATACAACTTAAATCATAAAGTAGACCTCAGAAAAAGTATAAAACCACTATTTATTGTTTAAAATCAAGGCGACGAACCCAACCCATAGTGACCAATAAACAAAAACAAACCAAAAAGCATACAAAAATGTGCTATAAAAACACCATTGAACTAATGGGGATGGCTATATCACCCTAGTCAGGTAAACTAGATACTCCCCTGCCTAGCTGCGGAGGTAGACACCCTAGGGGGAACGTACTGGCGCCCCCACTCCACGATGACTGTCCCTAGGGGCCCTAGTGTACCCTACACCACCTAATGATCACCTCTACCCAGCATCTAAAGGGTCCTCTAGTACTATACAGAGATCTACTGTACTAGGGAAAGCCTATACCCCAAAACGAACAAGGAAGATAATAGACACCTATGGCGGTAGGTGAAATGCATATGTCAGCACAACAGATAGTACTCCGGTACTGGGTGGACAATAGCGGGTAGCTAAAAGAGATTGGATATATTGCTACCAGACCGAACTATCTAATTCACATCGACTGGAGCATCCTCATTAAGTACCCCTGATACACCACCAGTTACTATGTCATTCTCAAGACATTAGTATATATATAAACTATCAGTACTCATCTGTCGGCATGTCCGCACTACCGCCATCAATAATGAACGCCTCAACGCGTTTCGCCTGCCACGGCTCTTCAGGAGGCCAGATACAATGATAGGGTGTCTACCTCCGCAGCTAGGCAGGGGAGCATCTAGTTTACCTGACTAGGGTGATATAGCCATCCCCATTAGTTCAATGGTGTTTTTATAGCACGTTTTTGTATGCTTTTTGGTTTGTTTTTGTTTATTGGTCACTATGGGTTGGGTTCGTCGCCTTGATTTTAAACAATAAATAGTGGTTTTATACTTTTTCTTAGGTCTACTTTATGATTTAAGTAAAGGGACCCTGTCACCAGGTTTGTCCCATATGAAATAGGACCACTACCTTTCAGCCCTGATATATAGCATTCTAATATGCTGTATATATGCCCTAATCCGTCCAATGATGCCCATCTGACCGGACCACCCTGTAGTTGAGTATAATAAAAGCTCTTATTCTTGTCTTGCAGGCCGATTTGGGGATATACAGTATATGCAGCATATTAGAATGCTGTATATCAAGGCTGAGAGATGGTGGTCTTATCTCATATGGGACAAACCTGGTGACAGGATCCCTTTAAACTTGTCCCAGTCTACACAACAAAGCTGATAAATGACCTGCAGTAAATATAAAATGTCAATATATTGTGTTTGGCGGGGGACTTTGAAAGCCCTTACCTGTGTGTACTATGCTATTATCTACACCATCTATTTACAAATAAACATCAAGACTACAAAGGAGAAATAATGGTCCATTAGCATTAGGAGCTCCTCCTCCCATCAAGGTTTTCCTCATCCTAATATATTACATCATATTATATAGTACTGTGTACTTACAATCGCTCATTTTTCCTTTCTACCTAGTTAATTCTTCTTTTTTCCATTAGTTCTGTGACATCATGTGATTAAAAACCAACTAGCCAAACCCTTTACACGGGAAGATTATGCTTTCCAATGCGTACTGAATGATCTGCAATAGATTGTTCTGTGTGCGTAGGCTGCCTGCCATTGTTTTTGTGCAAGAAGTCCCCGTTCCATAGGACCATGCTCTGCCGAGAACGATTATCTGTTGAACAGCACAAGAGATTATTTCACCCAACAAACAAGCATTTTTTTCATTCGTAGGGTGATTGGTAGCCTGTTTACACTGCAACATTGTCATGAAACAAGCGTTCCTAGGAAATCTCATACATGGTTTTCTTGTAGTCCAAATGGACCTTTACCAATGCAGTAATGACAAACTTAAAACGCTCATCCTACTTTACCAGTATTGTTATATTGGTAGTGCAGCTCTATCACCTTACCGTTATGAGGCACTAGTTCCTTTTATTCCGTATCTCATGGCTATTACCTCTGTTGGGTGTTAGCTTTTATTTTGTGCATAATCCAAATGAAACAAGAATTATAATAGTTGACTGAGGGGCGCTCCTGTCAGTATTGTTTTCGCTGAATGAAAGGTGTCTGACATGGTGTCCGTTTGTGCTTACATCCTGTAATAAGGGGTTGTTAGCCATCAGACTTTTAGTGATTTCTGAATTAGAAAACAAAAGCTTGAATGATAGAAATTTAGATTACTGGTAAATGGGTATGCTCATTTTATTGTTTTAGATAGTTAGGCAGCATTAAAATAAGCAAGTTTGCAATTGACTTGCTTTTTCTTTCTGATTTCATTTTCTTGCTGTGAGAGCTTTTGTCTTGCAGCGTGTAGAACATGTTTCCATGGAGCTCAGCCTACAGACCCTGTCTAAATATGATCAGTTGTTACATTACAGGAGTGAAGTTAACTCCTAACATCCCGGTTATCTCTCTCCAGCCCCTTTATTTATATACAGCAGTTACAGTGGGTGCGGAAAGTGCTCATACTCCTTTAAATTTTCCACTCTTTGGTTCATTGCAGCCATTTGGTAAACTCAATAAAGTTCATTTTTTTTCTCATTAATGTACACTCTGCACCCCATCTTTACAGAAAAAAAGCTGAAATGTAGTAATTTTTGCAAATTAAAAAAAAAGAAAAATTGAAATATCACCTAGTCATAAGTATTCAGACCCTTTGCTCAGTATTGAGTAGAAGCACCCTTTTGAGCTTGTACAGCCATAAGTCTCCGTGGGAATGATACAACAAGTTTTTCACACCTGGATTAGGGGATCCTCTGCTAGTGTTCCTTGCAGATCCTCTACAGCTCAATTAGGTTGGAAGGTGAACGTTGGTGGACAGCCATTTTCAGGTCTCTCCAGAGATGCTCAATTGGGTTTAGGTCCGGGCTCTGGCTGGGCCAGTCAAGAATGTTTACAGAGTTGTTCTGAAGCCACTCCTTTGTTATTTTAGCTGTGCTTAGGATCATTGTCTTATTGGAAAGTGAACCTTCGGCCAAGTCTGAAGTCCAGAGCACTCTGGAAGAGGTTTTCATCCAGCATGTCTCTGTACTTGGCTACATTCATATTACCTTCAATGACAACCAGTCTTCCTGTTTCTGCAGCTGAAAAACACCCCATTGCATGATGCTGCCACCACCATGTTTCTCTGTTGGGGTTGTATTACACAGGTGATGAGCAGTGCCTAGTTTTCTCCACACATACCGCTTAGAATTATCACCAAGAAGTTCTATTTTCATCTCATCAGACCAGAGAATCTTATTTCTGGTCTGAGTCCTTCATGTATTTTTTAGCAAGCTCTATGCTGGCTTCCATATACCTTCCACTGAAAAGAGACTTCCCTCAGGCCACTCTGCCATTGGTGGAGGGCTGCAGTGATAGTTGACTTTGTGGAACTTTCTCCCATCTCCCTACTGCATCTCAGGAGCTCGGCCACAGTGATCTCGGGGTTCTTCTTTACCTCTCTCATCTAGGCTCTTCTCCCACGATTGCTCAGTTTGGCTGGACAGCCAGGTCTAGGAAGACTTCTGGTGGTCCAAAATTATTTCATTTAAGGATTATGGAGGCCACTGTGCTCTTAGGAACCTTGAGTACTGCAGAAATTCTGTTGTAACTTTGGCCAGATCTGTGCCTTGCCACAATTCTGTCTCTGAGCTTCTTGGCCAGTTCCTTTGACCTCATGATTCCCATTTGGTCTGCCATGCACTGTGAGCTGTGAGGTCTTATATAGACATGTGTGCACCTTTCCAAATCAAGTCCTATCAGTATAATTAAACACAGCTGGACTCCAATGAAAGAGTAGAAGCATCATAAGGAGGATCACAAGGAAATGGACAGTATGTGACTTAAATATGAGTGTCTGAGTAAAGGCTCTGAATACTTATGACTAGTGTTGAGCATTCCGATACCGCAAGTATCGGGTATCGGCCGATACTTGCGGTATCGGAATTCCGATACCGAGATCCGATACTTTTGTGGTATCGGGTATCGGTATCAGATCCATAGTGAGGTGTAAAATAAAGAATTAAAATAAAAAATATTGATATATTCACCTCTCCGGCGGCCCCTGGACATCACCGCGGGTAACCGGCAGGCTTCTTTGTTTAAAATGAGCGCGTTTAGGACCTGAGGAATGACGTCGCGGCTTCTGATTGGTCGCGTGCCGCCCATGTGACCGCCACGCGACCAATCAGAAGCCGCGACGTCATTCCTCAGGTCCTAAATTCCTAGAATGAGCGCGTTTAGGACCTGAGGAATGACGTCGCGGCTTCTGATTGGTCGCGTGCCTCCCATGTGACCGCCACGCGACCAATCAGAAGCCGCGACGTCATTCCCAGGCACTAAACTCCTCATTCTAGGAATTTAGGACCTGAGGAATGACGTCGCGGCTTCTGATTGGTCGCGTGGCGGTCACATGGGCGGCACGCGACCAATCAGAAGCCGCGACGTCATTCCTCAGGTCCTAAACGCGCTCATTTTTAACAAAGAAGCCTGCCGGTTACCCGCGGTGATGTCCAGGGGCCGCCGGAGATGTGAATATATCAATATTTTTTATTTTAATTCTTTATTTTACACATTAATATGGATCCCAGGGCCTGAAGGAGAGTTTCCTCTCCTTCAGACCCTGGGAACCATCAGGATTCCTTCCGATACTTGGTGTCCCATTGACTTGTATTGGTATCGGATATCGGTATCGGCGATATCCGATACTTTTCGGGTATCGGCCGATACTATCCGATACCGATACTTTCAAGTATCGGACGGTATCGCTCAACACTACTTATGACCATGTGATATTTCAGTTTTCTTTTTCAATAAATTTGCAAAATTTACTTTAGTTCTGTTTTTTTCAGTCAAGATGGGGTGCAGAGTGTACATTAATGAGAAAAAAATTAACTTTTTTGAATTTAGTATGTGACTTAAATATGAGTGTCTGAGTAAAGGGTCTGAATACTTATGACCATGTGATATTTCAGTTTTTCTTTTTTAATAAATTTGCAAAAATTACTTTAGTTCTGTTTTTTTCAGTCAAGATGGGGTGCAGAGTATACATTAATGAGAAAAAAATGAACTTTTTTGAATTTACCAAAAGGCTGCAAAGAAACAATGAATGAAAAATGTAAAGGGGCCTGAATACTTTCCGTACCCACTGTATATGATTATATTCCTCCTTTCGCTCTCAGCTCCTGACACTTCTGTAGAACTACAATCCCCCAACACCAGCAGTTTCCAGAGCAGTTCTCCTAATCATAGCTCTCACTTTCCTGAGCTGCATACATGATCAAAGACCCTGTTATGTCTATTTGTAAACATAGTTAAAACAGTCCAAGTATGTAGAAAGCAGAGGTGGCACTCACCAGTCTAGAAAATCCATGTTTTATTGAAGAAACACAAACGGTTAAAACATCTTCAACGGGAGATGGAGTATGCAAATGACAACGGCCATTTCGCACTGTTGCGCTTCTACTGGTCAACGGGTTGACTCGCAGAAGCGCAACAGCGCAAAACGGCCATCGTCACTCGCATACTCCATCTCACATTCTCCCGTTGAAGATGTTTTAACTGTTTGTGTTTTTTCAATAAAGCATGGATTTTCTAGACTGGTGAGTGCCACCTCTGCTTTCTACATACTTGGACTTACAGTATTGTGTTTCCTCTTGGTGAGAACCCGACGTCTCAGATTTTTTTTTTCTTTCATTGTGATACTTATAACAGTGTGAGCAAGCATTGACAGTCCATTAACAGTGTGAGCAAGCATTGACAGTCCATTAAAGCTTTTGGATCACTACTGTCATTCAAGGAGCATTGCAACCAGGAAATAAGGACAAAACTCTGAACTGCTTAAGAATGTTTTGCATTTTAGTTATAGTATGCCTTTTTATTGTTGGATTTCCAACAATTCCAATATTTGTGGCTTTAGTAAAAACAAACTCTGGATTAGGGTTCCTCCAGTTGAGCATATAAGTGGTCCGTATTCTTTCCATCTACGAGATGGACCGCACACGGAGAGCATGTGGACACATTATAGCCACTGTTAAAGTGCATGTGGAAAAATTGTTTGCATGGAGAAAAATCACAGTATATCTTACTTTGGTCCATTTTATGGCCCAGAATAATGCATTCAATATAAAGGTAGCTCCTTCTTCTGACCACAATGTGGATGAGCACAAGGAGATGCACATGAAGACAGTCACCACTGCAATTTGCTGTCACGACTGGTCCAATTTTCAAAATGGCTGACTGAATTCGGCCTTAGGTCTTAATTTCTCTCCAATAATTTTATTGTCTCTAAGGATGACCAGATGTTTTCTTATCATTCTTCTAAAATATTCCTATGTGGGAAATATACTGCATGACTATAGGAATTGTTAAAACGCCCTTTTTTCCACAAGTGTTTCAAAGATGTAACCATTAGTCAGTGTATCAAGATTTTCAGTTGTAATAGTTTCTCTGTAGATAATTACTTAACTGGAAAGTCAGCCTGTTTTGTTTTTCATAGTCAATGAATTTATAATTACTGCATGTACACATACATTTTCTTTTGGGAACATTTAGCAGCCATCTAGGAAGGTGACAACTAGAGATATAGCTCTAACAGTCAGTTGGTTCATTGTATGTGCAAGTAATTAGCCATTCTATTTGTAGATTGTCAGATCTGAAAAAAAGGTGAATTTGTGGTTTACTAAAATAAGATGTGAATTGTCAATAAAACTCATTTTTATTAATATCTTTAAAAAAAAGTGTTGTGAGAATATTTCGTTCACCAGATCACATAAAAACTGTTGTGTTGGGTAGATCCATAGAACCAATTTGCTGAAGTTTATTACTGTAAGTAACTTTGAAGTAAGTAGTGTCATGTGTGGTTTTATGTTGTATTGATTTTACAAATAGAGCTGAAATTAACTTTTCATCTCTCCGCTAAACCTGTCCCAGTCTACACAACAAAGCTGAGAAAACAGGATCTTAGGAATGTCATTTTGTTGCGTGTACTCTTGTAGTCAGTGTGGAAATGGCAATATTTCAACACATGCCACTTAATGAATCAAGAGCGTCTAACTAATGGCATGTGCCTCTGTGTGCGCCACACCAGAAATCTTAGTCTACGCCATACTGGAGTACGATTTGTGGCATAACGAATTTCGCTGATTGTGATGAGTTTAGCAGGTGGCGGTCACACCTGTCCCGCTCTGCCTATTTTCTCAGAGCTGGATGAAAATGGCATGGGAACTCTACGGCTGCCGTCACACATTCAGTATTTGGTCAGTATTTTACATCAGTATTTGTAAGCCAAAACCAGCAGTGGGTGATAAATACAGAAGTGGTGCATATGTTTCTATTATACTTTTCCTCTAATTGTTCCAATCCTGGTTTTGGCTTACAAATACTGATGTAAAATACTGACCTAATACTGCTAGTGTGACGGCAGCCTAAAAGTCCCAAACTTTTTACAGCCTTAAGTTATGCCAAAATTTTTGCGACTATTCAAAGCTTTTTACCCTAAAATTTTTGTGTAAAAACTTTGATGAATAGGGCCCTTTGATAAGATATAACCTTGCTTTAAATAATCTATGGTTGTTTCTGAATACCTTCCCTAGATCAGTGCACGGATTCTTTGAGAGTGTTTAGACGTAAATGTATATTTCTTAATTGGACATTCATCTCGTCCTTCGCTCAACTGCAGAAAAAAAAAATAATTACTTAGATTTAAAATTTTAATTGCATCTTTATAGAGATAAGACGACAACTGTTGATCTCGGGGTTCACTCCATCAAGAATACTAAAGACGACCGAAGACAGCAATTCAAAGTTGTGAAAACAATCTCACATGAGAAATTTAATAAAGACAAACACATTAATAACCTCCAACTTGTGAAGGTGACAATTCTGAGCAGTGTTTTAGTGTATAAATCATTGCATATTTTAGCATTGCTGCCACCTGCATATCACTGATATCTGTCTCTGGATTTAGTTGTCAGGTAAAGCGAATATAACTAAAGCGGTCAACACTGTTCACTTTCCCGAGAAGTTTGATGACGTTAAGCCCGGCAGTGTCTGTACCATCGCAGGGTGGGGAAGGACTGACAACAAAAAACCCAACACTGCTGACAAACTGATGGAGGCTAGAGTAACCATCATAGATCGGAAGTCATGTGCTTCCCAGTGGAAACCAGTTGTGAAGATCACAAAGGACATGATGTGCACCATGGAGAAGGATGTTGTACGGGGGTTCTGTAATGTGAGTGTTGAGTCTCCATATTGGTAAACCATCGATGTGAATTCCAATCTGAAAATTGTAGCTGCTATTTCATCAACCTTTGCATAAATCAATTGTATAAGGTAAAATAGAAAACTTTGTAATATATTTCCCAGAGAAATATGTTCTTTTCCTGCTTATCAACCACTTGTTCGACTCCCAAACCTCCTGAACTCATCATTCACTTACACAATCTGCTAAAATATGCTCTACCAACTCTTTGAGGGATCAGGTTACTGTAGCCTATTAAAGTACAGTGAAAAAAGATGGAATTGATATTTCTAGTTCTAGTGTTTTATCTAATCTTAGAGCTAGATTCACAGTTACACTGCTCAGTACACTGTTTCACATTTTCACTGCTCAGTATGAAGTCGTCAATGCTGCTACGGATTCTGAATATGTGCTACATAAAGACAGCAGAGCAGGAATACCATATTTATGTGTGTCTAGTGTATGGGAGGAGACGTAGCAGCTAGCCTCCACACACTAGCTCAGTGACAACTGAAAATTAGTGATAGAGTGTGTAAAGAAAAAATGATGAAAAATGCACGTTAGAAATCATATTACGGACAGAAATAGTGATATTCCCCACAACATATAAATGACAACTTATTCTGAAAAGTGACTTGAAGGCATGGATACTTTTTAATCTATGAAATCCTTCAAAACATTTCAAGCTAGCTTTCTACTGAGGGGGATGAAGTCTTTAATGTAAAAGACAGCCTTCAATGATCCTTGTCATCATGGTTATTTTATACTCTTAAGATAAGATACTTCCAGCAGAGGTTTGCTTGAATTTTATGAAAGAGCAGGCAATGTGATACCTCAGTAAAATCCTTCCCTTATGGTCCTCGCCAGTCAATCAATATTGTATGACGTGTGACCAATGACACCAGTGATGACAGATGGAATCACGTCATCTGTTATGTCATCCATGGTTTCCCATGTTTTTTTTAGGGTAAAAAAACAGACAGTTTTTTGCAACATCTTTTTGCTCCTTAGTCCTTATTTTGACGCAAAGATTTTTTAAAAAGGTCAGTTCAAAAATGCTGAACAAACTGAATTCCACTCTTTGAATCTGGTATTTTCCAAACTTTGGGGTGTTTTTTTTGGTCTTTGGCATTCTTTTTCCAAACGAGTATGTTGCAATTATCAAGACTTTTCAAACATATGGCAAATAAAAAAAAAAAAACTTGCACTAAATGTATGAAAATTATGGATTTGTTATAAAGCACAAAGAAAAAAAAGCCACTAGTGGAGAAAAACTGAGACTGAAGATGTATAATGAATTAGTTTCCAGTTACTGGTTCTGAACTCTAAACACTTTAAAGCAGATTTGTCATCAGGTTTCATAATAACAAAAACTGCATATATCATTAAATAGATGTTAGACCTGATGATACTGGTGCATTTACTTTGAAAATCTATGACAGAATGGATGTATTTTATTTTTCAAACTATAGGATTAAATAGCAATGAGTCCAAGTGTATCCAATCTCCATCCACCCTGCCTGGAGGCTGCAGCTTGTACTGAGCAGTGTGAGATCTCAGCAGCAGGGAGGAGGTCACTGAGGAGCTGTCAGTCAGGCAAAGTGGGCAGAGAATGAGTTATAATGTTATAAAGGGTTTCATAGCCATTCTGATATGGATTATCAAAGTAAGGGCATCAGCCTCATATATTTAATAATGTTTAAATCCAAAATGAAAACATAATAAGCAAATACCCTGCAGTAACTATATAAACTCCTGTGTATTTATTTACTGCAGGGTATTTGCTTATTATGTTGTTATCTTGGGTTTTGTCTGTTTAGTGGCCAGTGTGAACATGCGGTTACATTCTGTGTGCATACCAACTTATATTCCAGTTCATCTCATGTTTTTTTTCCGGTGTGGCCTGCCTTTTCTTTGAGCTGCACATTACATTCATGTAGTTCCCAATGGCTGCCTGTCCACTAACCAGGTCAGCCCTTTTGAGCCCTTATGCAAATGCGCGTCACTTAACAAATGGTAAGCTTTTAATACTAGAGGCTAGGACCATCCTAAATAGGGTCACTGTGACGTGGTGGGATGGCATTTACACGGTTTTGATTAAAAAAAATTATGTTAACGAAGTATGCTATAATATTTTCACGCACTATTATTGTTTACTTACTGCAGGGTATTTGCTTATTTTGTTTTTATCTTGGGTTTTGTCTGTTTAGTGACCTGTGTGAACATGTGCTTACATGCTGCATGCACACCAGCTCATATTCCAGATCATCTCTTTAGGTTATTTAATACTGTTTCTAGTTTGAATTGTAAAATCTGATGACAATTCCACCTTTAATGGTAGCCTGTGTTTTTTTTACCTATGTACTTCAAAATACATTCTCAGCACCTCATAGTTCTAACACAAAACATGCATAGGGAAGTTTAACGAATCTAAATTTGTACATTGTAGGGTGATACCGGAGGACCATTAATTTGCGGAGGATTTATTAAAGGTATCATTTCTTTTGGACCTATGTTGTGCGGGACTCCAAGTGGTGCAGATGTCTACACCCGTCTTACAAAAGACTACATGAAATGGATTGATAAAAAGACCAAGAGGCTGCTATAAATGATTTATTTTACTGACATGAAGCCACGCTAGTATTCTTTTTTTCCTCACTTTGCAAGCCTTAACTGTCTTGGATATTTCTTTCTATATCTATTTTTGCTTTACTCTTTCATTTATCAGAATGTCACCAATGATAATGTGAGCTAGTTGCATTAAAATAAAAATTAATAAATGTGTCAGCAAATTCTAACAACTGTTAACTGGCTGAACTGATTTTTACATAATTTATGCTATTAAATTAACTTTCTTCTGTATACATTGTCAGCATAGGACTGGAACAATTAGGTCCACCAAATAGAATTATTCCCAGGGTTCACCCTTCATCTATACAGGTCATGTGGACATCCACCCTTACGTACATCGTATTCTTTTGTTATTGGTCCCAAATTAACATAATCTGTACCTAAAATCCCCTATCCTGGTATATATGGTCCCCACATCCCCATCCTGGTATACATGGCCCCCCTCATTTCTATCTTGGTATACATGGCTCCCTCATCCCTACCCTGGTATGCATGGCCCCTTCATTTCTATCTTGTATACATGGCCTCCTTACCTTATCCTGGTATGCATGGCCCCCTCATCCCTACCCTGGTATGCATGGCCCCCTCATCCCTACCCTGGTATACATGGCCCACTCATCCCTATCCTGGTATGCATGGCCCCCTCATCCCTACCCTGGTATACATGGCCCCTTCATCCCTACCCTGGTATACATGGCCCACTCATCCCTATCCTGGTATGCATGGCTCCCTCATCCCCATCCTGGTATGCATGACCCTCATCAGAAAAACATTAAAAAAACATAAACCATTATACTTACTTTCCTGCGCTCCCTCACAGTGTCTTGTTCTGATGACAGCAGCTGATTTATACTTGTAAGCAGTGCATGGCATGGACATCATCCGCATTCTTACTAGCCAAGGACAGCTGCTAGAATACTCACTGGTCCCCATGCTAGGGCTATGTGCATGGAGAGCAGTGAGTATTCATTGCTCTTTAGTAGAGAGCACAGTGTTAGCGGCAGCCGCTGGCTTCCTGCAGCTGCTGGTCTTTCACTTGTGCCGTTACTAAAAGGAATGAATATTCACTGCATTCCATGCCTATGAGAGTGGAAAGCAATGAATATTCATTGCCTTAAGTAGCGAGCACACGCGAACACCATGCAGCTGCAAGAAGCCGGCTGCTGAGGCTAACAGCCTGTCTGCTATTTAAGATAAATTAATATTCATTGCTTTCCATGCCCATGGGCGTGGAATGCAGTGAATATTCATTTCTCTTTAGCAGCAGGCACAGGAGTCAGCCTCAGCTCCTGCCTCTTGTGACCCGCTACTCCGCCGCTGCCACTCCCCCACCTCCCCACCACAGCCAGAGGAGGTACATCTGGACTATAAGACACATCTCCCATTTTCCTCCACATTTTTGGAGGAAAAAAGTGCATCTTATAGTCTGAAAAATATGGTAAATGGGGTTCCACTTGGTGAGACAGGAGAGAGAAGCCCTTGAGGGGTGAGATCTATATACAGGAGTCTTTTCATTGACGTTCCTCATATAGTGGGGTTCTAATCTGATGTCTATAGAAAGAACTATGTTGGAGTCATTTTTTTCATTTAGCAGCTTCTAATGTGTATTTTTAGGGTGATCTGCTAAGCTTGGTATATACTAATCGGCATTCACATGATGTTGTTTAGTGGTATACCTTAAATAAATTGGTAAGACATAAGGAAAACACTTTTCTTTTTAATTCCACCATGAAAATTTTCCTGACATCTCATGAAAAAGGGAAACAAAAGCACACATAAAAATATTATTCATTGATCCACTGCAGCTAAGCAAACATTTTCAGAGCTTAACATGAGATTCTTAGTTAGCATTTTGATCAACATGAATAAGCCACATCATAGTGACCTCTGTAGGTGGTCCATCTCTATTAGGTCTCTGACCTATTACATCATTTCACTATCTGATCAGAGATATGAGAACGCTGAAATGATTCTGATACTGTTACGTTTTTATCAATTATTTCTATACTGTTATTTGAACTAGAGAATAGGTGTCAAAATGTACATGTAAATTCCTTTTTTTCTTGTGGCTCATTAAGAAGTAGAAAATTAGTCTAGAGTGCAATTACGTGAATCTGTAAAGCTCCCAATCTTTCATCTGGTCACTCATTTGTCCTCTTATAAATCTGCTACAGTCCATCAAATATACAGCATGCTTTCACACTAACACCCCCTCTAAGGTCCATGTATCTTCGGTTCCTCTATGGAGCTGGCACATATCTCCCCTCTTTAGCGCAGCAGAGACACTAGCAGCGTGAGGAGATGAACTCATCGCACTACTATATGGTTGATGGAAGTCTTCAGTACCTCCGACGCTGGCTGGACAGTGAACCTTCCTCATCCTCCTCCATCTCAGGTGAGTACCAGCATGAAATCTTTTTACGTATACGCAGCATTTGCAGTTTGACCTGTATACTGTGTATAGACTGCATTATATAGGTGACACTGTGACTAATGTGTATATACTGTACGTGATATAGGTGATACTGCTGCATATATATACTGCGACTATACACTGCAATCACAGTATCACCTATATAATGTATGTACAGCAGTCTACATATATTGTATATGGTATGTGGTATGTAAGTTATATAGGTTATACCACTGTGTGTAATATACTGCGACCGCTGTGTATAGCCCATATAGGCCAGCCACTCTGTGTGTTATATACACACACATACACACTGTGGCTGGCCTATATGAGCTATACACAGCTGGCACAGTATATTACACACAGTGGTATAACCTATATAACGTACATACCTCAGTCGCCGTTTCACTTATATAATGTATGTGTGTGTGTGTGTGTCTGTCTATATATATATATATATATTTATATAGGCACACAGCACTCTGATTAATTGTGATAAAAGAGTCGGACTCTTTATTGGCCCAAGTGGCAACATTTCGGATCAATAACAGGACATTTCTCTGATATGAATCTGAAATGTTGACACATGGGCTAATAAAGAATCCACTGTTCAAACGGATTATCTCCCACTAGAACAACCTCATCTTAAACTAATTGTTCTGCCCCGATAAAATAATAAAGCCTATACTCACCTCCTGTGCCGGCGCCGTTCCCACAGTGGCTGTGATGACCCCTTCGGGGCTGTGATGTGCTGTTGTGATTCCCGGCACTAGTCAGCGCTGGTGTCACTGTCTCCATCTTCGGACAAACTGAACTTGAAGAGGAAGTCCAGGACGAGGGTGTGAGTTTGGATCAGGATACCCTCCACGAGGCTGGAGGTTGTGGTCTGTATACAGACCTTGAACTTCACTCTTGTGAACACAGCCTACTAGTTCTGTAATGGTGCATGTATACTAACGTATATGTACTAACGGAGTGGCCCAATAAATAAAGCCTTTTGCGCCCCCTAGTGGCCGGAGTGTGAAGTGTAAAGTGTTCTGGTGATACCTGGTCAGGAGAACTCCTTTAGTGCCATCAGACGTACCATCACTCCCCTTAGTGGCAGAGCGTCATACTGCAACGACCAGATCTCTGGGGCGCTGCATGAGCATGCAGAGTGGAGTCCGGTCAAGTGAACAGCCATCACAGAGCAAGAGAACAACGTGCCCGTACGTAAGATGGAAGGCATACAGCGCACGTTGAAGCGCATATAGGAAATGTAGGAAGAAAGCAAGGACATGCGCAGCTCCCGGGAGGCTTGGCAGAAAGGAGGAGATGTAGAAGACACATATCAATAAGGCAAGAAAGGTTGGGAATATTGTGAATGTGAATGGAACCCCAGAGAGGGGCAAATGTGCAGAAGTAAAGATGAAAAACTGAAAGTAAATGTCCACAGTAATAAAAATAAAAGAAATTAAAAAATGTATGTGAAAAAAATATATATTGCAATATAGAAATAATGAAATAAAAAGTTTTTTATTATTGTTATATACAGTATGTATTATTATTATTATTATCATTATTATTATTATTTATTTGTATAGCACCATTGATTCCATGGTGCTGTACATGAGAAGGGGTTATATCAAAATACAAATATCACTTACAGTAAACAAACTAACAATTACAGATTGATACAGAGGGGACCCTGCCCTTGCGGGCTTACATTCTACAGGATTATGGGGAAGGAGAAAGTGTATGTATATATACATACAAAGAATGAAAAATAAACAATAAAGAATAATTGGAAAAACAAAAACCAACAACAAAATATGAGAAAAAAAATATATATATATATAAAAAAAATTTTTTTTATGATTTTCAGGAGTAGTGTGCATTTTTTACAGTAGTTCTTTCTTCCTTCTCCATGCATTCCATTCTGACCCAGCTCGAGGGGACTTACTATAGGTGTCTGGGGCTCACATAGTTATGCCCCCTTCGGAGCCCCCGGACCGTGGTCCCGTGGTTCCACAGATTTATCAATAAAAGACGAATGTGAACTTCACCACCTGTGCTTCTGCTTCCGTTCGTTACAGATACAAAGGGTGCTGAGGTAAGAAGAGGCTTCTCACACTGCTGTCCACCCTATATTTCTGTTTGCATGCTAAAGATACAAATGATTCTGAGGTAAGAAGAGGCTGCTCACACTGCTGTCCACCCTGTTTTTCTGTTCTAATACTAAAGATACAAATGGTGCTTAGGTAAGAAGAGGCTGCTCACACTGCTGTTCACCCTGTATTTCTGTTCTAATACTAGAGATACAAATGGTGCTGAGGTAAGATGAAGCTGCTCACATTGCTGTCTACCCTGTACAGTATTTCTGTTCTAATACTAAAGATACAAAGGGTGCTGATGTAAGAAGAGGCTGTTCACACTGCTGTCCACCCTGTATTTCTGTTCTAATACTGAAGATACAAAGGGTGCTGAGGTAAGAAGAAGCTGCTCACATTGCTTTCCACCCTGAATTTCTGTTCTAATACTAAAGATACAAAGGGTGCTGATGTAAGAAGAGGCAGCTCACACTGCTGTCCACCATGTATTTCTGTTCTAATACTAGAGATACAAAGGGTGCTGATGTAAGAAGAGGCTGCTCACACTGCTGTCCACCCTGTATTTCTGTTCTAATACTGAAGATACAAAGGGTACTGAGGTAAGAAGAAGCTGCTCACATTGATTTCCTGTTATGATTAGGTAATTCAGTACCACAATGGACATAGAAGTCAGAGCACATACAGTGATCTGACAATAACCCAAAAACATAGAACGAGCTCTGAGACGTGGGAACTCTGCTGACCGCAATCCCTAATCCTCTCCAACCACACTAGAGGCAGCCGTGGATTGCGCCTAACGCTCCCTATGCAACTCGGCACAGCCTGAGAAACTAGCTAGCCTGAAGATAGAAAATAAGCCTACCTTGCCTCAGAGAAATACCCCAAAGGAAAAGGCAGCCCCCCACATATAATGACTGTGAGTTAAGATGAAAAGACAAACGTAGAGATGAAATAGATTTAGCAAAGTGAGGCCCGACTTTCTGAACAGAGCGAGGATAGGAAAGGTAACTTTGCGGTCAACACAAAACCCTACAAACAACCACGCAAAGGGGGCAAAAAGACCCTCCGTACCGACTAACGGCACGGAGGTACACCCTCTGCGTCTCAAAGCTTCCAGCAAGCAAGAAAAACCAAATAAGCAAGCTGGACAGAAAAAACAGCAAACAAAAATAACACAAGCGAAACTTAGCTATGCAGAGCAGCAGGCCACAGGAACGATCCAGGAGGAAGCAAGTCCAATACTAGAACATTGACTGGAGGCCAGGATCAAAGCACTAGGTGGAGTTAAATAGAGCAGCACCTAACGACTTCACCACATCACCTGAGGAAGGAAACTCAGAAGCCGCAGTACCACTCTCCTCCACCAACGGAAGCTCATAGAGAGAATCAGCCGAAGTACCACTTGTGACCACAGGAGGGAGCTCTGCCACAGAATTCACAACAGTACCCCCCCCTTGAGGAGGGGTCACCGAACCCTCACCCGAGCCCCCAGGACGACCAGGATGAGCCATATGAAAGGCACGAACAAGATCGGGAGCATGGACATCAGAGGCAAAGACCCAGGAATTATCTTCCTGAGCATAACCCTTCCACTTAACCAGATACTGGAGTTTCGGTCTTGAAACACGAGAATCCAAAATCTTCTCCACAATATACTCCAACTCCCCCTCCACCAAAACCGGGGCAGGAGGATCAACAGATGGAACCATAGGTGCCACGTATCTCCGCAACAATGACCTATGGAATACATTATGGATGGAAAAAGAATCTGGAAGGGTCAAACGAAAAGACACAGGATTAAGAACCTCAGAAATCCTATACGGACCAATGAAACTAGGTTTAAACTTAGGAGAGGAAACCTTCATAGGAATATGACGAGAAGACAACCAAACCAAATCCCCAACACGAAGTCGGGGACCCACACAGCGTCTGCGATTAGCGAAACGTTGAGCCTTCTCCTGGGACAAGGTCAAATTGTCCACTACATGAGTCCAAATCTGCTGCAACCTGTCCACCACAGTATCCACACCAGGACAGTCCGAAGACTCAACCTGCCCTGAAGAGAAACGAGGATGGAACCCAGAGTTGCAGAAAAACGGCGAAACCAAGGTAGCCGAGCTGGCCCGATTATTAAGGGCGAACTCAGCCAAAGGCAAAAAGGACACCCAGTCATCCTGATCAGCAGAAACAAAGCATCTCAGATAAGTTTCCAAGGTCTGATTGGTTCGTTAGGTCTGGCCATTAGTCTGAGAATGGAAAGCCGAGGAAAAAGACAAGTCAATGCCCATCCTTGCACAAAAGGCTCGCCAAAACCTCGAAACAAACTGGGAACCTCTGTCAGAAACGATATTCTCTGGAATGCCATGTAAACTAACCACATGCTGGAAGAACAATGGCACCAAATCAGAGGAGGAAGGTAATTTAGACAAGGGTACCAAATGGACCATCTTAGAGAAGCGATCACAAACCACCCAAATGACTGACATTTTTTGAGAGACGGGAAGATCTGAAATAAAATCCATAGAGATATGTGTCCAAGGCCTCTTCGGGACCGGCAAGGGCAAAAGCAACCCACTGGCACGAGAACAGCAGGGATTAGCCCGAGCACAAATCCCACAGGACTGCACAAAAGAACGCACATCCCGCGACAGAGATGGCCACCAAAAGGATCTAGCCACTAACTCTCTGGTACCAAAGATTCCAGGATGACCAGTCAACACCGAACAATGAACCTCAGAGATAACTTTATTCGTCCACCTATCAGGGACAAACAGTTTCTCCGCTGGGCAACGATCAGGTTTATTAGCCTGAAATTTTTGCAGCACCCGCCGCAAATCAGGGGAGATGGCAGACACAATTACTCCCTCTTTGAGAATACCCGCCGGCTCAGATAAACCCGGAGAGTCGGGCACAAAACTTCTAGACAGGGCATCCGCCTTCACATTTTTAGAGCCCGGAAGGTACGAAACCACAAAGTCAAAACGGGAAAAAAACAGCGACCAACGAGCCTGTCTAGGATTCAACCGCTTGGCAGACTCGAGATAAGTCAAGTTCTTATGATCAGTCAAGACCACCACGCGATGCTTAGCTCCTTCAAGCCAATGACGCCACTCCTCGAATGCCCACTTCATGGCCAGCAACTCTCGATTGCCAACATCATAATTTCGCTCAGCAGGCGAAAACTTCCTGGAAAAGAAGGCGCATGGTTTCATCACCGAGCAATCAGAACTTCTCTGCGACAAAACAGCCCCTGCTCCAATCTCAGAAGCATCAACCTCGACCTGGAATGGAAGCGAAACATCTGGTTGACACAACACAGGGGCAGAAGAAAAACGACGCTTCAACTCTTGAAAAGCTTCCACAGCAGCAGAAGACCAATTGACCACATCAGCACCCTTCTTGGTCAAATCGGTCAATGGTTTAGCAATACTAGAAAAATTGCAGATGAAGCGACGATAAAAATGAGCAAAGCCCAGGAACTTTTGCAGACTTTGCAGAGATGTCGGCTGAGTCCAATCATGGATGGCTTGGACCTTAACAGGGTCCATCTCGATAGTAGAAGGGGAAAAAATGAACCCCAAAAATGAAACCTTCTGAACACCAAAGAGACACTTTGATCCCTTCACAAACAAAGAATTAGCACGCAGGACCTGAAACACCGTTCTGACCTGCTTCACATGAGACTCCCAATCATCCGAGAAGATCAAAATGTCATCCAAGTACACAATCAGGAAATTATCCAGGTACTCTCGGAAGATGTCATGCATAAAGGACTGAAACACTGATGGAGCATTGGCAAGTCCGAATGGCATTACAAGGTACTCAAAATGGCCCTCGGGCGTATTAAATGCAGTTTTCCATTCATCACCTCGCTTAATACGCACAAGATTATACGCACCACGAAGATCTATCTTGGTGAACCAACTAGCCCCCTTAATCCGAGCAAACAAATCAGATAACAGCGGCAAGGGGTACTGAAATTTAACCGTGATCTTATTTAGAAGGCGGTAATCTATACAAGGTCTCAGCGAACCATCCTTCTTGGCCACAAAAAAGAACCCCGCTCCCAATGGTGACGATGACGGGCGAATATGCCCCTTCTCCAAGGACTCCTTCACGTAACTCCGCATAGCGGCGTACTCAGGCACAGATAATTAAACAGTCGACCTATTGGGAATTTACTACCAGGAATCAAATCGATAGCACAATCACAATCCCTATGCGGAGGTAGGGTATCGGACTTGGGCTCATTAAATACATCCCGGTAATCAGACAAGAACTCTGGAACCTCAGAAGGGGTGGATGACGAAATAGACAGAAATGGGACATCACCATGTACCCCCTGACAACACCAGCTGGACACAGACATGGATTTCCAATCTAATACTGGATTATGTACTTGTAGCCATGGCAACCCCAACACGACCACATCATGCAGATTATGCAACACCAGAAAGCGAATAACCTCCTGATGTGCAGGAGCCATGCACATGGTCAGCTGGGTCCAGTACTGAGGCTTATTCTTGGCCAAAGGCGTAGCATCAATTCCTCTCAATGGAATAGGACACTGCAAGGGCTCCAAGAAAAACCCACAAAGCCTAGCATACTCCAAGTCCATCAAATTCAGGGCAGCGCCTGAATCCACAAATGCCATGACAGAATAAGATGACAAAGAGCAGATCAAGGTAACGGACAAAAGAAATTTTGACTGTACCGTACCAATGGTGGCAGACCTAGCGAACCGCTTAGTGCGCTTAGGACAATCAGAGATAGCATGAGTGGAATCACCACAGTAGAAACACAGCCCATTCTGACGTCTGTGTTCTTGCCGTTCAACTCTGGTCAAAGTCCTATCGCACTGCATAGGCTCAGGTTTATGCTCAGATAATACCGCCAAATGGTGCACAGATTTACGCTCACGCAAGCGTCGACCGATCTGAATGGCCAAAGACATAGGCTCATTCAGACCAGCAGGCATAGGAAATCCCACCATGACATCCTTAAGGGCTTCAGAGAGACCCTTTCTGAAAATAGCTGCAGCGCACCTTCATTCCATTGAGTGAGTATGGACCACTTTCTAAATTTCTGACAATATACCTCTATCTCATCCTGACCCTGACACAGAGCCTGCAAATTTTTCTCCGCCTGATCCACCGAATTAGGTTCATCGTACAGCAATCCGAGCGCCAGGAAAAACGCATCAATATTACATAATGCAGGATCTCCTGGCGCAAGAGAAAATGCCCAGTCCTGAGGGTCGCCACGTAAAAAAGAAATAATGATCCTAACTTCTTGAACTGGGTCACCAGAGGAGCGAGGTTTCAAAGCCAGAAATAGTTTACAATTATTTTTGAAACTCAGAAATTTAGTTCTATCTCCAAAAAACAAATCAGGAATAGGTATTCTAGGTTCTAACATAGATTTCTGATCAATAGTGTCTTGAATCTTTTGTACTCTTGCCGTGAGCTGATCCACACATGAAGACAGACCTTTTATGTCCATCGCTACACCTGTGTCCTGAACCACCCAAATGTCTAGGGGAAAAAAAAGGCAAAACACAGTGCAGAGGAAAAAAAATGGTCTCAACTTCTTTTTTCCCTCTATTGAGAATCATTAGTACTTTGGCCTCCAGTACTGTTATGATTAGGTAATTCAGTACCACAATGGACATAGAAGTCAGAGCACATACAGTGATCTGACAATAACCCAAAAACATAGAACGAGCTCTGAGACGTGGGAACTCTGCTGACCGCAATCCCTAATCCTCTCCAACCACACTAGAGGCAGCCGTGGATTGCGCCTAACGCTCCCTATGCAACTCGGCACAGCCTGAGAAACTAGCTAGCCTGAAGATAGAAAATAAGCCTACCTTGCCTCAGAGAAATACCCCAAAGGAAAAGGCAGCCCCCCACATATAATGACTGTGAGTTAAGATGAAAAGACAAACGTAGAGATGAAATAGATTTAGCAAAGTGAGGCTCGACTTTCTGAACAGAGCGAGGATAGGAAAGGTAACTTTGCGGTCAACACAAAACCCTACAAACAACCACGCAAAGGGGGCAAAAAGACCCTCTGTACCGACTAACGGCACGGAGGTACACCTTCTGCGTCTCAGAGCTTCCAGCAAGCAAGAAAAACCAAATAAACAAGCTGGACAGAAAAAACAGCAAACAAAAATAACACAAGCGAAACTTATCTATGCAGAGCAGCAGGCCACAGGAACGATCCAGGAGGAAGCAAGTCCAATACTAGAACATTGACTGGAGGCCAGGATCAAAGCACTAGGTGGAGTTAAATAGAGCAGCACCTAACGACTTCACCACATCACCTGAGGAAGGAAACTCAGAAGCCGCAGTACCACTCTCCTCCACCAACGGAAGCTCATAGAGAGAATAAGCCGAAGTACCACTTGTGACCACAGGAGGGAGCTCTGCCACAGAATTCACAACACTTTCCACCCTGAATTTCTGTTCTAATACTAAAGATACAAAGGGTGCTGATGTAAGAAGAGGCTGCTCACACTACTGTCCACCCTGTATTTCTGTTCTAATACTAGAGATACAAAGGGTGCTGATGTAAGAAGAGGCTGCTCACACTGCTGTCCACCCTGTATTTCTGTTCTAATAATAAAGATACAAAGGGTGCTGATGTGAGAAGAGGCTGCTCACACTGCTGTCCACCCTGTATTTCTGTTCTAATACTAGAGATACAAAGGGAGCTGATGTAAGAAGAGGCTGCTCACACTGCTGTCCACCCTGTATTTCTGTTCTAATACTAGAGATACAAAGGGTGCTGATGTAAGAAGAGGCTGCTCACACTGCTGTCCACCCTGTATTTCTGTTCTAATACTAGAGATACAAAGGGTGCTGATGTAAGAAGAGGCTGCTCACACTGCTGTCCACCCTGTATTTCTGTTCTAATACTAGAGAT
Organism: Ranitomeya imitator; assembly: GCF_032444005.1. Classification (NCBI taxonomy): domain Eukaryota; kingdom Metazoa; phylum Chordata; class Amphibia; order Anura; family Dendrobatidae; genus Ranitomeya; species Ranitomeya imitator. The sequence continues at coordinate 77,394,770 of NC_091282.1, read as the reverse complement.
ACAAAGGGTGCTGATTAGGGTTGAGCGAAACGGGTCGTTCATTTTCAAAAGTCGCCGACTTTTGGCAAAGTCATGAATCCCGATCCGACCCCTGTGCGGGGTCGGCCACGCGGTACGCGACTTTCGCGCCAAAGTCGCGTTTCAATGACGCGAAAAGCGCCATTTCTCAGCCAATGAAGGTAAACGCAGAGTGTGGGCAGCGTGATGACATAGGTCCTGGTCCCCACCATCTTAGAGAAGGGCATTGCAGTGATTGGCTTGCTGTCTGCGGCGTCACAGGGGCTATAAAGGGGAGTTCCCGCCGACCGCCATGTTACTGCTGCTGATCTGAGCTTAGGGAGAGGTTGCTGCCGCTTCGTCAGAAGCAGGGATAGCGTTAGGCAGGGTCCATTAACCACCAAACCGCTTGTGCTGTAGCGATTTCCACTGCCCAACACCACCTTCGGTGTGCAGGGACAGTGGAAGCTACATTTTTTTTTTTTCCCCCTCAGCGCTGTAGCTCATTGGGCTGCCCTAGAAGGCTCCCTGATAGCTGCATTGCTGTGTGTACGCCGCTGTGCAAACCAACTGCTTTTTTCAAAGCACAAATCCTCTTGTTCCTTCCTTTCTGCACAGCTATCTTTTTGGTTTGTACACACTTTTTATTTAATTTGTGCATCAGTCCACTCCTTATTGCTGCCTGCCATACCTGGCTGAGATTACTGCAGGGAGATAGTAATTGAAGGACACTCCCTGTTTTTTTTTTTTTTTTTGTGGGAGATTAAGATTGACATTTCTGCTAGAGTGCCATCCCTGTCTGTGTCATCTCTCACTCAGTGGGCCATAGAAAGCCTATTTATTTTTTTGCTTGATTTGGGTTATAAAATCTACCTGAAAAAATCACTACATCAATCAGTGGGAGAAAAATATTGGCCTCAGGGCTTGTGTGCCACTCTTGACTCCTGTGTGCATCATCACTCACTCAGTGGGCCATAGAAAGCCTATTTATTTTTTTGCTTGATTTTGGTTCTAAAATCTACCTGAAAAAATCACTACATCAATCAGTGGGAGAAAAATATTGGCCTCAGGGCTTGTGTGCCACTCCTGACTCCTGTGTGCATCATCACTCACTCAGTGGGCCATAGAAAGCCCTTTTTTTTTTTTTTTTTGCTTTATTTGGGTTCTAAATTCTACCTGAAAAAATCAATAAATCAATCAGTGGGAGATTAATATTGGCCTTTGGGCTTGTGTGCCAGTCCTAAGCGTGCCATCTCTCTCTCTCAGATAGTGGGCCATAGAAAGCCTATTTATTTTTTTTTTTTTTTATTGGGTTTATAAATTTTCCGTGGGAAAAAAAAAAAAAGTGGGAGATTAATATTGGCCTCTGGGCTTGTGTGCCAGTCCTGAGCGTGCCATCTCTCTCACAAATAGTGGGCCATAGAAAGCCTATTTATTTTTTTTTTTTTGGTTTTATAAATTCTCCCTTACAAAAAAAAAGGGAGATTAATATTGGCCTTTGGGCTTGTGTGCCAGTCCTAAGCGTGCCATCTCTCTCTGTCTCTCAGATAGTGGGCCATAGAAAGCCTATTTATTATTTTTTTTATTGGGTTTATAAATTTTCCCTGGAACAAAAAAAAAAAAGTGGGAGATAAATATTGGCCTCTGGGCTTGTGTGCCACTCCTGACTCCTGTGTGCGTCATCTCTCACTCAGTGGGCCATAGAAAGCCTTTTTTTGTTTTATTTGTTTTCTAAATTCTCCCTGAAAAAATCATTTTATTTTCTTTGGTTTCTAAATTCTTCCTGAAAAAATCATTTTATTCTTTTTTTTTTTTTTCCTAAAGTCTCCCTGAAAAAAACAAAAAAAAAAAAACAAATCAGTGGGAGATTAATATTGCCCTTTCTGCTTGTGTGCCAGTCTTGACTCCTGGGTGTGCCATCTCTCTCTCTCTCCAATTGTGGGCCATAGAAAGCCTATTATTTTTTTAGCTTGATTTGGGTTCCAAAATCTACCTGAAAAAATCACTACATCAATCAGTGGGAGATAAATATTGGCCTCTGGGCTTGTGTGCCACTCCTGACTCCTGTGTGCGTCATCTCTCACTCAGTGGGCCATAGAAAGCCTTTTTTTGTTTTATTTGTTTTCTAAATTCTCCCTGAAAAAATCATTTTATTTTATTTGGTTTCTAAATTCTTCCTGAAAAAATCATTTTATTCTATTTTTTTTTTCCTAAAGTCTCCCTGAAAAAAAAAAAAAAAAAACTAATCAGTGGGAGATTAATATTGCCCTTTCTGCTTGTGTGCCAGTCTTGACTCCTGGGTGTGCCATCTCTCTCTCTCTCTCCAATTGTGGGCCATAGAAAGCCTATTATTTTTTTAGCTTGATTTGGGTTCCAAAATCTACCTGAAAAAATCACTACATCAATCAGTGGGAGATAAATATTGGCCTCTGGGCTTGTGTGCCACTCCTGACTCCTGTGTGCGTCATCTCTCACTCAGTGGGCCATAGAAAGCCTTTTTTTGTTTTATTTGTTTTCTAAATTCTCCCTGAAAAAATCATTTTATTTTATTTGGTTTCTAAATTCTTCCTGAAAAAATCATTTTATTCTATTTTTTTTTTCTAAAGTCTCCCTGAAAAAAAAAAAAAAAAAAAACAAATCAGTGGGAGATTAATATTGCCCTTTCTGCTTGTGTGCCAGTCTTGACTCCTGGGTGTGCCATCTCTCTCTCTCTCTCCAATTGTGGGCCATAGAAAGCCTATTATTTTTTAAGCTTGATTTGGGTTCCAAAATCTACCTGAAAAAATCACTACATCAATCAGTGGGAGATAAATATTGGCCTCTGGGCTTGTGTGCCACTCCTGACTCCTGTGTGCGTCATCTCTCACTCAGTGGGCCATAGAAAGCCTTTTTTGTTTTATTTGTTTTCTAAATTCTCCCTGAAAAAATCATTTTATTTTATTTGGTTTCTAAATTCTTCCTGAAAAAATCATTTTATTCTATTTTTTTTTTCCTAAAGTCTCACTGAAAAAAACAAAAAAAAAAAACAAATCAGTGGGAGATTAATATTGCCCTTTCTGCTTGTGTGCCAGTCTTGACTCCTGGGTGTGCCATCTCTCTCTCTCTCTCTCTCTCTCCAATTGTGGGCCATAGAAAGCCTATTATTTTTTTAGCTTGATTTGGGTTCCAAAATCTACCTGAAAAAATCACTACATCAATCAGTGGGAGATAAATATTGGCCTCTGGGCTTGTGTGCCACTCCTGACTCCTGTGTGCGTCATCTCTCACTCAGTGGGCCATAGAAAGCCTTTTTTTGTTTTATTTGTTTTCTAAATTCTCCCTGAAAAAATCATTTTATTTTATTTGGTTTCTAAATTCTTCCTGAAAAAATCATTTTATTCTATTTTTTTTTTCCTAAAGTCTCCCTGAAAAAAAAACAAAAAAAAAAAACAAATCAGTGGGAGATTAATATTGCCCTTTCTGCTTGTGTGCCAGTCTTGACTCCTGGGTGTGCCATCTCTCTCTCTCTCTCTCTCTCTCTCTCTCTCCAATTGTGGGCCATAGAAAGCCTATTATTTTTTTTAGCTTGATTTGGGTTCCAAAATCTACCTGAAAAAATCACTACATCAATCAGTGGGAGAAAAATATTGGCCTCTGGGCTTGTGTGCCACTCCTGACTCCTGTGTGCGTCATCTCTCACTCAGTGGGCCATAGAAAGCCTTTTTTTGTTTTATTTGTTTTCTAAATTCTCCCTGAAAAAATCATTTTATTTTCTTTGGTTTCTAAATTCTTCCTGAAAAAATCATTTTATTCTATTTTTTTTTTTTCCTAAAGTCTCCCTGAAAAAAAAAAATCAAATCAGTGGGAGATTAATATTTACATTTGTGCTTCAGTGACAGTCCTGCGTGTGTGGCATCTCTCTCATTTGTTGCCACAAACAACAGAGTGTGTAACATTGTGCCTGATTTTCGTTGTGGTCTCACTCACCTGTAAAGGGGTAGCTAAATCATACTGAAGTTATAGCTCACCGTGTAATTTGTGTGACAGCAACAAATACCGTTAGTTTGTTTACGTTTTTAAAACAATGAGGAAGTATGGTGGAAGAGGTCGTGGCCGGGGGCGTTCATTGTCAGCTGGTAATGAGGGTAGTGGTAGTGGTGGAGCATCAGCTGGTCGTGGGAAAAAAAATATTGCACCTAAGTCTGGAGCTGTGGAGCCAGGTTCGTCGTCTGGCTACACAAGGCCTCGAACGCTCCCTTTTCTGGGAGTAGGAAAACCGCTTTTAAAGCCGGAGCAGCAAGAGCAAGTTTTGGCTTATCTTGCTGACTCAGCCTCTAGCTCTTTTGCCTCCTCTCGTGAAACTGGTAAATGTCAAAGCAGTGCGTCGTTAGTGGATGTTCACGGTCAGGGACAAGTCGCTTCCTTGTCCTCTTCAGCAAAAACAACAACAGAGAAGAATGCAGCAGGCGACACAACGGGTTACTCCATGGAGCTCTTTACACATACCGTCCCTGGCTTAGAAATTGAAGCAGTTAACAGTCCATGCCCATTACAAGTTGAATCTGACATGGAGTGCACTGATGCACAGCCACAGCCAGACTACTATGCTGGTCCTTTGACTCAGACCACAACATTGCCCTCGCAGGGTGCTGATCAAGAATCAGACCCTGATGAGACTATGTTGCCCCATCACGAACGCTATACCACCGACCGACACGGTGACACAGACGAAGTTGCACACGAGCTACAAGAAGAGGTAATAGATGACCCAGTTCTTGACCCCGATTGGCAGCCATTGGGGGAACAGGGTGCAGGCGGCAGCAGTTCTGAAGCGGAGGAGGAGGGGCCGCAGCAGGCATCAACATCGCAACAGGTTCCATCTGCCGGGCCCGTATCTTGCCCAAAACGCGTGGCAAAGCTAAAACCTGTTGGAGGACAGCGTGGCCATCCGGTTAAAGCTCAGTCTGCAATGCCTGAAAAGGTATCCGATGCTAGAAAGAGTGCAGTCTGGCATTTTTTTAAACAACATCCAATTGATCAGCGCAAAGTCATCTGTCAAAAATGTTCAACTACCTTAAGCAGAGGACAGAATCTGAAAAGTCTCAATACAAGTTGCATGCATAGACATTTAACCACCATGCATTTGCAAGCCTGGACTAACTACCAAACGTCCCTTAAGGTTGTAGCACCCTCGGCCAATGAAGCTAGTCAGCAACGCAACATCTCTTCCGGCAGTGTAGGGCCACCATTTTCCGCACCACCTGCAGTATCTGTGCAGGTTTCTTTGCCAGGCCAAAGCCGTCAGGGTCAGGGAATCACCAGTTTCGTAGTAGGAAACACTGCATCTAGGGCACCGGTGGCAACAATACCATCTCCCACCGTCTCTCAGTCTGCCATGTCCACCGGCACCCCCGCTAGTTCCACGATCTCCAGCTCTCCAGTCCAGCTCACCCTACATGAGACTATGGTTAGAAAAAGGAAGTACTTAGCCTCGCATCCGCGTACACAGGGTTTGAACGCACACATAGCTAGACTAATCTCGTTAGAGATGATGCCCTACCGGTTAGTTGAAAGCGAAGCTTTCAAAGCCCTGATGGACTACGCTGTACCACGCTACGAGCTACCCAGTCGACACTTTTTTTCCAGAAAAGCCATCCCAGCCCTCCACCAGCATGTTAAAGAGCGCATCGTCCATGCACTCAGGCAATCTGTGAGCACAAAGGTGCACCTGACAACAGATGCATGGACCAGTAGGCATGGCCAGGGACGTTACGTGTCCATCACGGCACACTGGGTAAATGTGGTGGATGCAGGGTCCACAGGGGACAGCAAGTTTGGGACAGTTCTGCCTAGCCCACGGTCTAGGAAACAATTGGCTGTAGCCGTTCGCACCCCCTCCTCCTCCTCTTCGTCCTCCTGCAGAAGCGAGAGCTCGTCCACAGACCGCAGTCGCACAACCACTCCATCCGCAGCTGCCACTGTTGCACACCAGGTCTCCCATTATGGGGCAGCTACTGGCAAACGTCAGCAGGCTGTATTGGCTATGAAGTGTTTGGGCGACAACAGACACACCGCGGAAGTTCTGTCCGAGTTCTTGCAGAAAGAAACGCAGTCGTGGCTGGGCACTGTAGATCTTGAGGCAGGCAAGGTAGTGAGTGATAACGGAAGGAATTTCATGGCTGCCATCTCCCTTTCCCAACTGAAACACATTCCTTGCCTGGCTCACACCTTAAACCTGGTGGTGCAGTGCTTCCTGAAAAGTTATCCGAGGTTATCCGACCTGCTCCTCAAAGTGCGTGGACTTTGCTCACATATCCGCCGTTCGCCCGTACACTCCAGCCGTATGCAGACCTATCAGCGTTCTTTGAACCTTCCCCAGCATCGCCTAATCATAGACGTTGCAACAAGGTGGAACTCAACACTGCACATGCTTCAGAGACTGTGTGAACAGAGGCGGGCTGTTATGTTTTTGTGGGAGGATACACATACACGGGCAGGCAGTAGGATGGCAGACATGGAGTTGTCAGGTGTGCAGTGGTCGAAGATTCAAGACATGTGTCAAGTCCTTCAGTGTTTTGAGGAATGCACACGGCTGGTTAGTGTAGACAACGCCATAATAAGCATGAGCATCCCCCTAATGCGTCTGCTGATGCAAAGTTTGACGCACATAAAGGATCAGGCGTCTGCAGCTGAGGAAGAGGAAAGCCTTGATGACAGTCAGCCATTGTCTGGCCAGGGCAGTGTACAGGACGAGGTAGCGGGCGAAGAGGAGGAGGAGGACGAGGAGGATGATGGGGATGATTATATTTTTAATGAGGAAGCTTTTCCGGGGCCACTGGAAATTGGTGGCGCGGCAAGGCCGGGTTCTGGTTTTTTGAGGGACACAAGTGACGTGGATTTGCCTGAAACTGCCCCTCAACCAAGCACAACCGCAGATTTGAGAACTGGAACTTTGGCCCACATGGCGGATTATGCCTTACGTATCCTCAAAAGGGACACACGCATAACTTTAATGATGAATGATGACGATTACTGGTTGGCCTGCCTCCTTGATCCTCGCTATAAAGGCAAATTGCAAAATATAATGCCACATGAGAACTTGGAACTAATATTAGCAACCAAACAATCAACTCTTGTTGACCGTTTGCTTCTGGCATTCCCTGCACACAGCGCCCGTGATCGTTCTCACACGAGCTGCAGGGGCCAGCAGACCAGAGGAGTTAGAGGGGCAGAAATCAGAAGTGGCGTTGGCCAGAGGGGTTTTCTGACCAGGTTGTGGAGTGATTTTGCTATGACCGCAGACAGGACAGGTACTGCAGCATCAATTCAAAGTGACAGGAGACAACATTTGTCCAGTATGGTTACAAACTATTTTTCATCCCTTATCGATGTTCTCCCTCAACCGTCATTCCCATTTGATTACTGGGCATCAAAATTAGACACCTGGCCAGAATTGGCAGAATATGCATTGCAGGAGCTTGCTTGCCCGGCAGCTAGTGTCCTATCAGAAAGAGTATTCAGTGCTGCAGGTTCAATACTAACAGAAAAAAGGACTCGTCTGGCTACCCAAAATGTAGATGATCTAACCTTCATTAAAATGAACCACAACTGGATTTCGAAATCTTTTGCCCCACCTTGCCCGGCTGACACCTAGCTTTCCTATGAAAAGGTACTTGCCTGTGGACTATTCTGAATGCCTTTTCCAATCTCGTAATTTTCTGCACCTGATTGTCCAGCATACGACATGTTTACACCTCACTAAATGGCCAAACTCCCCACACGGGGCCGTGGTATCGACACTTGGCGACAGCACCCATGAGAGTGCAGTTTGTCTGAAGAGGTGGGTGAGCCCGCTTTTGGTCGACGGCACTGCCACTGGGTCCCTCCTAGTACAATAAAGTGTCTCTGGCGGTGGTGGTGCGCACCCAACGTCAGACACACCATTGTAATATGAGGGGCCCTGGGCCTGTACCGCCGGCCACAAGACAGTTTCCCCCCACCCCAGCTCAAACAGTGCTCTACCACTTGCAAAATTATCTCACAGCTCCACCAATGTTTAGTCTATGCGCTGACATCCTTCAATGCCTGCCACTGACAATACCATTGTATTGACATTTTTGTTATGTTAGGCCTTCGATGCCTGTCTGTGGTCACTCCTTCCACTAGGCCTCCACTGACCACACCACTGCTGCCCGTGTACCCCTGGAACCAATTTAAAATTGCCTACAGCCATGTGTTATTATTTTAGGCCTTCGATGCCTGTCTGCGGTCACTCCTTCCACTAGGCCTCCACTGACCACACCACTGCTGCCCGTGTACCCCTGTAACCAATTTAGAATTGCCTACAGCCATGTGTTATTATTTTAGGCCTTCGATGCCTGTCTGCGGTCACTCCTTCCACTAGGCCTCCACTGACCACACCACTGCTGCCCGTGTACCCCTGGAACCAATTTAAAATTGCCTACAGCCATGTGTTATTATTTTAGGCCTTCGATGCCTGTCTGCGGTCACTCCTTCCACTAGGCCTCCACTGACCACACCACTGCTGCCCGTGTACCCCTGGAACCAATTTAAAATTGCCTACAGCCATGTGTTATTATTTTAGGCCTTCGATGCCTGTCTGCGGTCACTCCTTCCACTAGGCCTCCACTGACCACACCACTGCTGCCCGTGTACCCCTGGAACCAATTTAAAATTGCCTACAGCCAGCCCAATTTTTTTATTTTAGGCCTTCGATGCCTGTCTGCGGTCCATTCTTTCAACTACTACTACACTGACCAGGGCACTGCTGCCCGTGTACCCCTGGAACCAATTTAAAATTGCCTACAGCCATGTGTTATTATTTTAGGCCTTCGATGCCTGTCTGCAGTCACTCCTTCCACTAGGCCTCCACTGACCACACCACTGCTGCCCGTGTACCCCTGGAACCAATTTAAAATTGCCTACAGCCAGCCCAATTTTTTTATTTTAGGCCTTCGATGCCTGTCTGCGGTCCATTCTTTCAACTACTACTACACTGACCAGGGCACTGCTGCCCGTGTACCCCTGGAACCAATTTAAAATTGCCTACAGCCATGTGTTATTATTTTAGGCCTTCGATGCCTGTCTGCGGTCACTCCTTCCACTAGGCCTCCACTGACCACACCACTGCTGCCCGTGTACCCCTGGAACCAATTTAAAATTGCCTACAGCCATGTGTTATTATTTTAGGCCTTCGATGCCTGTCTGCGGTCACTCCTTCAACTAGGCCTCCACTGACCACACCACTGCTGCCCGTGTACCCCTGGAACCAATTTAAAATTGCCTACAGCCAGCCCAATTTTTTTTATTTTAGGCCTTCGATGCCTGTCTGCGGTCCATTCTTTCAACTACTACTACACTGACCAGGGCACTGCTGCCCGTGTACCTCTGGAACCAATTTAAAATTGCCTACAGCCATGTGTTATTATTTTAGGCCTTCGATGCCTGTCTGTGGTCACTCCTTCCACTAGGCCTCCACTGACCACACCACTGCTGCCCGTGTACCCCTGGAACCAATTTAAAATTGCCTACAGCCATGTGTTATTATTTTAGGCCTTCGATGCCTGTCTGCGGTCACTCCTTCCACTAGGCCTCCACTGACCACACCACTGCTGCCCGTGTACCCCTGGAACCAATTTAAAATTGCCTATAGCCAGCCCAATTTTTTTATTTTAGGCCTTCGATGCCTGTCTGCGGTCCATTCTTTCAACTACTACTACACTGACCAGGGCACTGCTGCCCGTGTACCCCTGGAACCAATTTAAAATTGCCTACAGCCATGTGTTATTATTTTAGGCCTTCGATGCCTGTCTGCAGTCACTCCTTCCACTAGGCCTCCACTGACCACACCACTGCTGCCCGTGTACCCCTGGAACCAATTTAAAATTGCCTACAGCCAGCCCAATTTTTTTATTTTAGGCCTTCGATGCCTGTCTGCGGTCCATTCTTTCAACTACTACTACACTGACCAGGGCACTGCTGCCCGTGTACCCCTGGAACCAATTTAAAATTGCCTACAGCCATGTGTTATTATTTTAGGCCTTCGATGCCTGTCTGCAGTCACTCCTTCCACTAGGCCTCCACTGACCACACCACTGCTGCCCGTGTACCCCTGGAACCAATTTAAAATTGCCTACAGCCAGCCCAATTTTTTTATTTTAGGCCTTCGATGCCTGTCTGCGGTCCATTCTTTCAACTACTACTACACTGACCAGGGCACTGCTGCCCGTGTACCCCTGGAACCAATTTAAAATTGCCTACAGCCATGTGTTATTATTTTAGGCCTTCGATGCCTGTCTGCGGTCACTCCTTCCACTAGGCCTCCACTGACCACACCACTGCTGCCCGTGTACCCCTGGAACCAATTTAAAATTGCCTACAGCCATGTGTTATTATTTTAGGCCTTCGATGCCTGTCTGCGGTCACTCCTTCCACTAGGCCTCCACTGACCACACCACTGCTGCCCGTGTACCCCTGGAACCAATTTAAAATTGCCTACAGCCAGCCCAATTTTTTTTATTTTAGGCCTTCGATGCCTGTCTGCGGTCCATTCTTTCAACTACTACTACACTGACCAGGGCACTGCTGCCCGTGTACCTCTGGAACCAATTTAAAATTGCCTACAGCCATGTGTTATTATTTTAGGCCTTCGATGCCTGTCTGTGGTCACTCCTTCCACTAGGCCTCCACTGACCACACCACTGCTGCCCGTGTACCCCTGGAACCAATTTAAAATTGCCTACAGCCATGTGTTATTATTTTAGGCCTTCGATGCCTGTCTGCGGTCACTCCTTCCACTAGGCCTCCACTGACCACACCACTGCTGCCCGTGTACCCCTGGAACCAATTTAAAATTGCCTATAGCCAGCCCAATTTTTTTATTTTAGGCCTTCGATGCCTGTCTGCGGTCCATTCTTTCAACTACTACTACACTGACCAGGGCACTGCTGCCCGTGTACCCCTGGAACCAATTTAAAATTGCCTACAGCCATGTGTTATTATTTTAGGCCTTCGATGCCTGTCTGCAGTCACTCCTTCCACTAGGCCTCCACTGACCACACCACTGCTGCCCGTGTACCCCTGGAACCAATTTAAAATTGCCTACAGCCAGCCCAATTTTTTTATTTTAGGCCTTCGATGCCTGTCTGCGGTCCATTCTTTCAACTACTACTACACTGACCAGGGCACTGCTGCCCGTGTACCCCTGGAACCAATTTAAAATTGCCTACAGCCATGTGTTATTATTTTAGGCCTTCGATGCCTGTCTGCGGTCACTCCTTCCACTAGGCCTCCACTGACCACACCACTGCTGCCCGTGTACCCCTGGAACCAATTTAAAATTGCCTACAGCCATGTGTTATTATTTTAGGCCTTCGATGCCTGTCTGCGGTCACTCCTTCCACTAGGCCTCTACTGACCACACCACTGCTGCCCGTGTACCCCTGGAACCAATTTAAAATTGCCTACAGCCCGCCCAATTTTTTTATTTTAGGCCTTCGATGCCTGTCTGCGGTCCATTCTTTCAACTACTACTACACTGACCAGGGCACTGCTGCCCGTGTACCCCTGGAACCAATTTAAAATTGCCTACAGCCATGTGTTATTATTTTAGGCCTTCGATGCCTGTCTGTGGTCACTCCTTCCACTAGGCCTCCACTGACCACACCACTGCTGCCCGTGTACCCCTGGAACCAATTTAAAATTGCCTACAGCCATGTGTTATTATTTTAGGCCTTCGATGCCTGTCTGCGGTCACTCCTTCCACTAGGCCTCCACTGACCACACCACTGCTGCCCGTGTACCCCTGGAACCAATTTAAAATTGCCTACAGCCAGCCCAATTTTTTTATTTTAGGCCTTCGATGCCTGTCTGCGGTCCATTCTTTCAACTACTACTACACTGACCAGGGCACTGCTGCCCGTGTACCCCTGGAACCAATTTAAAATTGCCTACAGCCATGTGTTATTATTTTAGGCCTTCGATGCCTGTCTGTGGTCACTCCTTCCACTAGGCCTCCACTTACCACACCACTGCTGCCCGTGTACCCCTGGAACCAATTTAAAAATGCCTACAGCCATGTGTTATTATTTTAGGCCTTCGATGCCTGTCTGCGGTCACTCCTTCCACTAGGCCTCCACTGACCACACCACTGCTTCCCGTGTACCCCTGGAACCAATTTAAAATTGCCTACAGCCATGTGTTATTATTTTAGGCCTTCGATGCCTGTCTGCGGTCACTCCTTCCACTAGGCCTCCACTGACCACACCACTGCTGCCCGTGTACCCCTGGAACCAATTTAAAATTGCCTACAGCCAGCCCAATTCTTTTATTTTAGGCCTTCGATGCCTGTCTGCGGTCCATTCTTTCAACTACTACTACACTGACCAGGGCACTGCTGCCCGTGTACCCCTGGAACCAATTTAAAATTGCCTACAGCCATGTGTTATTATTTTAGGCCTTCGATGCCTGTCTGCGGTCACTCCTTCCACTAGGCCTCCACTGACCACACCACTGCTGCCCGTGTACCCCTGGAACCAATTTAAAATTGCCTACAGCCATGTGTTATTATTTTAGGCCTTCGATGCCTGTCTGCAGTCACTCCTTCCACTAGGCCTCCACTGACCACACCACTGCTGCCCGTGTACCCCTGGAACCAATTTAAAATTGCCTACAGCCAGCCCAATTTTTTTATTTTAGGCCTTCGATGCCTGTCTGCGGTCCATTCTTTCAACTACTACTACACTGACCAGGGCACTGCTGCCCGTGTACCCCTGGAACCAATTTAAAATTGCCTACAGCCATGTGTTATTATTTTAGGCCTTCGATGCCTGTCTGCGGTCACTCCTTCCACTAGGCCTCCACTGACCACACCACTGCTGCCCGTGTACCCCTGGAACCAATTTAAAATTGCCTACAGCCATGTGTTATTATTTTAGGCCTTCGATGCCTGTCTGCGGTCACTCCTTCCACTAGGCCTCCACTGACCACACCACTGCTGCCCGTGTACCCCTGGAACCAATTTAAAATTGCCTACAGCCCGCCCAATTTTTTTATTTTAGGCCTTCGATGCCTGTCTGCGGTCCATTCTTTCAACTACTACTACACTGACCAGGGCACTGCTGCCCGTGTACCCCTGGAACCAATTTAAAATTGCCTACAGCCATGTGTTATTATTTTAGGCCTTCGATGCCTGTCTGTGGTCACTCCTTCCACTAGGCCTCCACTGACCACACCACTGCTGCCCGTGTACCCCTGGAACTAATTTAAAATTGCCTACAGCCATGTGTTATTATTTTAGGCCTTCGATGCCTGTCTGCGGTCACTCCTTCCACTAGGCCTCCACTGACCACACCACTGCTGCCCGTGTACCCCTGGAACCAATTTAAAATTGCCTACAGCCAGCCCAATTTTTTTATTTTAGGCCTTCGATGCCTGTCTGCGGTCCATTCTTTCAACTACTACTACACTGACCAGGGCACTGCTGCCCGTGTACCCCTGGAACCAATTTAAAATTGCCTACAGCCATGTGTTATTATTTTAGGCCTTCGATGCCTGTCTGTGGTCACTCCTTCCACTAGGCCTCCACTGACCACACCACTGCTGCCCGTGTACCCCTGGAACCAATTTAAAATTGCCTACAGCCATGTGTTATTATTTTAGGCCTTCGATGCCTGTCTGCGGTCACTCCTTCCACTAGGCCTCCACTGACCACACCACTGCTTCCCGTGTACCCCTGGAACCAATTTAAAATTGCCTACAGCCATGTGTTATTATTTTAGGCCTTCGATGCCTGTCTGCGGTCACTCCTTCCACTAGGCCTCCACTGACCACACCACTGCTGCCCGTGTACCCCTGGAACCAATTTAAAATTGCCTACAGCCATGTGTTATTATTTTAGGCCTTTGATGCCTGTCTGCGGTCACTCCTTCCACTAGGCCTCCACTGACCACACCACTGCTGCCCGTGTACCCCTGGAACCAATTTAAAATTGCCTACAGCCAGCCCAATTTTTTTATTTTAGGCCTTCGATGCCTGTCTGCGGTCCATTCTTTCAACTACTACTACACTGACCAGGGCACTGCTGCCCGTGTACCCCTGGAACCAATTTAAAATTGCCTACAGCCATGTGTTATTATTTTAGGCCTTCGATGCCTGTCTGCGGTCACTCCTTCCACTAGGCCTCCACTGACCACACCACTGCTGCCCGTGTACCCCTGGAACCAATTTAAAATTGCCTACAGCCATGTGTTATTATTTTAGGCCTTCGATGCCTGTCTGCGGTCACTCCTTCCACTAGGCCTCCACTGACCACACCACTGCTGCCCGTGTACCCCTGGAACCAATTTAAAATTGCCTACAGCCATGTGTTATTATTTTAGGCCTTCGATGCCTGTCTGCGGTCACTCCTTCCACTAGGCCTCCACTGACCACACCACTGCTGCCCGTGTACCCCTGGAACCAATTTAAAATTGCCTACAGCCAGCCCAATTTTTTTATTTTAGGCCTTCGATGCCTGTCTGCGGTCCATTCTTTCAACTACTACTACACTGACCAGGGCACTGCTGCCCGTGTACCCCTGGAACCAATTTAAAATTGCCTACAGCCATGTGTTATTATTTTAGGCCTTCGATGCCTGTCTGTGGTCACTCCTTCCACTAGGCCTCCACTGACCACACCACTGCTGCCCGTGTACCCCTGGAGCCAATTTAAAATTGCCTACAGCCATGTGTTATTATTTTAGGCCTTCGATGCCTGTCTGCGGACACTCCTTCCACTAGGCCTTCACTGACCACACCACTGCTGCCCGTGTACCCCTGGAACCAATTTAAAATTGCCTACAGCCAGCCCAATTTTTTTATTTTAGGCCTTCGATGCCTGTCTGCGGTCCATTCTTTCAACTACTACTACACTGACCAGGGCACTGCTGCCCGTGTACCCCTGGAACCAATTTAAAATTGCCTACAGCCATGTGTTATTATTTTAGGCCTTCGATGCCTGTCTGCGGTCACTCCTTCCACTAGGCCTCCACTGACCACACCACTGCTGCCCGTGTACCCCTGGAACCAATTTAAAATTGCCTACAGCCAGCCCAATTTTTTTATTTTAGGCCTTCGATGCCTGTCTGCGGTCCATTCTTTCAACTACTACTACACTGACCAGGGCACTGCTGCCCGTGTACCCCTGGAACCAATTTAAAATTGCCTACAGCCATGTGTTATTATATTAGGCCTTCGATGCCTGTCTGTGGTCACTCCTTCCACTAGGCCTCCACTGACCACACCACTGCTGCCCGTGTACCCCTGGAACCAATTTAAAATTGCCTACAGCCATGTGTTATTATTTTAGGCCTTCGATGCCTGTCTGCGGTCACTCCTTCCACTAGGCCTCCACTGACCACACCACTGCTGCCCGTGTACCCCTGGAACCAATTTAAAATTGCCTACAGCCAGCCCAATTTTTTTATTTTAGGCCTTCGATGCCTGTCTGCGGTCCATTCTTTCAACTACTACTACACTGACCAGGGCACTGCTGCCCGTGTACCCCTGGAACCAATTTAAAATTGCCTACAGCCATGTGTTATTATTTTAGGCCTTCGATGCCTGTCTGCAGTCACTCCTTCCACTAGGCCTCCACTGACCACACCACTGCTGCCCGTGTACCCCTGGAACCAATTTAAAATTGCCTACAGCCAGCCCAATTTTTTTATTTTAGGCCTTCGATGCCTGTCTGCGGTCCATTCTTTCAACTACTACTACACTGACCAGGGCACTGCTGCCCGTGTACCCCTGGAACCAATTTAAAATTGCCTACAGCCATGTGTTATTATTTTAGGCCTTCGATGCCTGTCTGCGGTCACTCCTTCCACTAGGCCTCCACTGACCACACCACTGCTGCCCGTGTACCCCTGGAACCAATTTAAAATTGCCTACAGCCATGTGTTATTATTTTAGGCCTTCGATGCCTGTCTGCGGTCACTCCTTCCATTAGGCCGCCACTGACCACACCACTGCTGCCCGTGTACCCCTGGAACCAATTTAAAATTGCCTACAGCCAGCCCAATTTTTTTATTTTAGGCCTTCGATGCCTGTCTGCGGTCCATTCTTTCAACTACTACTACACTGACCAGGGCACTGCTGCCCGTGTACCCCTGGAACCAATTTAAAATTGCCTACAGCCATGTGTTATTATTTTAGGCCTTCGATGCCTGTCTGTGTTCACTCCTTCCACTAGGCCTCCACTGACCACACCACTGCTGCCCGTGTACCCCTGGAACCAATTTAAAATTGCCTACAGCCATGTGTTATTATTTTAGGCCTTCGATGCCTGTCTGCGGTCACTCCTTCCACTAGGCCTCCACTGACCACACCACTGCTGCCCGTGTACCCCTGTAACCAATTTAGAATTGCCTACAGCCATGTGTTATTATTTTAGGCCTTCGATGCCTGTCTGCGGTCACTCCTTCCACTAGGCCTCCACTGACCACACCACTGCTGCCCGTGTACCCCTGGAACCAATTTAAAATTGCCTACAGCCATGTGTTATTATTTTAGGCCTTCGATGCCTGTCTGCGGTCACTCCTTCCACTAGGCCTCCACTGACCACACCACTGCTGCCCGTGTACCCCTGGAACCAATTTAAAATTGCCTACAGCCATGTGTTATTATTTTAGGCCTTCGATGCCTGTCTGCGGTCACTCCTTCCACTAGGCCTCCACTGACCACACCACTGCTGCCCGTGTACCCCTGGAACCAATTTAAAATTGCCTACAGCCAGCCCAATTTTTTTATTTTAGGCCTTCGATGCCTGTCTGCGGTCCATTCTTTCAACTACTACTACACTGACCAGGGCACTGCTGCCCGTGTACCCCTGGAACCAATTTAAAATTGCCTACAGCCATGTGTTATTATTTTAGGCCTTCGATGCCTGTCTGCAGTCACTCCTTCCACTAGGCCTCCACTGACCACACCACTGCTGCCCGTGTACCCCTGGAACCAATTTAAAATTGCCTACAGCCAGCCCAATTTTTTTATTTTAGGCCTTCGATGCCTGTCTGCGGTCCATTCTTTCAACTACTACTACACTGACCAGGGCACTGCTGCCCGTGTACCCCTGGAACCAATTTAAAATTGCCTACAGCCATGTGTTATTATTTTAGGCCTTCGATGCCTGTCTGCGGTCACTCCTTCCACTAGGCCTCCACTGACCACACCACTGCTGCCCGTGTACCCCTGGAACCAATTTAAAATTGCCTACAGCCATGTGTTATTATTTTAGGCCTTCGATGCCTGTCTGCGGTCACTCCTTCCACTAGGCCTCCACTGACCACACCACTGCTGCCCGTGTACCCCTGGAACCAATTTAAAATTGCCTACAGCCAGCCCAATTTTTTTTATTTTAGGCCTTCGATGCCTGTCTGCGGTCCATTCTTTCAACTACTACTACACTGACCAGGGCACTGCTGCCCGTGTACCCCTGGAACCAATTTAAAATTGCCTACAGCCATGTGTTATTATTTTAGGCCTTCGATGCCTGTCTGTGGTCACTCCTTCCACTAGGCCTCCACTGACCACACCACTGCTGCCCGTGTACCCCTGGAACCAATTTAAAATTGCCTACAGCCATGTGTTATTATTTTAGGCCTTCGATGCCTGTCTGCGGTCACTCCTTCCACTAGGCCTCCACTGACCACACCACTGCTGCCCGTGTACCCCTGGAACCAATTTAAAATTGCCTACAGCCAGCCCAATTTTTTTATTTTAGGCCTTCGATGCCTGTCTGCGGTCCATTCTTTCAACTACTACTACACTGACCAGGGCACTGCTGCCCGTGTACCCCTGGAACCAATTTAAAATTGCCTACAGCCATGTGTTATTATTTTAGGCCTTCGATGCCTGTCTGCAGTCACTCCTTCCACTAGGCCTCCACTGACCACACCACTGCTGCCCGTGTACCCCTGGAACCAATTTAAAATTGCCTACAGCCAGCCCAATTTTTTTATTTTAGGCCTTCGATGCCTGTCTGCGGTCCATTCTTTCAACTACTACTACACTGACCAGGGCACTGCTGCCCGTGTACCCCTGGAACCAATTTAAAATTGCCTACAGCCATGTGTTATTATTTTAGGCCTTCGATGCCTGTCTGCGGTCACTCCTTCCACTAGGCCTCCACTGACCACACCACTGCTGCCCGTGTACCCCTGGAACCAATTTAAAATTGCCTACAGCCATGTGTTATTATTTTAGGCCTTCGATGCCTGTCTGCGGTCACTCCTTCCACTAGGCCTCCACTGACCACACCACTGCTGCCCGTGTACCCCTGGAACCAATTTAAAATTGCCTACAGCCCGCCCAATTTTTTTATTTTAGGCCTTCGATGCCTGTCTGCGGTCCATTCTTTCAACTACTACTACACTGACCAGGGCACTGCTGCCCGTGTACCCCTGGAACCAATTTAAAATTGCCTACAGCCATGTGTTATTATTTTAGGCCTTCGATGCCTGTCTGTGGTCACTCCTTCCACTAGGCCTCCACTGACCACACCACTGCTGCCCGTGTACCCCTGGAACCAATTTAAAATTGCCTACAGCCATGTGTTATTATTTTAGGCCTTCGATGCCTGTCTGCGGTCACTCCTTCCACTAGGCCTCCACTGACCACACCACTGCTGCCCGTGTACCCCTGGAACCAATTTAAAATTGCCTACAGCCAGCCCAATTTTTTTATTTTAGGCCTTCGATGCCTGTCTGCGGTCCATTCTTTCAACTACTACTACACTGACCAGGGCACTGCTGCCCGTGTACCCCTGGAACCAATTTAAAATTGCCTACAGCCATGTGTTATTATTTTAGGCCTTCGATGCCTGTCTGTGGTCACTCCTTCCACTAGGCCTCCACTGACCACACCACTGCTGCCCGTGTACCCCTGGAACCAATTTAAAATTGCCTACAGCCATGTGTTATTATTTTAGGCCTTCGATGCCTGTCTGCGGTCACTCCTTCCACTAGGCCTCCACTGACCACACCACTGCTTCCCGTGTACCCCTGGAACCAATTTAAAATTGCCTACAGCCATGTGTTATTATTTTAGGCCTTCGATGCCTGTCTGCGGTCACTCCTTCCACTAGGCCTCCACTGACCACACCACTGCTGCCCGTGTACCCCTGGAACCAATTTAAAATTGCCTACAGCCAGCCCAATTCTTTTATTTTAGGCCTTCGATGCCTGTCTGCGGTCCATTCTTTCAACTACTACTACACTGACCAGGGCACTGCTGCCCGTGTACCCCTGGAACCAATTTAAAATTGCCTACAGCCATGTGTTATTATTTTAGGCCTTCGATGCCTGTCTGCGGTCACTCCTTCCACTAGGCCTCCACTGACCACACCACTGCTGCCCGTGTACCCCTGGAACCAATTTTAAATTGCCTACAGCCATGTGTTATTATTTTAGGCCTTTGATGCCTGTCTGCGGTCACTCCTTCCACTAGGCCTCCACTGACCACACCACTGCTGCCCGTGTACCCCTGGAACCAATTTAAAATTGCCTACAGCCAGCCCAATTTTTTTATTTTAGGCCTTCGATGCCTGTCTGCGGTCCATTCTTTCAACTACTACTACACTGACCAGGGCACTGCTGCCCGTGTACCCCTGGAACCAATTTAAAATTGCCTACAGCCATGTGTTATTATTTTAGGCCTTCGATGCCTGTCTGTGGTCACTCCTTCCACTAGGCCTCCACTGACCACACCACTGCTGCCCGTGTACCCCTGGAACCAATTTAAAATTGCCTACAGCCATGTGTTATTATTTTAGGCCTTCGATGCCTGTCTGCGGTCACTCCTTCCACTAGGCCTCCACTGACCACACCACTGCTGCCCATGTACCCCTGGAACCAATTTAAAATTGCCTACAGCCAGCCCAATTTTTTTATTTTAGGCCTTCGATGCCTGTCTGCGGTCCATTCTTTCAACTACTACTACACTGACCAGGGCACTGCTGCCCGTGTACCCCTGGAACCAATTTAAAATTGCCTACAGCCATGTGTTATTATTTTAGGCCTTCGATGCCTGTCTGCAGTCACTCCTTCCACTAGGCCTCCACTGACCACACCACTGCTGCCCGTGTACCCCTGGAACCAATTTAAAATTGCCTACAGCCAGCCCAATTTTTTTATTTTAGGCCTTCGATGCCTGTCTGCGGTCCATTCTTTCAACTACTACTACACTGACCAGGGCACTGCTGCCCGTGTACCCCTGGAACCAATTTAAAATTGCCTACAGCCATGTGTTATTATTTTAGGCCTTCGATGCCTGTCTGCGGTCACTCCTTCCACTAGGCCTCCACTGACCACACCACTGCTGCCCGTGTACCCCTGGAACCAATTTAAAATTGCCTACAGCCATGTGTTATTATTTTAGGCCTTCGATGCCTGTCTGCGGTCACTCCTTCCACTAGGCCTCCACTGACCACACCACTGCTGCCCGTGTACCCCTGGAACCAATTTAAAATTGCCTACAGCCCGCCCAATTTTTTTATTTTAGGCCTTCGATGCCTGTCTGCGGTCCATTCTTTCAACTACTACTACACTGACCAGGGCACTGTTGCCCGTGTACCCCTGGAACCAATTTAAAATTGCCTACAGCCATGTGTTATTATTTTAGGCCTTCGATGCCTGTCTGTGGTCACTCCTTCCACTAGGCCTCCACTGACCACACCACTGCTGCCCGTGTACCCCTGGAACTAATTTAAAATTGCCTACAGCCATGTGTTATTATTTTAGGCCTTCGATGCCTGTCTGCGGTCACTCCTTCCACTAGGCCTCCACTGACCACACCACTGCTGCCCGTGTACCCCTGGAACCAATTTAAAATTGCCTACAGCCAGCCCAATTTTTTTATTTTAGGCCTTCGATGCCTGTCTGCGGTCCATTCTTTCAACTACTACTACACTGACCAGGGCACTGCTGCCCGTGTACCCCTGGAACCAATTTAAAATTGCCTACAGCCATGTGTTATTATTTTAGGCCTTCGATGCCTGTCTGTGGTCACTCCTTCCACTAGGCCTCCACTGACCACACCACTGCTGCCCGTGTACCCCTGGAACCAATTTAAAATTGCCTACAGCCATGTGTTATTATTTTAGGCCTTCGATGCCTGTCTGCGGTCACTCCTTCCACTAGGCCTCCACTGACCACACCACTGCTTCCCGTGTACCCCTGGAACCAATTTAAAATTGCCTACAGCCATGTGTTATTATTTTAGGCCTTCGATGCCTGTCTGCGGTCACTCCTTCCACTAGGCCTCCACTGACCACACCACTGCTGCCCGTGTACCCCTGGAACCAATTTAAAATTGCCTACAGCCATGTGTTATTATTTTAGGCCTTTGATGCCTGTCTGCGGTCACTCCTTCCACTAGGCCTCCACTGACCACACCACTGCTTCCCGTGTACCCCTGGAACCAATTTAAAATTGCCTACAGCCATGTGTTATTATTTTAGGCCTTCGATGCCTGTCTGCGGTCACTCCTTCCACTAGGCCTCCACTGACCACACCACTGCTGCCCGTGTACCCCTGGAACCAATTTAAAATTGCCTACAGCCAGCCCAATTCTTTTATTTTAGGCCTTCGATGCCTGTCTGCGGTCCATTCTTTCAACTACTACTACACTGACCAGGGCACTGCTGCCCGTGTACCCCTGGAACCAATTTAAAATTGCCTACAGCCATGTGTTATTATTTTAGGCCTTCGATGCCTGTCTGCGGTCACTCCTTCCACTAGGCCTCCACTGACCACACCACTGCTGCCCGTGTACCCCTGGAACCAATTTAAAATTGCCTACAGCCATGTGTTATTATTTTAGGCCTTTGATGCCTGTCTGCGGTCACTCCTTCCACTAGGCCTCCACTGACCACACCACTGCTGCCCGTGTACCCCTGGAACCAATTTAAAATTGCCTACAGCCAGCCCAATTTTTTTATTTTAGGCCTTCGATGCCTGTCTGCGGTCCATTCTTTCAACTACTACTACACTGACCAGGGCACTGCTGCCCGTGTACCCCTGGAACCAATTTAAAATTGCCTACAGCCATGTGTTATTATTTTAGGCCTTCGATGCCTGTCTGTGGTCACTCCTTCCACTAGGCCTCCACTGACCACACCACTGCTGCCCGTGTACCCCTGGAACCAATTTAAAATTGCCTACAGCCATGTGTTATTATTTTAGGCCTTCGATGCCTGTCTGCGGTCACTCCTTCCACTAGGCCTCCACTGACCACACCACTGCTGCCCGTGTACCCCTGGAACCAATTTAAAATTGCCTACAGCCAGCCCAATTTTTTTATTTTAGGCCTTCGATGCCTGTCTGCGGTCCATTCTTTCAACTACTACTACACTGACCAGGGCACTGCTGCCCGTGTACCCCTGGAACCAATTTAAAATTGCCTACAGCCATGTGTTATTATTTTAGGCCTTCGATGCCTGTCTGCAGTCACTCCTTCCACTAGGCCTCCACTGACCACACCACTGCTGCCCGTGTACCCCTGGAACCAATTTAAAATTGCCTACAGCCAGCCCAATTTTTTTATTTTAGGCCTTCGATGCCTGTCTGCGGTCCATTCTTTCAACTACTACTACACTGACCAGGGCACTGCTGCCCGTGTACCCCTGGAACCAATTTAAAATTGCCTACAGCCATGTGTTATTATTTTAGGCCTTCGATGCCTGTCTGCGGTCACTCCTTCCACTAGGCCTCCACTGACCACACCACTGCTGCCCGTGTACCCCTGGAACCAATTTAAAATTGCCTACAGCCATGTGTTATTATTTTAGGCCTTCGATGCCTGTCTGCGGTCACTCCTTCCACTAGGCCTCCACTGACCACACCACTGCTGCCCGTGTACCCCTGGAACCAATTTAAAATTGCCTACAGCCCGCCCAATTTTTTTATTTTAGGCCTTCGATGCCTGTCTGCGGTCCATTCTTTCAACTACTACTACACTGACCAGGGCACTGCTGCCCGTGTACCCCTGGAACCAATTTAAAATTGCCTACAGCCATGTGTTATTATTTTAGGCCTTCGATGCCTGTCTGTGGTCACTCCTTCCACTAGGCCTCCACTGACCACACCACTGCTGCCCGTGTACCCCTGGAACTAATTTAAAATTGCCTACAGCCATGTGTTATTATTTTAGGCCTTCGATGCCTGTCTGCGGTCACTCCTTCCACTAGGCCTCCACTGACCACACCACTGCTGCCCGTGTACCCCTGGAACCAATTTAAAATTGCCTACAGCCAGCCCAATTTTTTTATTTTAGGCCTTCGATGCCTGTCTGCGGTCCATTCTTTCAACTACTACTACACTGACCAGGGCACTGCTGCCCGTGTACCCCTGGAACCAATTTAAAATTGCCTACAGCCATGTGTTATTATTTTAGGCCTTCGATGCCTGTCTGTGGTCACTCCTTCCACTAGGCCTCCACTGACCACACCACTGCTGCCCGTGTACCCCTGGAACCAATTTAAAATTGCCTACAGCCATGTGTTATTATTTTAGGCCTTCGATGCCTGTCTGCGGTCACTCCTTCCACTAGGCCTCCACTGACCACACCACTGCTTCCCGTGTACCCCTGGAACCAATTTAAAATTGCCTACAGCCATGTGTTATTATTTTAGGCCTTCGATGCCTGTCTGCGGTCACTCCTTCCACTAGGCCTCCACTGACCACACCACTGCTGCCCGTGTACCCCTGGAACCAATTTAAAATTGCCTACAGACATGTGTTATTATTTTAGGCCTTTGATGCCTGTCTGCGGTCACTCCTTCCACTAGGCCTCCACTGACCACACCACTGCTGCCCGTGTACCCCTGGAACCAATTTAAAATTGCCTACAGCCAGCCCAATTTTTTTATTTTAGGCCTTCGATGCCTGTCTGCGGTCCATTCTTTCAACTACTACTACACTGACCAGGGCACTGCTGCCCGTGTACCCCTGGAACCAATTTAAAATTGCCTACAGCCATGTGTTATTATTTTAGGCCTTCGATGCCTGTCTGCGGTCACTCCTTCCACTAGGCCTCCACTGACCACACCACTGCTGCCCGTGTACCCCTGGAACCAATTTAAAATTGCCTACAGCCATGTGTTATTATTTTAGGCCTTCGATGCCTGTCTGCGGTCACTCCTTCCACTAGGCCTCCACTGACCACACCACTGCTGCCCGTGTACCCCTGGAACCAATTTAAAATTGCCTACAGCCATGTGTTATTATTTTAGGCCTTCGATGCCTGTCTGCGGTCACTCCTTCCACTAGGCCTCCACTGACCACACCACTGCTGCCCGTGTACCCCTGGAACCAATTTAAAATTGCCTACAGCCAGCCCAATTTTTTTATTTTAGGCCTTCGATGCCTGTCTGCGGTCCATTCTTTCAACTACTACTACACTGACCAGGGCACTGCTGCCCGTGTACCCCTGGAACCAATTTAAAATTGCCTACAGCCATGTGTTATTATTTTAGGCCTTCGATGCCTGTCTGTGGTCACTCCTTCCACTAGGCCTCCACTGACCACACCACTGCTGCCCGTGTACCCCTGGAGCCAATTTAAAATTGCCTACAGCCATGTGTTATTATTTTAGGCCTTCGATGCCTGTCTGCGGACACTCCTTCCACTAGGCCTTCACTGACCACACCACTGCTGCCCGTGTACCCCTGGAACCAATTTAAAATTGCCTACAGCCAGCCCATTTTTTTATTTTAGGCCTTCGATGCCTGTCTGCGGTCCATTCTTTCAACTACTACTACACTGACCAGGGCACTGCTGCCCGTGTACCCCTGGAACCAATTTAAAATTGCCTACAGCCATGTGTTATTATTTTAGGCCTTCGATGCCTGTCTGCGGTCACTCCTTCCACTAGGCCTCCACTGACCACACCACTGCTGCCCGTGTACCCCTGGAACCAATTTAAAATTGCCTACAGCCAGCCCAATTTTTTTATTTTAGGCCTTCGATGCCTGTCTGCGGTCCATTCTTTCAACTACTACTACACTGACCAGGGCACTGCTGCCCGTGTACCCCTGGAACCAATTTAAAATTGCCTACAGCCATGTGTTATTATATTAGGCCTTCGATGCCTGTCTGTGGTCACTCCTTCCACTAGGCCTCCACTGACCACACCACTGCTGCCCGTGTACCCCTGGAACCAATTTAAAATTGCCTACAGCCATGTGTTATTATTTTAGGCCTTCGATGCCTGTCTGCGGTCACTCCTTCCACTAGGCCTCCACTGACCACACCACTGCTGCCCGTGTACCCCTGGAACCAATTTAAAATTGCCTACAGCCAGCCCAATTTTTTTATTTTAGGCCTTCGATGCCTGTCTGCGGTCCATTCTTTCAACTACTACTACACTGACCAGGGCACTGCTGCCCGTGTACCCCTGGAACCAATTTAAAATTGCCTACAGCCATGTGTTATTATTTTAGGCCTTCGATGCCTGTCTGCAGTCACTCCTTCCACTAGGCCTCCACTGACCACACCACTGCTGCCCGTGTACCCCTGGAACCAATTTAAAATTGCCTACAGCCAGCCCAATTTTTTTATTTTAGGCCTTCGATGCCTGTCTGCGGTCCATTCTTTCAACTACTACTACACTGACCAGGGCACTGCTGCCCGTGTACCCCTGGAACCAATTTAAAATTGCCTACAGCCATGTGTTATTATTTTAGGCCTTCGATGCCTGTCTGCGGTCACTCCTTCCACTAGGCCTCCACTGACCACACCACTGCTGCCCGTGTACCCCTGGAACCAATTTAAAATTGCCTACAGCCATGTGTTATTATTTTAGGCCTTCGATGCCTGTCTGCGGTCACTCCTTCCATTAGGCCGCCACTGACCACACCACTGCTGCCCGTGTACCCCTGGAACCAATTTAAAATTGCCTACAGCCAGCCCAATTTTTTTATTTTAGGCCTTCGATGCCTGTCTGCGGTCCATTCTTTCAACTACTACTACACTGACCAGGGCACTGCTGCCCGTGTACCCCTGGAACCAATTTAAAATTGCCTACAGCCATGTGTTATTATTTTAGGCCTTCGATGCCTGTCTGTGTTCACTCCTTCCACTAGGCCTCCACTGACCACACCACTGCTGCCCGTGTACCCCTGGAACCAATTTAAAATTGCCTACAGCCATGTGTTATTATTTTAGGCCTTCGATGCCTGTCTGCGGTCACTCCTTCCACTAGGCCTCCACTGACCACACCACTGCTGCCCGTGTACCCCTGGAACCAATTTAAAATTGCCTACAGCCATGTGTTATTATTTTAGGCCTTCGATGCCTGTCTGCGGTCACTCCTTCCACTAGGCCTCCACTGACCACACCACTGCTGCCCGTGTACCCCTGGAACCAATTTAAAATTGCCTACAGCCAGCCCAATTTTTTTATTTTAGGCCTTCGATGCCTGTCTGCGGTCCATTCTTTCAACTACTACTACACTGACCAGGGCACTGCTGCCCGTGTACCCCTGGAACTAATTTAAAATTGCCTACAGCCATGTGTTATTATTTTAGGCCTTCGATGCCTGTCTGTGGTCACTCCTTCCACTAGGCCTCCACTGACCACACCACTGCTGCCCGTGTACCCCTGGAACCAATTTAAAATTGCCTACAGCCATGTGTTATTATTTTAGGCCTTCGATGCCTGTCTGCGGTCACTCCTTCCACTAGGCCTCCACTGACCACACCACTGCTGCCCGTGTACCCCTGGAACCAATTTAAAATTGCCTACAGCCAGCCCAATTTTTTTATTTTAGGCCTTCGATGCCTGTCTGCGGTCCATTCTTTCAACTACTACTACACTGACCAGGGCACTGCTGCCCGTGTACCCCTGGAACCAATTTAAAATTGCCTACAGCCATGTGTTATTATTTTAGGCCTTCGATGCCTGTCTGCGGTCACTCCTTCCACTAGGCCTCCACTGACCACACCACTACTGCCCGTGTACCCCTGGAACCAATTTAAAATTGCCTACAGCCAGCCCAATTTTTTTATTTTAGGCCTTCGATGCCTGTCTGCGGTCCATTCTTTCAACTACTACTACACTGACCAGGGCACTGCTGCCCGTGTACCCCTGGAACCAATTTAAAATTGCCTACAGCCATGTGTTATTATTTTAGGCCTTCGATGCCTGTCTGTGGTCACTCCTTCCACTAGGCCTCCACTGACCACACCACTGCTGCCCGTGTACCCCTGGAACCAATTTAAAATTGCCTACAGCCATGTGTTATTATTTTAGGCCTTCGATGCCTGTCTGCGGTCACTCCTTCCACTAGGCCTCCACTGACCACACCACTGCTGCCCGTGTACCCCTGGAACCAATTTAAAATTGCCTACAGCCAGCCCAATTTTTTTATTTTAGGCCTTCGATGCCTGTCTGCGGTCCATTCTTTCAACTACTACTACACTGACCAGGGCACTGCTGCCCGTGTACCCCTGGAACCAATTTAAAATTGCCTACAGCCATGTGTTATTATTTTAGGCCTTCGATGCCTGTCTGCGGTCACTCCTTCCACTAGGCCTCCACTGACCACACCACTGCTGCCCGTGTACCCCTGGAACCAATTTAAAATTGCCTACAGCCATGTGTTATTATTTTAGGCCTTCGATGCCTGTCTGCGGTCACTCCTTCCACTAGGCCTCCACTGACCACACCACTGCTGCCCGTGTACCCCTGGAACCAACATCAGAAAATATAAAAATAAGTATTTTGCTTATAAAAAAGAAATACTGGAGAGATATCAAATGCAGACATTTTAACATTAAAAACAAACACATACAACAAAAATCTGGTACAGTACTAAAAATGGCCACCAGCTACAATAACTTTCTCCTGCAAGTAGTTAACTGAAAGGTGTTTTCAATTTTAAACACAGATATGGCATCCACCGAGTGTTGTCCTGTCGCGTCTTCTTTATATTATTGCCAAGAAGATGCAAAACAATGAAAATAATAAAATCATTATTTACCAAAAAAATAGACTAAGTCAAAACCACATTGCAAATAAACATTCATTACAAATAAAGAAGCAGGGCGCGTCCGAGGGTGAGTATATACCTAATAAGAATATAATCACCCTCGGACGCGCCCTGCTTCTTTCCGACAGCCTTCCTTCCTAAGAATCAGCCCTTCCGTGGTGTAGAGAGAGGGTTTGTTACACTCCAAGGTGTTCCCCAGGTTGCCTTTCCTGAGCTTCGATCTTCCGGCTCTCGTTTAGTAGTTGTTGGAAACTACGCTGCATTGGGCCTACAAATTGGGTATGGGGTGTAGAGAGATGGTGTGTTCCACTCCAAGGTGTTCCCCAGGTTGCCTTTCCTGAGCTTCGATCTTCCAGCTCTCGTTTAGTAGTTGTTGGAAACTACGCTGCATTAGGCCTACAAATTGGGTATGGGGTGTAGAGAGATGGTGTGTTCCACTGTAGAGAGATGGTGTGTTCCACTCCAAGGTGTTCCCCAGGTTTCCTCGCCAATGCTTCGATCATCATGCTCTCGTTTAGTAGTTGTTGGAAACTACGCTGCATTAGGCCTACAAATTGGGTATGGGGTGTAGAGAGATGGTGTGTTCCACTCCAAGGTGTTTTCCAGGTTGCCTTTCCTGAGCTTCGATCTTCCGGCTCTCGTTTAGTAGTTCTTGGAAACTACACTGCATAAGGCCTACAAATTGGGTATGGGGTGTAGAGAGATGGTGTGTTCCACTCCAAGGTGTTCCCCAGGTTTCCTCGCCAATGCTTCGATCTTCATGCTCTCGTTTAGTAGTTGTTGGAAACTACACTGCATTAGGCCTACAAATTGGGTATGGGGTGTAGAGAGATGGTGTGTTCCACTCCAAGGTGTTCTCCAGGTTGCCTTTCCTGAGCTTCGATCTTCCGGCTCTCGTTTAGTAGTTCTTGGAAACTACACTGCATTAGGCCTACAAATTGGGTATGGGGTGTAGAGAGATGGTGTGTTCCACTCCAAGGTGTTCTCCAGGTTGCCTTTCCTGAACTTCTATCTTCAGGCTCTCATTAAATTGTGGTTAAACGGAACAACTGCATTTGGCGTACTAGTTGGTTTGGGGCCTACTATCGGTGTCTGCCACTCCTTGCTGTTCTCCTGGTTTCCTGTCCTGAAATTCCGTTTTCAGGCGCTCGTTAAGTAGTTGTTAATGTTAGACTGCATTTTGCCTACTAGTTGGGTTGGGGCCTACTATCGGTGTCTGCCACTCCTTGCTGTTCTCCTCCACTGAACAAAGCTGTGCCGCCTGTTTACTACGGTTGCCAATTTTGAACTGCATTTCGACTACTTACTGATTTGGGCCTACTCTCTGTGTCAGCCTCTCATTCCAGTTGTCCTCCACTGCAATGCCCCCTGGTTATTCCTGTGTTACCAATTTTGAACTGCATTTAGCCAACTTTATTCTTTGGGCCTATATCTGTGTTTCCTCCTCATCCTGCCCATTGCCCAGCCAGTGATAGATGAGTCTGCTGGTACATTGACCCATAACGCAACATTCCCCGTGCACGCTACACAACAACATTGTGACCCTGCTGAAAGTCAGGTTGCTCTTCCCGCATACCATACCACCTTACACGGGGACAAAGAGGAAGGTGCAGATGAAAGTGCAGGTTCCTTCATCAGGTGGGGGGGAGGAATACTAGTTGGCGACGTCACTGGCACAGGGCCTCTCATAGTACGCAAAAGTGTTGCTGCCGGTGGGAGGCGCCCCCGCCGTGCAAACACACCGCTGTACTTTGAGGGGCCCTGTGCCAGTGCCAATGCCAACGAGTGGGCCCCCCCTGCTTGCTCAGGTTCACAGCACTTGCAAAGTTGAAATACTTACCTCTCCCTGCTCCACTGCCGTGACGTGGTCCAGATTTCCTGGGCCCACTAATTACTTGAACCAGCCCTACCCACCACAACTTTAGCCAAATGACCCCCAATTTCAAATGCCTTCCAATTATTATAAGGTAAATTACGCTTGACAAGCTTCATTAAGAAGAATGGATGGTTTTGACATTAAAATGGGCACTCTAGGTGTTTTCCTGGCCCCCACTCACTGCCGACTATGCTGCCCCATTGACTTGCATTGGGTTTCGTGTTTCGGTCGATCCCGACTTTACGTCATAATCGGCCGATTTCACTCGACCCGACTTTTGAGATAGTAGGGTTTCGCGAAACCCGGCTCGACTCTAAAAAGGTCAAGGTCGCTCAACTCTAGTGCTGATGTAAGAAGAGGCTGCTCACACTGCTGTCCACCCTGAATTTCTGTTCTAATACTAAAGATACAAAGGGTGTTGATGTAAGAAGAGGCTGCTCACACTGCTGTCCACCCTGTATTTCTGTTCTAATACTAGAGATACAAAGGGTGCTGATGTAAGAAGAGGCTGCTCACACTGCTGTCCACCCTGTATTTCTGTTCTAATACTAGAGATACAAAGGGTGCTGATGTAAGAAGAGGCTGCTCACACTGCTGTCCACCCTGTATTTCTGTTCTAATACTAGAGATACAAAGGGTGCTGATGTAAGAAGAGGCTGCTCACACTGCTGTCCACCCTGTATTTCTGTTCTAATACTAGAGATACAAAGGGTGCTGATGCAAGAAGAGGCTGCTCACACTGCTGTCCACCCTGTATTTCTGTTCTAATACTAGAGATACAAAGGGTGCTGATGTAAGAAGAGGCTGCTCACACTACTGTCCACCCTGTATTTCTGTTCTAATACTAGAGATAGAAAGGGTGCTGATGTAAGAAGAGGCTGCTCACATTGCTGTCTACCCTGTATTTCTATTCTAATACTGAAGATACAAAGGGTGCTGATGTAAGAAGAGGCAGCTCACACTGCTGTCCACCATGTATTTCTGTCCTAATACTAGATATGGGTGCTGAGGTAAGAAGAGGCTGCTCACATTTTTGTCCACCCGGCCCTTCTGATATACAGTAATATTGGACACATTTGTGTCAGTGTAATTCTATTGTGATTACCTATCTAGACAATACAATTTTGATTTGCTAATAAAGTATTTAGGACTATATTTATATTGACATTTCCTTTAGTTATTTTTTCTTGCTCCTTGAGTAGGGCACTTTGGCTTTACATTTTTTATTTCTGAATGTTGAGGATATGAAAATAGTTGTATTGAATTTAGCAACTTGATTACATAAACTATTTGGAATAATTTCATGCATTTTAATTCAGAGGTGAATAGTTTCTCAGCTGATACGTTGTGTAGTATATTTCTTACTGTTTGTGGCTTCATATCTTAATCTCAGATAACTGCCACCGTTACATGTAGCAATGTGTGACCGTTGTTTAAGTATTTCCCTGGGACTACACTTTGCAGTATTTATATGGGGACAGGGACTGCAATTTTACATTTGAAGAATAAAAGTGGACAAAGTTTTGTTCCAAGTAAATGCTAAGTCTATTAACCAGGTGGAATACACAATACAAGTTATGGCGCTTTTTTGCTACATTTTCCTTGCAGCTACTTTTATGGTCTGCGATGGTAAGTAAACCATTTTTCTTATAATTGTCAATAATTACTTTTTCACTGTTCTAATATAAAATGTACAGTAATTGAATACTTTTCAGATACTTTACACTGAAAGGAAACTATAGGCAATGGCTCAAATAAATATGCATATATTTGAATGGCTGGTATTTTATTGCAGGTCACACATCCAAAATTCCCAAAAAGATGAGACGCGGTGTAGAATATAAAATAAATAAGGATGCAATTATTTGGAAATTTCGCTATCGCTATATTTTATTCACAACAGACCACAGAACAAAGATCAAAAGTTAAAATATATTTTTCCATTTTATTAGAAAAAATTAACTCATTTAGAAATTGATGGCAACAGTACATATCAAAAGTGTTCAACTAAGTTACATATCTGTGTATGAAAAGAGCATGTTAGAGAGGCAGAGTCTCTCAGACACAAAGATAGTCAGAGTTTCATTTGTAAACAACTGCATATTACAATTGTGGAACAATTCCAGAAAAATGTTCCTTATTCTAAAATTAAAGACTTTGAATATTTCACCATCAAAAGTGCATAATATCATCAAAAGATTTAATGATTCTGGGGAAATTCATGTGCAAAAGAGACAAGGCCAGCGGTCAATATTGGATTTTCATGCTCTACGGGCCCTCAGGTGGCACTGTATTAGAAACAGGCATGATTTAGTCATGAAAATCCCTTTATTGATTTACAAATACTTCCAGAAATCATTGTCTGTGAACACAGTTTGTCATGGAATCAAGAGATGTAAGGGTACCGTCACACAGTGGCATTTTGATCGCTACGACGGCACGATTTGTGACGTTCCAGCGATATATCCGTGACGTTCCAGCGATCTCGCTGTGTCTGACACGCTCCTGCGATCAGGGACCCCGCTGAGAATCGTACGTCGTAGCAGATCGTTTGAAACTTTCTTTCGTCGTCTAGTGTCCCGCTGTGGCGGCATGATCGCATGGTGTAACAAAGGTGTGCACGATATTGTATACGATGTGCGCATAGTAACCAACGGCTTCTACATCGCACATACGTCATGAAATTATCGCTCCAGCGTCGTACATTGCAAAGTGTGACAGCAGTCTACGACGCTGGAGCGATATTGTTACATTGCTGGAGCGTCACGGATCGTGCCGTCGTAGCGATCAAAATGCCACTGTGTGACGGTACCCTTATAGTTAAAGCTCTGATATGCAGAGAGGAATCCATATATCAACACAATCTAGAAATGATACCCGGGGCCAATGCAGTCCAGACCTTTCACCAATAGAAAACATTTGGTGCACAATGAAATAAAAAACTCTGCAAACACCCCAGACTGTGGAGCATCGAGAATCCTACATCAGACAAAAATGGGACAACGTTCCTTTCCGGAAACTCCAGTAATTGGTCTCCTCCCTTCCCTGCTGTAAAAAAAAGAGGGGATGCTACGTGATGGTAGACATGGCCCTCTCCCAACTTTTTTGAGACATGTTTCCATCAATTTCTAAATGAGTTAATTTAAGCTTAGAAGCAAGTACCTTAACTTGGGTCACATTCACTGATATCCAGAAACAAGTAACCATTGTTTTATTTTTTTTTTCATGAATCAATAGTACACGTGAAACTTTGTAGTATATCTTATCAAATAAATCTGCTTTTTTCTTTTTCCTAACTGATCATTCACTCTCAAAATTCTCAATTGAGTGAAAATTCTCTGCAGTGAATACAGATTTTCCCATCACTGAGATGACAGTTCGTGCTCATAAAGTTCTATGGAGAACTGTAACTGTCATTTTATGAGAACTTACAGCGGAAAACCTGTGTCTGCATCCAACTCTTCCTTCCCCTCTACCCTCTCTATAGAATCTGAGGTGCCCCAACCGTCATTTCCTTTCTCAGTAAACGGAAAATCTTTCTTCACTGAATACAGATTTTACTCATGAATTGTGAATAAAAGATCAACACAGGAGATGAAAAAACAGTATTCACTGATTAAGATATTGCACAATGTTGCTTACATTCATGTGTACTATTGATTTTTTAAAATAAAAATAAAAATTACACTTTAACTTTGCTATCTTACCCCGGAAACCAGTCAGAGTTAGCCATTCTAGTTATCCATTCTAGAATATATAGCAGTGTGTAGATAGTTGCTACTAGTCTAGATTCTATAACACTACAATCATTGCCTTTCATGAGAGTGAACGAGGCTCAAATTGTTATAATTACAGTGTCAAAGACCATGTGATCATCAGAAGTTGGCAGAGAGATAACAACCTGAAAAATGCAATATTTGTACCCTAAGCATCATCTTTATGAAACTAGTAAAGGTCTGTCTTTATGCTGGACTTCAAGTATGAATGTTGCGTCTTTTTTCTGTACCTCAAGTATAAGTCCAGTACCCCAAATGTCAGTGTACCCATCCTTTCCTCCAAGTGTCACCATATCACAGTCCTTTACCCCAAGTGTTAGTATGTGATGATCTTGTACTCCAAGACTATCAATGTGTAATTATCCTGTACCCCAAGACTGTCAGGGAGTCATTATCTGTAACCCAAGACTGTCCGGTTGTCATTGTCTGTACCCCTAAATTGTCAGTGTGTCATTATCTGTTAGGCCTCTTTCACATTTCCGTCGGTACGGGCCCGTCGCAATGCGTCGGGCCGACGTACCGACGGACGTTGTGAATTCTTTGCAAGACGTGGGCAGCGGATGCAGTTTTTCAACGCATCCGCTGCCCATTCTGCAGTCCGGGGCGGAGTTTCAGCCGCACATGCGCGATCATAAATGGCGGACGCGATGCACAAAAAAAGTTACATTGAACTTTTTTGTGATGACGGTCCGCCAAAACATGACGGATCCGTCGCACCACGGACACAACGTGTGGCAATCCATCGCTAATACAAGTCTATGGACAAAAAACGCATCCTATGAGCACATTTGCAGGATCCGTTTTTTGCCCTAAACGATGGATTGCGGCAGATTGCAAATGACGGAAGTGTGAAAGAGGCCTAACCCAAGACTGTCAGGGTGTCATTATCTGTAATCAAAGACTGACAATATGTCATTATCTGCACACAGGGCTGTCATTATAAGCACCCAAAGACTGTCAGGGTGTCATTATCTGAACCACAAGACTGTCATGGTGTCATTATTTTCACCCCAAGGCTGTTAGTGTGTCATTATCTGTACCCCAAGACTGTCAGTGTGTCACTATCTGCACCCAGTATTGGACTGGAGAACCTTGAGCCCACCAGAGAAAATCATTATTGAGGCCCACAATGTAGCCACATAGAAATAAATACAAGACCGCAAATTGTGCAGTAAAACACGCTAATATCAACGTCTTAATTATGTAGCAGGGGTTGGGGTAGCCCCCTCTTAGAATATAATGTAGCTCCCTACAGGGTCGGACTGGGACTACAGAATATGCAGCCACCCCAAAGTATAATGCAGCCACCCCATAGAGCATAGAATATAATGCAGCCCCCCTCATAGAGTATGATGCAATAACCCCTCAAAGAATATAAATATAATGCAGCCCCCCATAGAATATAATGTAGCCCCGAATAGAATATAATACAGCCCACCTCCCTACAGAATATAATGCAGCCCCATCAAAGACTATGATGCAATCATCCCTCATAAATTCTAATACAGCCCCCATAGAATATAATACAGCCCACCTCCCCATAATATATAATATAGCCCCCATAGAATATAATGCAGCCCCCCATAGTATATAACACAACCTCCCCCATAGAATATAATATACCCCCATAGTATATAACACAGCCTCCCCATAGCATATAATATACCCCCATAATATATAGCAAAGCCAGCATAGTATATAGCAAAACCTGCATAGTATTAAGCACAACCCGCATAGCAGATAACACAGCCCACACAGTAGTAAACAGAACAGCCCACACAGTAGTATACAGCACAGCCCACGTAGCAGTATACAGCACAGCCCACATAGCAGTATACAGCACAGCCCACGTAGAGGTATACAGCAAAGCCCACGTTGCAGTATACAGCACAGCCCACATAGCAGAATACAGCACAGCCCATATAGCAGTGTACAGCACAGCCCACATAGCAGTATACAGCACAGCCCGCATCTCTCCTCCCCCCGAGAATGGCCCCACAGTCGAGTAAAAAAAACACACTCCTCACCTCTCCTCATGCCCGCATTGCTCCCTGCTCCTTTCTTGGTGGCTGCCTCTGCACTGCCTGGCACACAGTGAGTGCGCGCACCCCCGCAGTGTCAGAGGCAGAGTGGGGAATGATAGGAGAGGTGGCGTCAGCAGACGCTCTCTCCTCCATCATTGCATTCAACTGTACTGGCGTCATAGACGCCGGTATAGTTGAATGCGGCGGCGCTGGTGGGGGGGTGAGTCGGCATGCAGCGGCCCACTACTGGCACCGGCCCTTCAGGCATTTTCCAGAAGTGCCCGATGGCCAGTCTGGCCCTGGCCCCCTCATAGAAAATAAAGTAGCCCCCTCATAGAATATACAGTAGCCCCCTTCATAGAATATAATGTAGCCCCCTCATAGAATATAATGCATCTCCCCTCATAGAATATAATGCAGCCCCCCTCATAGGGTATAATGCAGCACCCCACAAAATATAATGCAACCCCTCATAAGGTATAAGGCAGCCCCCCATAGAATATAATTTAGCACTCTCATAGGGTATAATACAGCCCCCCTCATATAGTATAATGCAGCCCCACCCAAGGATATATAGGTGCGCCCAGGTTAATTGAACATATGAAGGACACCCATCGAGGGGACCCGGATGTCCTCACGTTTGCGGGCATCGAGAGGGTCGCTGCTCCAGTACAGGGTGGCGATATGCATAAACTTCTACTAAGAAAAGAGGCGCAATGGATCATGCGCACACGCGCGGTCGGTCCAGCAGGCCTTAACGATAGAATTGATATGGCTGTCTTTCTGTAAAGTTCGTTGCGTTTCATGTATCTGGGTTTGTTGGGTTTTATTATGTACTACATTGGCATGGGCTCAGATTTATGTGGAAATGGCAGGCAAATCCCTCCTTATGGTGGGATTAGGGAACTGCCCACCTGGATGCATTCACGTCTGGGACTATGTAGGAGAC
Organism: Ranitomeya imitator; assembly: GCF_032444005.1. NCBI lineage: Eukaryota > Metazoa > Chordata > Amphibia > Anura > Dendrobatidae > Ranitomeya > Ranitomeya imitator. Next base: position 77,358,123 of record NC_091282.1, on the reverse strand, counting down.
TCATTGTGTTCTAGTGGGAGGAGGGTATGTCTGTAGCCACACTACTGTCCTGGTACCTGTCTGGCCGTTTGAAGGTTCTGCATTGTTTGTACTGTTTGTTTTTAATTAAGAGCTGTATTGTTATAGATCCGGGTTGATCCCGGTTCCTTTTAACCTCACTGTCACGCATGTTTACCTTGTCTGTAGGTGCGGGAGGAGGGGGGCGGGGATGTGAAGGGAGGAGGGAGTTTCTTTCTCTCACCTGCCTTTATAGACCCGCGTCATACTCCTGCACCTTAGACCCGTGGAAGCGCTATTGTCGGCGCGAAACGGCCGTCGTCACATCCTGCTCACCTCCTTCCTTGTTTGTATCCCGATGCCGTGAAGACGCGGTGTATGCACCCTTCAAATAAATGAATCAGACCACACATGACTGGTGAGTGTTGCCGCTTTTTTCTACGTGTTCCCACCCAAGGATATAATGTAGCCCCTCAGAGTATAATGCAACCCCCTCATAAGGTAATGCAGTCCCCATAGGGCATAATGCTCATATAGTATGATGTAGCCCCCCAAAATATAATGTCGTCCCCTGAGAGAATAATGCAGCCCTATACAGAATATAATGCAGACCCCACAGAATATAATGCAGCCCCCTCAAAGTATAATGCAATCCCCTCATAGGGTATAATGCAGCCCTCTTCCACATCCATCGTTGTTCTCTCCCCCAACCCCATCATTGTCCTCATCACCACCCCTATCATTGCCGTCCCACCCATCACCCCTATCATTACCTTTCCACCACCTCCATCATTGATTTCTACCCCACAACCCCCATCATTGCCAATTCCACCACCTCAATCATTGCCTCCTCCCCCACCACCACCATTGTCCTTTCCACCACTACCATCATTGTTAGGGCATGTTAGGTTAGACTATGGGTTGAACTAGATGGACTTAAAGTCTTCCTTCAACCTTAATAACTATGTTACTATTGTCCTTTATACCACAACCATCATTGCTTTCTCCCCCATCACCCCATCATTGCCCATTTCAACAGCTCCAACATTGCCTACCCCCATTATTGCCCATTTCATCACCTCCATCATTTCCCATTTCAACGCGTCCATTATTGCTTTCCCCATAACCATCATTGCCTTTTCCCCACCACCCCATCATTGCCCATTCCACCACCTCCCTCATTGCCCATTTCAACACCTCCATCATTGACTATCCCAACCACTCCATCATTGTCCTTTCCACCACAACCATCATTGCTTTCTCCCCCACCACTACATCATTGCCCATTTCAACACCTCCATAATTGCCTCCCCCCACAACCATTATTGCTTTCTCCCCCACCACCCCATAATTTCATTATATCACCTCCATCAATTCCCATTTCAACACCTCCGTCATTGCCCTTTTCAACATCTCCATCATTGCCTTCCCATAACCATCATTGCCTTCTCCCCCACCACCCCATCATTGCCCATTCCACCACCTCCATCATTGCCCATTTCAGCACCTCCATCATTGCCTACCCCCACCACCCCATCACTGTCCTTTCCACCACAACCATCATTGCTTTCATCTCCACCACTCACATCATTGCCCATTTCAACATTTCTATTACTGCCTCCCCCCATGACCATCATTGACTTCTCCTCCACCACCCCACCATTGCCTATTCCACCACCTCCGGCAGCTTTTTGTCTGAAACAGCCGCACGCTGAATGATGGCGTCATACAGCCACACTGTGTCAGAGAGGAAGCGCCGGGCAGCGGGCAGGAGGCAGGATGGCATCGGATCCCTGCAGCTCCGCTCCACTCCGCTGCCAAAATGCAGTGGTTGATGCCCGCCGATTGCCCTCAGGGTTAGCTGCCCTGCAGGGGCCAATGCAGCCACATCGGCTTTACATGCAGGCAGTGTTAGCCTCAGCCTGCGGCTAACACTGCCCGCTATTAAAGTGAAATGAATGTTCACTCCTCTCCATGCCCATGGGGCATGGGGAAACGTGAATATTCATTTCTCGTTAGCAGCGGGGAAAGGTTCTTGTCTCCAGCTGCTGCTCCGCTGGCACTGGGCAGGCCCCCTTGACTCAGGGACCCCATAGCTGCTGTGTGTGCTGCTATAAGTGACACGCCACTGACTGGGGTACCCTGGAGCTGTTGGGGGCCCTAGGCAGCTGCTGGCCAGTATACCAACAGGTGTCAGTGCCTGGGCCCGCCGGGCCAGTCCGACCCTATCTGCACCCCAAGACTGTCAGGGTGTCATTATCTTTAACTGAAGACTCTCTGTGTTTCATCATCTACACCCCAAGACTGTTAAGGTGTCATTATCTGCACACTAAGACTGTCAGTGTTTCATTATCTGCACCCCAAGACTGTTAGGGTGTCATTATCTGCACCCCAAGACTATCAGGGTGTCATTATCTGCACCCCAAGACTGTCAGAGTATCATTATCTGCACCCAAAGACTGCCAGGATGTCATTATCTGTAAACCATGACTGTCAGGGTACCATTATCTTTAACTGAAGACTGTCAGGGTGTCATTATCTGTACCTCAAGATTGTCAGAGTTTCACTATCTGTAAGCCAAGACTGTCAGGGTCCCATTATCTGTACCCTAAAACTTTCAGTGCCCTTATCTGCACCCCAAGAGTGTCACAGTGTCATTATCTGTAATGCAGGTGTCTGGATGCAACGAGCAGAGATCACGAGGCGGAAACAGCCAGGGTTTCATATAATGGTATTTATATACAACAGTAACTTTTAAACAATTAGTGTTAGTAGATATGCAATTTATCAGTATAGGGAATCACAACAGGTTTAGAGTAAGCAAGAAAGTCTTTTACTACTTAAGGTTAGTGGTGCGCACAGTCTTGGTAATCACCACGTGAGTTATCACTCGAAGCTTCGGCCCTAGCGGGGCTCACCTGGTTTTCCCACTAGGCCGCGAGTCTCTTCCTGACGTAGTCTATTAAAGCCCATTGAGCCTTCCACACACTAATTGGCCCCTTCCTAATCTATAATACTAGTCCCAGCTGACCCCATACCATAGCTGATAACTGGAAGTGTCGGCCCTGCTCACTCTCAATGTTCCTCCTCTATCGCAGATGCGGAATCAGGCATAGGCAGGACAGGAACAGGAACATGGGATGGCCACAGGTATGGCATTTCAGATACAGGCACATTGCTTGTTCAGATGGATCAGGAACAGGACTAGGTTCAGGCAGGACGGGTTTGGGTGTAGGTACAGCAGGTTCAAGTGCAGACACAGAGGACAGTCAGGTAAACGGGACAGACAGGATTTAATTCTGAGTGCACAGGGACCTTAAAACTAGGTAGCAGGATGTTTACTGATTATTGAAGTTACTAAGGCACCTTAAAATCCTGATGGGGAAGGTGCTGTAAAACCTAATGTTTTCAAGCCATTGGCTGACATTTTCAGAAGCGCCCACAGCCCCTATAAGAAGTAGGAAGAGCATGCCCTAAGTGTTGTGAATTCTGTTGTCGAACTCCCTCCTGTGGTCGTGAATGGTACTTCGGCGAGTTCTGTCTATGGGCTCCCTCTGGTGGCTGTGAGTGAAGCTGCTGCTTCTGAGGTTCCTTACACAGGTGACGTGGTTTATCCTTTGGTTGACTGCTCTATTTAACTCCTCTCAGATCGTTACTCCATGCCAGCTGTCAATGTTTTTGCATTGGTTCAGTTCGCTCCTGGATCTCTCTGGTGACCTGCCTTCTCCTGCAGAAGCTAAGTTCCTTATAGTCATTATTTGTTCATTGTTTTCTTGTCCAGCTGGTTTTCATGATTTTGTCTTGCTAGCTGGAAGCTCTGGGATGCAGAGTGGCCCCTCCGCACCGTGAGTCGGTGCGGAGATCTTTTTTGCACACTCTGCGTGGTCTTTTGTAGGTTTTTGTGCTGATCGCAAAGTTACCTTTCCTATCCTCTGTCTATTTAGTAAGTCTGGCCTCCCCTTGCTGAAACCTGTTTCATTTCTGCGTTTGTGACTTTCATCTTTACTCACAGTTAATATATGTGGGGGGCTTCCTTTACCTTTGGGGAATTTCTCTGAGGCAAGGTAGGCTTTATTTTCTATCTCTAGGGCTAGATAGTTCTTAGGCTGTGACGAGGCGCCTAGGTCTGGTCAGGAGCGCTCCACGGCTATTTCTAGTGTGTGTGATAGGATTAGGGCTTGCGGTCAGCAGAGCTCCCACATCCCAGAGCTCGTCCTGTATGAGGTTTAACTATCAGGTCATTCCGGGTGCTCCTAACCACCAGGTCATAACACCTAGTACTGTCCCAGGAGACCTACGTGCTGTGCTCTGGTTCTGGGAGGAGAGAGATGTCAGGGTAAGTGAACATGCACTGTTGTAACTATCCCCCCTCCTTTACGCCCCCTCTTCTTTAAGCCTGTTAGGAATTTTGGTAGAACAAGTGGATCATGAATATTTTCTTTGGGCTTCCATGACCTTTCTTCAGGTCCAAATCCCTTCCAAACGACGAAGAAAACTTTTTACTCTCACCCTCTTCAGGGCTAACATATTCTTTACTTCAAAAACATCCTCGGAACTGATGGGAGCAGCGGTGACACCGGGATCCTAGAAGAAGGGGCTCAAGATGACCGGCTTCAGGAGGGACATGTGCAAGTAATTGGTATCCGTAAGGAGGCTGGCAACTTCAAATTATAGAATACAGCATTAATTTGCTTGATGACCTCCAAGGGACCGATGAAGCGAGGGGCTAACTTGTAGGATGGGATCTTAAGACGGATGTACTTAGAAGATAATCACACATTATCTCCTTGACGAAAACAAGGTGGATCCAAGCATCTCTTGTCCGCATGCTCCTTCATACACTTAGATGATCTCTCCAGAGTGGCTTTAGTGTCCTCACATATCTTTGAGAAATCTTTAGTAAGATCATCCACTGCTGATACACCAGAATAGGCCGACACCAGAAGGGGGATTCCTAGCTGCTGCTCAAAAACAATAATGAATGGAGAACAGAAAGTTGGCCAGAATCTGGTTGATTCTCTCTACCTGTCCATTGGATTGAAGGTGGTATGCAGACAAAAATCCAGGACAACTCTCAGAAGCTTCCACAAAGCTCGCCAGAATGTGGATGTGAACTGGACAGCTCGATTGGATACAATGTGGCAAGGGAATACATGAAGACGGAAGATGTGCTGGATGAATTTCTCTTCAAGCTCCACAGCAGACAGAAGGCCCGGTAATGGGGTGAAATGTGTCATCTTTGAGATGCAACCCACCACTACCAAGATGTCGGAACAGCTTGAAGACACAGGAAGATCTGTAATAAAATCCATGGCAATTTGCTGCCAAGGCACCAAGGACACAAGGAATGGTAGGAGTCACCCGGAGTTGCCTAGGAGTTTTGTTGCAGGCACAGGAAAGGCAGGAGGCAACAAACTCCATGATTTCCTTACACATGGTAGGCCACCAGTTGTGGCGTGAAGTGAGCTGCAATGTCTTTTTTTGCGTGGCATGGCTGGCCACCTTGGAGGAGTGCTCCTGTTGCAGAACTTGCCTCTTGTCTGATTCTGATGCCAAGGTCTTGGCGGAATTTTGAACAGGTTTACCGCAGCCACAGTGACAATCTTGGATGGCTCAATGATGAGTTGAATTTCCTCCTCTTGATTGGTGGGCAGGAAGGAGTGAGAAAGTGCATCAACTTTGATGTTGTTGTTAGCTGGCAGAAAATGCTAAACAAAATCAAAACAGGCAAGACATAGCAACCACCTACATTGATGCAGGTTCAGTATTTGCATGGACTGCAGATAGGCCATGTTCTTGTGGTCAGTATGAATGATGACTGTGTAAAAGGAATTATCGCACCGTGGATACCTGCTTGCCGAGGCCGGGGCTGGAACTGTTGAGGCTGTATCCCCTGTTCCCGGGGAGAAGCTTGAGTGAGCCAAATGAACCTCTTGACCTGGGGAGGTGGGGAGAGACAGTAGAAAACTGCGTGCAGCAGCAGGGAGATATAAGGCATAAGGGCTCGTGGCAGGTCAGTTTGGCACCAACAGAGTGCAGCGAGCAGAGCGGTGAGTGGCATGCTCCACTTCCCCTCCCCACCACAGAATACCGGCACTGCAGCAGGGCCCCATCCATCTAAAGAGGACCGCCACGCTGAGGGGAGCAGTGTGCCCAGCAGCAATCCAGAGAAAGAGGGTCAGCTGCAGAGAGTGCGGAGCCAGGTGTGCGCAGCAGCAGCCGGGGAGAGAAGTCCTCCGTCCTGGGAGCACCAGCATTATGCAGACCAGCATCCGTGCAGCACCCCCACTGTCAACAGCCGGAATCAGGGAGAAAGAGTTGTGCAGTGTGACCCCGGTTATTAATAGAGGACAGGGCACCAATGTTCCGTGTCCGTGAGTACAGCACACGTGCCCCACAAGTGTGACCAGTACCGAAACAGACACTTGCACCCTGAGTTGGCCAGTTTGTTTGCTGAGCCACATTGGGCTCGTACAGGACTGTGGCCCATACCCTTGCCAGATACTGCAGCAGGGACCAATGAGTGCTTCAGTCTCAGAGTATCCATACAACGTAGGCCCGTGCCCAACCACCGCCACCGCTGACAGAGACTGCTAGGAGAGTTGTGCAAGGGCCTCGTCAGGCTCAGACAGTGCCGTGGCCCACGCTCCTCCAGCCACAATTGTATACAGACTAGGCTCAGCGGAAGGTACCGGAGACTGACCGCTGCCACCAGAAGACTGGGCATTGTTGCCCACAGGAGCTTCCTGGAAAAGACACAGCACCAGCCGTTGCCGGCAATATTGAGTTCCCAGCAGGAGTGACAGTCTGAGGAACTCCTTACACAAGTGCTTCACAGGAACTGCCTTTAACTTATCCTGTCTTTTTGAACTCTGCATATCCTTTGCAAACTGAACCATTTATTCCCCTGTTTAACCTATTGCCTCCCTGTTATTAAGCATGTTAACCCTAGCTCTGCCTCTGGTCCGTTACTTCATCCCGCAACCTGCTTGCAACTGGATGGACTGCTCCCTTGAGAAGGTACCATCACTCCTCTAGAGCCATCTTGATTGCTAACAACTCTCGGTCGCCAATCGAGTAGTTGCTCTCTGGGGCAGAGAAGACCTTGGAGAAGAAACCACAGGTCACTTATACGGCCAGAAGGAGACTTCTGAGTAAGAACTGTTCCAGCCCCAGAAGATGAAGTGTCTACTTCTAGAGAAAATTGTTTGTTCACTTCTGGTCTTGGTCAATGTAATACTAGAGTGGGGGAGAAGGCCTGTTTCAGGGACATAAAAGCGTTCTAGCCTCTGGAGTCTACCTATTCGGATTTAATTAGGAAAACACGGCACTTCTGGAATTCTGGTGGTGCAAATCCCAAATCCATCAGCTGTGATGTAGAAATACTTGGCACTCGTATAGGTGTGTTTAAGAACTTATTTATTGAGTGAAGAAATTCCAGAAATAAATGAGACGTTTTGGTCAATACCTGACCTTCATCAGTCATTTTTCTGTGCAGTGGACACTGCAGACTCCCACACAGCATGCTGCCACACAGATCTCCTCTATCCAGATGACTGATGAAGGTCAGGTATTGACAGAAACGTCTAATTTATTTCTGGAATTTCTTCACTCAATAAATAAGATCTTAAACACACCAATATATTTGGATTGGCATCCTTTCAGATCATGGTGGAGATGAGAGCGTCCTGGGAAGAAAAATGTAGAATAAATTGTTGGTAGTAGTGTTTGAATCCTAGGAATCGCTGGATAGTTTTAACATTTTCACTACACGGCCACTCGAGGATGGAAGATACCTTCTCCGGATCCATCTCCAGGACTTTGTCCAAGATGATATAACCTAGGAAAGGTAGAGAAGATTGTTCAAATGCATTTCTCAAATTTAGGGTACAGACGATTCTTTCTGTGTTGCTGCAGGACTTGGTGAACCTTCCAACTATGAGACGGCAGATCTTAAGAGAAGAACAAGATTACTGTTCTTGGCACCTCGTGACCACGTGTCTGTTTTCTGATTTTGTCCAAGCCTTTGACCTCCTGGATGCTACCTAGCTTAACAACATTACTCTATGGAAATACAGGCAGATACAATCAATGTGTCTGATTGGCTCTAAATTTCTTCTGCAGCAGGGCAACCCTCCCCCTTCCCCCCCAAACATACAGCCAATGTCAATACAATCTACAATTTGCATTGTTTGTAATGTGTAATTTTAGGTACATTTGAGGCATATACTGTAACATGTATTTAATGAGTGTACAGCATGTATACAGAATGTTTGAGGTGCATTGTTCTCAATCATCACGAATTTAGCAGGACTGTCCCGATTTGAGGGCTCAGTCCCACTACGTGATCACTTTTGTTGTGGATCCTGATATTCACCTCTCTTCTCTTCAACGTCTTCATCACTTCCTTGCTCTTTTTCCTCAAGGGGCGGCATCTCTCTGTTCAGTGCATAAACTAAATTATAATATTCACCCCTCTCCTGTGATCATGTCTCCTGGGACTCAAACTCACATTTCCATGTGCCCAGGCTGCAGTTACTTGTGAGCCACATACCACAATGATGTAGAATAGAGAATTTGGTAATCTTGACCTGTATTGCAAGCAGTGAACCCAGAGGCAGATCACACTATTATACATAGATATGCATTGTATATATCAATATATTTCCATGTTTCCTGTATTCTAAAGGTGAAGGAAAAGTCAGATTTTTTTTCCTATAAAACAACAAAAAGTAATGAAAAGCAATTACGAAAATGTAATTTTTTTTATTTTTTTGTGAGCCTCCTCAGTATTTGAACCAACAACTTTTCATATTACAGGGAGAAGCTAAAGCAATTGCGCCACAAACTCTAGTGATGTAATGAGAAGAGTTTTGTGTACTTGATCTATATTGCAGACTATGACTCCACAGGCAGATTGTACAGATACAGGTGCTTCTCACAAAATTAGAATATCATCAAAAAAGTTAAATGATTTCAGTTCTTCAATACTAAAAGTGAAAGTTATATATTCTATAGAGTCATTACAAACAGAGTGATCTGTTTCAAGTGTTTATTTCTGTTAATGTTGATGATTGAGATGTATTAATCATTGATAATTATTAATTGATGATTAAGATGTATTAATTGTGTCATTGACACACTCCACAAGGAGGGTAAGCCACAAAAGGTCATTGCTAAAGAAGACAGTTGTTCAAACAGTGCTGTGTCCAAGCATATTAATGGAAAGTTGAGTGAAAGGAAAAAGTGTGGTAGAAAAAGGTGCACAAGCAACCAGGATAACCACAGCCTTGAAAGGATTGTTAAGAAATGGTCATTCAAAAATTTGGGGGAGATTCACAAGGAGTGGACTGCTCCTGGAGTCATTGCTTCAAGAGCCACCACACAGAGACGTATCCATGGCATGGGTTACAAGTGTCACATTCCTTGTGTCAAGTCACTCATGACCAATAGACAACTCCAGAAACGTTTTACCTTATGAAAAAATAATGAAAAACACTTGATAATGAAAAAAAATGTCATTTTGACATGATTTTTTTAAAATAATATACATCACAAATCAGCACATAACATGGAGTATTTGGTGTCCCTGTAATCGTAACAACCTGCACTACACAGCAATCAGATTATTTATGGGATCGGTAAATAGCATACAGTTTTTGCAGCTGTCCTCACTGCACGATGCAATAACAATCTTCATGATTCAGTGTTTCACTACCTGAAATGCATTGATTTTATCTAAGGTTTACAACCATGGCATTTTAACTCACGGGTTGGATTGTACTCTATTCACACCAATAAAGCTCCAGTTTTGGATTATCTGTGAAGCTGAATCTTTCCTATTTACATATTTGGCGTCCCTGTAATCATAACGACCCACTCAACACAGCAATCAGATAATTAACAGGGATCGGTAAATGACATACAAAAATTGTGTGATTGATATTTTTCTTTATTAAACCCATAATATATGCAATAAAAATGTAATGCTGAAGCCTAAATTATGCGTCCCTTCTGCTGTTTTTTTCTGCAGGTGTCCCCACCAGACAATGCAATAACAATCTTCTCTGATTATTGCGTGTTTGCTGCTTTTAATTTATGTTTTCCACCTTATTTGATACGATTTTGGTGCAAGTATAAAGCAGAATTTTTAACTCTTTTTAAACAGTACAGAAAACCTTTGATTCATGTTTTTTTCAGAACAAGCCTATAGAGAAAAAATTCACAAAAACCGCAGAGTACAGTAGCGTCTTTAAATACACCGAGGGCGAAATTTTGTTGTGTTCAACTGTACAAGCAAACTGGATTGTGATTTCATGAAAAATGAGCCCCCTGTCATCTAAAGACGCTGCTGAACTGTGCGGTTTTGGTGCTTTGTTTTCTCTCTTGTTTTTTGTGTGGAGCCTAAAAAAAAACACATGTTAAAAACTTTGATTAAATGAAGAATCAATGCTTTTCTGTACTATAAAAAGCACATTATAAATGTGGTTTCCCATCTGCACCAAAAAACATTAAATAAGGAAGAAAAGGCGTAAAAATGCTGAAATGATCAGAGAAGATTGTTATTGTGTAGTTTCGTGCGGACATCTGCATAAAACAGAAAACACAGTAGTTATGCAACGTGTGAACGTGGCGTTATAAACACAAAAAAGCCAGATGTGATATAGTGAAGCTACATAAAGATGAGAAAGTTCTGGTGACTCTGACTGTGAATGAATGAACAAAAAATAAATCCATAGGTCCCTACTAGAGATGAGCAGGACTCACAGATGATATCCCACCAGACCTGGCTAATCAAAGGTCCCACCAGGGGTGCCAGAAGGTAAGAGATTCATAGGCCTCGCATCCAGCCTCCAGGTATCACTGATGTAGATGCAGGACCGGAGCTCCATGAATCGATCCGCTATCCCAAATACAGCGGACAGAACCGGATTTAGGTCTATGCCCTGCTGTCTCGGGTGTCTGCTGAATGTCCCTCACTGCCACCACTCCTTCCTGCCAGGTAATAAAAAAAATGGTAAATGGGCGTGTATTGAGGTGTGGATATGGGTGTGATCAAAATTTGCCAGGGCGCAGTATCCACACTGCATAATTTATCTTTTTTTGTTCTTCAAAAGTTGGGAGGCATGAATGTGTGTAGATGTTTGAGGGGTGAAGCTGGTAATGATTAACTTCTTATTATTCCTCAAACTAGTTGCATGAATTAGAAATGTAAGGTTTAATCTGTCGAACATGCCAATGGGTATGGTTCTGGGTATTTCTATAAAAACGTATCCTTGACTTTTTATGGAATACAGAAGGGGCCAATATCTTTTGTGGGCTGCCAGGGTTTGTGTGGCAAGGCTTTTCTGTCCCAGTCCTGTGACAGATGCTGTACTAATGCACCACCACTGCATTAACACGTCCCGTACTGGTTGGGAGAATTCTGAGGAAAACTTTATCAAAGGAAGACTACAAGCATTACCTATCAGATGATTATATTTTTATAGGGGGCCGGATGAAAATAATAAATGGGGATGAAGTGTATCCACATTCTAGGCCATACATGGCCTTCATAGCTACTGCCCTGGAAAATATTACAATATGTGCCGGAGGTCTAATCAAACCCAACTGGGTGCTAACCGCAGCTCACTGTAGAACGTAAGTAAACCTTCTCTCTATGTACAGTGTGTATCCACATGTTGATTTATCTATCTCTTCTACATCATCTATGTATGTGAAGAATAAGACATTCTTCTATCAGATCTTTACAATCATGAAATCATATATTATCCCCCTCTGTACAATCTTGTATCATTTTTACCGGTGCAGTGATCTGCTCTGAAATCGTGCACATGTGCCGTGTCTTCCAGTTCTGGAACCTGTGCACTACTCTACCTATTTTGGGCAATGGCCTAACTGGCATACACAGTCAGTCAGTAATGTCTATGCCCACAGTAATTAGAGTACTGCACATGCTCTTGGCTGAGAGAAAAAAGCGCATGCGCACAATTTATATGGCAGGTATAAATTCCCATTTCTGTAACTGAAGGTGGTTTATGTCCTTTAAAGGCAGATGTTCTTGAAAAAAGTACTTACATCAAAGTTTATATCTTCCTAGTATATTGCAATCATCATATTATAAAGCACTGTGTACTTACAATTGCTCATTTTGCCTTTCTACCCAGCTGATTGTTCTCTTTTCCATTAGGTCTGTGACATCACGTGATTAATAACTGACTAGCTGAATCCTTCTAAGCTCTATGTAGAAACAGGAGGTCAATTTTCCCTGCATGAGTCATTTGAGTGCCCCCAGACACAGGGCCACCAGTCACTCGGTACCGGTCTCTTCTCCTTCAGTTCTGTGGCTGTCACGGTGGCTGGACCCGGTCGTGACCGGCCGGTCCGAAGGCACATCCAGAGTTCCCTTTGCAGGTGAAAATCAGTGTCTACCCACTAGCGCCTGTGTGTTGTAGTGCTTCCCTGCTGAGCATTCAGGATAGTCCTCACAACTGCTGTTCTCGTCCGTTTTAGATCTTTCTCTTCTCCGTCCCCCCCAGGTATGTTATGGCTAGGACGCACCTTTAGGACAGGTAGGCCTGGAGGTATTCTGGAACCCCAGTGTCGCCCCTCTCCCACGTTGCCTCCTATGTCCTTCTTAGGTGTTGTATGGTAGACAGCCAACCTGTAATTAACTGCCGCTGTTTGAAGTAATGCGTGGAGACTGTTACATCTTCGGTGCTCCGGCCACCGACTATGCGCCTCAGTAAGATGTTGCCTCTCTCTCTCGGCACGACTCCTACTGGATCTCCTTTGTGCTGATCTCGTTTACACTGCTCCACAATATCCTTCCTTTCTTGTCTCTTTCTTAGGGTACCGCCGCAAGGTAGTGCAGGCGCGGTCCCGTAACCATCTGTCCTTTTCGCTAGGTACCTGCCAGATTTCCCAGGTCTGACAGGTCCTCCCTGGAACTCTCCCAGGCTTCGTTCTGCCTAACTTCCTGTCCGACCCCTAGTTTTACCAATGTGAGAAGTGGCCCAATAAATAAGCCTTTTGCTCCCCCTAGTGGCCGGAGTGTGAAGTGAAATGTGTGCTTGGTGATACCTGGTCAGGAGAATTCCTTTAGTGCCATCAGACGTACCATCACTCCCCTTAGTGGCAGAGCGACGTTACTGCAACGACCAGATCTCTGGGGCGCTGCATCATAAGTGACTGTAAAAGTCTCTGGCAGGGGAAGGAGGGAGCAGCTGGGTCAGGAGTTGAAGAGGGAAATGATTTTTGCAGGGAAAAGAGACTTCCTGCTTCTACTTAGGGCAGAGAAAAGAGAAGAATTTACTGGATAGAAAAGCAAAATGAGCAATTGAGAAATCACTGTCTGTTTTTTTTTCAGGGAAGTGAATAAAACAAAGGTTTCTCTTGGGATCCATTCATTAAAAACAAATGAAACAGAAAATCAGATGATAGAGGTTATTGCATCTTTCTATCCGAAACAGTACCACAGGTCGGCAAAGCGGTTTGATATAAAGCTGCTACAGGTGAGATGCTTCTTATTTAGTGATTAGTCACCATTATATTATTAAATTAGTCAATAAGTCCTTTTTGTTTGGAGCCTATTAGAGTTGCACAAGGTCACTACTCTTCCTCCCTGTGACGTTGATTTCACAGGTGGCATGCTAAGTATTACTTCTAGAATATTTCTATGTAATGCTCCCAATGGAAAGGTGCAGAGGCTGTTAGGTAAATTTATGGAGGCTGGCTTCTGGGAGTTAGCTATTCTGACTGAGCTCGAAACCTAGATGAAAAACAATGCACAAAAACCCTGGTGTAAGTAAATAAAAGAGCGTAAAAGTCATCACATCACGACAAGGTGTGCCCAATCAGAATTATTCCTAACTTTAGTATCTCACCTCAAAATGGATGGGGGCAGAGCAGAACCCAGACCTCACTGATTGCACCTGTCAGTGGACAGCCATATATACAAGATGCATAGCCCAAAGTAGGAGTAGAAACCCACCAACACTAACGCAAAACCGAAATAATGGGCAGCACACCCAGTAGTATAAGTACAATGGGTAGGTGCATATTCACACTGTGGTCATTAACAGACAAAATCTAGTATACAAACAACGTGTAGCTACCCTGCAGTAAGTAAATAACTTGTAGTAATATATATAAATACCATAGGCTACTTAGGTGACACTATCTTAATCAAAAGAGCGTAAAAGTCTGGCGTGCCCACTCCGACCAAACTTCTATGCTTCTATAATGAGTAATGTACTCCAGTTTTGTTGTAATTAGGCCACTTTTGTGGTGTAAATAATGATGAATTTGTCGGGCATGTTCCGCCTTGCCCACTTTCTGTCTGAGGTTTTTAAAAAGTTTGCGAAGCTGGCTGTGATCGGCATAAAACCATATTAAGTTGCAAAATGGTTATATAACTATGAGTTGCACAAAAATTTGCCAACATTTCATGCAGTTTTACAAGCAAACTGCTTGATGAATCGGGGCCTTTGTGAAAAACTCTTGTATGTTGTTACTATGAAATCAATCAAAAGAGTAGATGAACATTTCTTAAATACAATTTACCATGAATTTACTGGTGATTTTTGATTATAATTATTATTATTATTATTGAATTGATTTTCACTCTTTTTTTTCAGCTGTCTCGGGATGCACAGCTTGGTCCAGCAGTGGATATTTTGCCGCTACCAGACAATGATGAAGATGTTAAGGCAGGCACAGTTTGCCAAGTAGCAGGATGGGGGCAGACTGAAAACAACAAGTTTTCGGACACACTGAAAGAGGTCAATGTCACTATTTTTGATAGAGAGCAATGCAAGAAGATCTGGAGGCACAAATATGTAATTTCAGATAATATGATATGCACTTCTGTGGGAACGGACAAAAAAGACACGTGCAGGGTAAGGTTCTGTTTTTAATAGAAAATTGTGACGGTTCCTGATGGGTGCAGGGCAGACCAAGGACAAAAACTCAGCAGTACCCATTGTTTCACTGCTCCGATCTCTTTTAAGTCATTCGGTGGTAGATACTAGTGTCCTGTAAAATCTACAACAATATTGATAAGTTTTCCAATGGATGGGTCCATCGATCATAGCTATGCTCTGTTAGAGTCTTAAAAAAATATGGATTTGTCCAATGTAATTACAATTGTGCTTTCCAAGACCTCTGCTTATTGTCTATTAAAAGGAACCTTCACTGTTTATTTCCACTGGATACAAATGGTGTTATGGACTCGGAACAGTAGAATCAGACGAGTTTTAGAATGGACTTCATGGTGGCTCACTGTAGCACTGTTGCTTTGCAGAGCTGGATTCCCACCAAGGACAATAACTGCAAGGAGTTTGCATGTTCTCCCCGTGTTTGCGTGGGTTTCCTCCAGATTCTCCAGTTTCCTCAAACAACTCAAAGACGTACTGATAAGGAATTTACATAGTGAGTCCCAATGGGGACAGTGATGATAATGTCTGTAAAGCGCTGGGTACTATGATGGCGCTATATAAGTGAGTAAAAGACATAAAATATAATCTATCCGGCTCGGGATACTAACGCCTGAAAGCAAACAATAAAGGTCTCTATTAAGTATCAGCAAGCAGAGATCTTTAAAGTACGGTATATATTGGAAAAACTCTATTCTATTAATAGAAACATAATAAATCTTCTGTGTATGAGATCTTGCAATCTGAGAATTAGGGAAGTGAAATGGACAAATGGTGGTAGATATTATGTGGACACAGTAATCATCTAGTCCGGGCAACACATAGTATCTACTATTGATTTTAGAGTACTGGAAAGACATCAGGTCATTGGGGCAGGTACTTCCATCAAGCGTGAAGGAAAAATTTAATAAAGAGGCCTGATGCCCCTGCTCATCTTCTGCTTGGCCCCAACAAAGCCATGCATCTCTCTCCATCTTCCTATTTTAACAACAGAAAGGAGTTTGTCCGTCCTCACATAGACCCCATGCCTTTAATAAAATGGGGCACCTCCCCTATAGAGCCATTAGCCCATATTAAATAGAATAAAGACCCTCTCCCTACAGAGCCATTAGCCCCTAATAGACTGAACACCCTCCACAGAAACCTAGGTTCTAAGCCATTGTGCTGAAACCCCTACAGAGCCCATAATGGAGCGCCCACTAGGGCTGTGGGGTACTCGAGCTGGGTCAGACAGGTCTTCAGGGGGTTGTCACGGCAGCAGTGACCAGTCCGTGGCCCTGGACGTCCAATGAAATTAATGAAATGAAGGGGAAATAAAGTCTATAGGGAGTTAGTTTGTGACGCCACTTGTGGTTTTTGTTAATGGACGTCCGACGCTACTTAAGGGGACCACTGGGGCCGATGGTGATGCACCTGGGATGGTTCTGCTCCCCGCAGGTGGAGCGGGGCCCCAGGGCTACCGGTACAGTTGGTAAGGGATTGTAGACGATGTGGTACAGGACTGAGGGTGCGTAAATGACAGGAGGACACAAAGATTGAAGTTTTCTTTACCTTTACTTGGTGTTAGAAGGTGCAGTCTGGGGCACGGGTAGCAGGTGATGATGGGGGTCCTGGCAGCCTGGAAGCAATTTAGGATCCACCTAGCCAGGTGGGTGTGGAGGCCTTCCTTCTGCCCTGTTTTCTCAGGTGCTTGCTGCTTAAAGCTCTGCACAAGTTCCTCTCACTGAAGCAGCGGGCTCTTGGCTTGCTGTGGTGCCTCCAGGTGTTCGGTGTGGCCAGGGAGCATGCAGTTCCCTGCCCTCCAGATTCGCCTGTCGGGTCGTACAGCACCCACACAGCCAAGGACTCTGGAGTCCCTTTTGTCAGCGCTCTGTTCTGGGGTGAGCTTAGTCACAGCTCCGCTCCCCAGGTTCTCTTCAACTTTCCTCCTCTCCTCTCAGACTACTCACTGACTAATTCTGCCTCCAGGCCAGAACTTATAGGGAAGCTCCCCTGAACCCGAGTGTTAGAGCTCCCCCTTCTGGCCTGGAGTAGGAAAAATGTTGGATTCTGGTGTTACCTGGTAAGGGGACCCTTCCTTGCTTCCAGTCGTGACATCACCCCCTGTGAGGGAGGCAATGCCACTGTGGCCACTGGAATCCTGGGGTGCTACAATAGCACCTTGGTATATTTGGCCTTGGGCCCCTACAAAATTCTTAGCACTTTTGTAGAATGAGCCCTCTGCTCCCATGGAGGCAAGCCTATGGGTGGATTATTCTTTATTTAACCCCTTCGTGACATATGCCGTACTAGTACTGCGCTGCCGGCACTGCATTTGTGCCAGCAGCAGTACTAGTACGGCGCACCGATCACCGCGGTCTCGCGCTGAGTGCCGCGGTGATCGGGTGCGGGTGTCAGCTGTATATGACAGCTGACACCCCGCAGCAATGCCCACGATCGGCGGTAGCGCCAATCGCGGGCATTTAACCCCTCTGATGCCGCTGTCAGTAGTGACAGTGGCATAGAGGGGGATCGCGCAGGGACGGGGGCTCCCTGCGCTCTCTCACCGGAGAAACGCGATGAGATCGCGTTGCTCCGGTGATCCGGAAGGAGTCCCCGGATCCAAGATGGCCGTGGGACTCCTTCCGGGTCATGAAATGACCTGGCTAGCTGGCGCCTGCTGAGAGTTGCTGAGAGCTATGCACACTGTCAGATCAACGATCTGATCTAATACAGTGATGTCCCACCCTGGGACAATGGTAGAAAGTAAAAAAAAAAAAAAATAGAATGTATAAAAAAAATTTTAAAAAATCCCCAAATAAAGAAAAAAAAAAAGTACACATATTTGGTATCACCGCGTCCGTAACGACCCGCTCTATAAAACTATCCCACTAGTTAACCCCTTCAGTGAACACCGCAAAAAAAAAAAAAAAAAAACAAGGCAAAAAACATTGCTTTATTATCATACAGGCGAACAAAAAGTGGAATAACACGCGATCAAAACGACGGATATAAATAACCATGGTACCACTGAAAATGTCATCTTGTCCCGCAAAAAAAAAAGCCGCCATACAGCGTCATCAGCAGAAAAATAAAAAAGTTATAGCTCTCAGAATAAAGCGATGCAAAAACAAATATTTTTTTATATAAAATAGTTTTTATTGTGTAAAAGCGCCAAAACATAAAAAAAATATAAATGAGGTATCGCTGTAATCGTACTGACCTGAAGAATAAAGCTGCTTTATCAATTTTACCACACATGGAACGGTATAAACGCCCCCCCCCAAAAGAATTTTAGGAATTGCTGGTTATTGTTCATTCCGCCTCATAAAAATCGGAATAAAAAGCGATCAAAAAATGTCATCTGCCCGAAAATGGTACCAATAAAAACGTCAACTCATCCCGCAAAAAACAAGATCTCACATGACTCTGTGGGCCAAAATATGGATAAATTATAGCTCTCAAAATGTGGTGATGCAAAAACTATTTTTTGCAATAAAAAGCGTCTTTTAGTGTGTGACAGCTGCCAACCCTAAAAATCCGCCAAAAAAACGCTATAAAAGTAAATCAAACCCCCCTTCATCACCCCCTTAGTTAGGGAAAAATAATAAAATGTAAAAAAATGTATTTATTTCCATTTTTCCATTAGGGTTAGGGCTAGGGTTAGGACTAGGGTTAGGGCTAGGGTTAAGGTTGGGGTTGAGGTTGGGGCTAGGGTTAGGGTTACCATTGGGATTAGGGTTAGGGGTGTGTTTGGATTAGGGTTTCAGTTAGAATTGGGGGGTTTCCACTGTTTCGGCACATCAGGTGCTTTCCAAACGTGACATGGCGTCCGATCTCAATTCCAGCCAATTCTGCTTTGAAAAACTAAAACACTGCTCCTTCCCTTCCGAGTTCTCCTGTGCGCCCAAACAGTGGTTCCCCCCAACATATGGGGTATCAGCGTTCTCAGGACAAGTTGGACAACAGCTTTTGGGGTCCAATTTGTCCTGTTACCCTTGGGGAAAAAAAAACTTGGGGGCTAAAATATCATTTTCGTGGAAAAAAATATATTTTTTATTTTCACGGCTCTGCGTTATAAACTGTAGTGAAACACTTGTTGGTTCAAAGTTCTCACAACACATCTAGATAAGTTCCTTGGGGGTCTAGTTTCCAATATGGGGTCACTTGTGGGGGGTTTCTACTGTTTAGGTACATCAGGGGCTCTGCAAATGCAACATGATGCCTGCAGACCAATCCATCTAAGTCTGCATTTCAAACGGCGCTCCTTCCCTTCCGAGCTCTGCCGTGCACCCAAACAGTGGTTCCCCCCAACATATGGGGTATCAGCGTTCTCAGGACAAGTTTGACAACAACTTTTAGTGTCTAATTTGTCCTGTTACCCTTGGGAAAATAAAAACGTGGGGGCTAAAATATCATTTTCGTGGAAAAAAAATATTTTTTATTTTCACGGCTCTGCGTTATAAACTATAGTGAAACACTTGTTGGTTCAAAGCTCTCACAACACATCTAGATAAGTTCCTTGGGGGGTCTAATTTCCAATATGGGGTCACTTGTGGGGGGTTTCTACTGTTTATGTACATCAGGGGCTCTGCAAATGCAACATGACACCTGCAGACCAATCCATCTAAGTATGCATTTCAAACGGCGCTCCTTCCCTTCCGAGCTCTGCCATGCACTCAAACGGTGGTTCCCCCCAACATATGGGGTATCAGCGTACTCAGGATAAATTGGACAATAACTTTTGTGGTCCAATTTCTCCTGTTACCCTTGGCGAAAAAAAAAATTGCGGGCTAAAACATCATTTTGTGGAAAGAAAAAATGATTTTTTAATTTTCACACCGCTACATTCTAAACTTTAGTGAAACAATTGGGGGTTAAAAGTGCTCAGCACACCTCTAGAGAAGTTCCTTAGGGGGTCTTCTTTCCAAAATGGGGTCACTTGTGGGGGGTTTCCACTGTTAAGGCACGTCAGGGGCTCTCCAAATGCGACATGGGTTCCGATCTGAA
The DNA here is from genome assembly GCF_032444005.1 of Ranitomeya imitator. Lineage (NCBI taxonomy): Eukaryota > Metazoa > Chordata > Amphibia > Anura > Dendrobatidae > Ranitomeya > Ranitomeya imitator. Next base: position 77,338,201 of record NC_091282.1, on the reverse strand, counting down.
TTCCAGCCAATTTTGCATTGAAAAGTCAAATGGCGCTCCTTCCCTTCCGAGCTCTGCCATGCGCTCAAACAGTGGATTATCCCCATATATGAAGTATCGGCGTACTCAGGACAAATTGCACAACAACTTTTGTGGTCCAATTTATCCTGTTACCCTTGGGAAAAAAAATTTGGGGCAAAAATATCATTTTTTGTGAAAATTAATAAGAAATTTTTTTTACGGCTCTACATTATAAACTTCTGTGAAGCACGTGGAGGTTCAAAGTGCTCACCACACATCTAGATTAGTTCCTTAGAGGGTCTACTTTCCAAAATGGTGTCACTTGTGGGGGTTTCCACTGTTTAGGCACGTCAGGGGCTCTCCAATTGTGACATGGGCTCCGATCTCAGTTCCAGCAAATCTTGCATTGGAAAGTCAAATGGCGCTCCTTCCCTTCCGAGCTCTGCCATGTGCCCAAACAGTGGTTTACCCCCACATATGGGGTATCGGCGTACTCAGGACAAATTGTACAACGACTTTTGTGGTCCAATTTCTCCTGTTACCCTTGGTAAAATGAAACAAATTGGACCTGAAGTAAAAATTTTGTGAAAAAAAAGTTAAATGTTAAATTTTTTTTAAACATTCAAAAAATTCCTGTGAAGCACCTGAAGGGTTAATAAACTTTTTGAATGTGCTTTTGAGTACCTTGAAGGGTGCAGTTTTTAGAATGGTGTCACTTTTGGGCATTTTCTGTCATATAGACCCCTCAAAGTCACTTCAAGTGTGAGGTGGTCCGTAAAAAAAATGGTTTTGCAAATTTTGTTGCAGAAATGAGAAATCGCTGGTCAACTTTTAACCCTTATAACTCCCTAACAAAAAAAATTATGTTTCCAAAATTGTGCTGATGTACAGCAGACATGTGGAAAATGTTGTTTATTAACTATATTGTGTGATATAACTCTCTAATTTAAGGGCATAAAAACTAAAAGTTTGAAAATTGCTAATATTTCATAATTTCCGACAAATTTTTGTTTTTTTCACAAATAAATGCAAGTCATATCGAAGAAGTTTTACCACTTTCATGAAGTACAATATGTCATGAGAAAACATTGTCAGAATCACCAAGATACATTGAAGCGTTTCAGAGTTATGACCTCATAAAGTGACAGCGGTCAGTATTGTAAAAATTGGCCCTGTCACTTAGGTGAAAACAGGCTTTGGGGTGAAGGGGTTAAACCCGTTGTCCCTTCATATCCAGTAGATAGGCCAAACATTCGGAATGGTGGTGTCTGATTACTGGGAGCCCCAATGATCCTGAGAACAGGTGTCTTAGCTATGCAAAATATATGAAACACGTATTTTTTTTTTTTTTTTTATCTATGCCATTTATTTCCACTCCATGCATCACATACATGTATGAATATATAGGGGGAAAGGCAAATTTAATAAGGACAGGAGGTCGAAAAGGAGATTTTGTAGTGAGAATAGAGGGTGGGGGGTTCCAATGCTTTGTGCAAAACATGTATTCTGTATGATTTTGCCATATACAGAGCGACATAATGGGCCATTGATTTCTATTGTAAGAGTCATAAGGCAATGTGCATGGGGCCTTACTTGGATAAAAATTACATTTCAGACCAAAAATAATTTTTTTCTCTTGTAAAATTATTTACTTATATATTGTATGATTCTTTTAGGGTGATTCCGGAAGTCCCTTAATATGTGAAGGAGTTTTCAGAGGAATCAATTCTTTTGGGCACAGGCCATGTGGAACTCCGCACACCACAAACGTCTACACTCGTCTGAGTAACAGCATCCTCTCCTGGATCCATAGTACAATCAATGACCCTGATCCAAAGTGATTTCCGGCATCTTACATTTTTCATTTTGCTCAATGTGCAATCTCATCAGCAGAAATAAAAGTAAATGTTCAAAATAAAATAAAATGTTTTTTATCAAGTTGTTTTCACCTGCTGTGTGTGCCACAAGAGGCCCAACTCCATTGTTATGACCTTGTTTTTAGAATGGGATATTTTACTAGCACGTGAAGGTGCGGTGGTCTAGAAAACATGAGAAAGAGAATCTGTCACAGAAGTGATTGGCCATGAGGGTGGGGATCTGTATACACCTGTTAAAGGGAACCTGACAGTAGATCATCATTTCTTCCAGGTAGGTTTTACTTTAACACTGCCACTATGTGGCTGGAGGCTGCGTATCTCATATTACTACTCCAAGGTTGGTCCGTTTTGGCTTCTCACTGCCTAGATCTCCTTGACTAACAGGTCTCTTCCTATTCATACACATACGTAGAGACTTGCCAGCCTAATCTAGAGGAGCCGGGTGTGGTAAAGCCCCTGGGTACGTGCCTCAGACTAGCCATTTGAGACACTTAGTCCCAAGTCGACCTTTTAAAGCATATTTTCTCTGAAATCCCATCTCATTTTAGTGCTGGGGGCGCAGTTACAGCTGCAGCTCTTTATGCACACAGTGGTGACTGAAACAGCGCCACTCCTATGACTGAAAGAGCCAGTCTGTTCATTTCCTCTTGATAGCCGAGCTGTCATTGTGAGCAACTCATAGTATCAGAATGCTATTATCCTGTAGATAAACCCCATATCTGCAGGTAAATATTGTTATTTAACATGACAGGTTCTCTTTAAATAATCTGATATACTAAGTGTGAAAGAACTTGCAAGTGATTTCTTTCTAAGTGTGATTTGACTTAAAGGGAATCGGTCACCGCATTTCACCTATCTAAACAATTAATATGGACATACAGATAATAGAATGCTGAAAACAGTCCTACACGTATGCCTCATATCAGATGCCTTGTTGCTGAGAAATTATCTTGCAGGCGATATTGGGAGTTGTGGTCAGAGGCAGCCTCTCACCACCAGCTGCTACTTCCGGGACCGAAAACTCTTCTACAAGCAAGACTACCAACAGTAAGGGCCTGCCCGAGTGTATATATACTGTATATACTGTACATATATGCCATCACCTGTGTGCAGAGCAGCTGCTCTCTGACCTGTATAGGACTTTCTTTACTATATATACATTATTTGCTCCTATTTGCCCCAGGCACAATGACCTCCCCATGTTCCTGCTGTACAATGTCCTCCTCTCTACACACTGTGACTTCTAGATTCCCCCTAGTTACCTGCCTAACCTTCTGCCTCCTACCACAACTCCCAATATCGCCATCCCTTATGTCGCGACAGGATTTCCAATACTTCTCTGTTTATATGTCAAGTTGGATAAGAAATTGTAAATACAACAGCAACAGCAGTGATGGGATATGGTCACTTCACTGCCTCCTCCTGCATCACTGAGTGACACCAGCTCAGGGCAATAATGACAAGAAAGGATCTGCCAGGCAGACAATGGGCATTGTGCTATGGAGGAGGATCAGCAATGCTGCCTTATTTGTTTACCTGCAGGCAGAGTGTGTATATGTATATATAGAAGTATAGGGAAGTGCAGCGCCCCAGGGTCCTGCTCGTCGCAGTGGTATTGCTTTCCTCTCCGGGAGAGTGATGCTACGTTTGGAGGCAATAAAGGAGAACTCTTTGTTAGGTAACACAACGCATGCAACATGTTCACACTCCAGACCAGAAAGGGGGCGCTCTAAGCCTGTTTAAGGTGAACTCCCCTATAAGAACATCCTGATCTGGAGGGAAGACAGAGGGAAAGGAAGCATAGGAGCCCTGTAGCCTAAAGTGCTGCAGCACCTAGGAAATAGACATTCAGAAGGCAGAACTGTATTGCAGTGAGCGTGCAAAGGAAGTCAGAGCAAAGGAGAGTATACCAGAAGGGGACCAGCCCTGCACAGGCTGCCTCCTTCTGAGGCGCAGAATCCCGGTAGCTGGCACACCGAGGGAGTAAGGACCTTTATGTTTACTTCAGAGACCAGCAGGACAGCTAATTGCAGGTTACCTGTCCGCACTTACACCCAGGAGGCACGATGGCAACCTATGGAGGCTGGGGCATGCTAGAGTCCCTATTAACAGCCTCAAGCCACCAGTCATACGGGTTTGTCCTATCCTATAAGGGGGACAGAGAGAAAAACATTACATCTTTGAGGACCTTATATGAAGCCTTAGGCAGTAAGGAACTACAACACTGCAGCACAAGGGAAGGCTACTGATTTCCACCTGGACAAAGGGGACTCTGGACTTGCCTCCCAACTGGCCGTACTCTGCCTGCCCTGTGATCTGGTGCCCTGAACTGTGGAAGTCTTCAGTAAAGGTAAAGAGACTGCAACCTTGTGTCCTCATTCTTCTCTGCGCCTCTCACCATCCACCATCTACACACTGGGAAGCCCTAGGGACATACTTCACCTGTGGGAAGGTATACCTTCTAGCTGCCATAACATCACCCCAGCGGACCCCTTAAAGCAACGTCGGTCACCCTGACCGAATACCACAGGTGGCGTCACGAACACAAACTTTATCCCTCTAAAGACCTTTCCCTTTTACACGGACCGGGTCAGCCACCGTGACATCCCCCTGTGAACCGAAATACCCAGTACCGAGTACTCCACGGTCCCATGGGGCGCTCCAGAAGGAGTGTACATAGCTAGAGAGTAGAAATGAGGTGTATTACGGCAAAATGAGTTCATCGCCCCCGGCTACCGCCCACGCCTCACTACAACTACATTAATTAACAGAAAAAAAACAGTAACATGTTTACTTGTGAAAAACACCCTGGCGTCATCAATAACCTAAAGAAAGGAAACTACTCCAGAGAAACATTGAAAAACAGGAGAATATAGAGTAAAAATGTTCCTAAAATTAGTATATTTTATTGAATATACAGTTGCAAAAATCATTAAAATTAATGCAAAAGACAGACAAACAGATGGCAATCATGGGAGCATAGAAAGTGTATAAATAATTGTCATGCACATATAAGAGTGGGCGAGAGGAACTCCTTAGTATCACATAATATCTCAACAGAGATCAGCATAATATAAATGCCAATAATTGAGGGACATCTTGTGTAGAAAAGAAGAAAATACTTAGTAGAAATGTTAAGGTAGTAACACAAGTAGTTGACTGAAAGTAATTGCAGGCCATACTTTAGGAGGTGCACTGTCTTTCCCCTCTTTACTGTGCTCTGTAGGTCAGTCTACAGGTAAGGGAGTCTGTGGTGATGGCCCTGTGTGTGGAGCTATAATATTGACTTTGCTGTCTCTAGCTAAGGCCAGGTTCACATTATGTTTAATGCAGTCCATTAGACGGACTGTGTTACACCGCGGCATAACGTGGTGTAATGCAGTCCGTTAATACTGCCATTAAACTCTATTTCGGGCGCATCGCTAGCACATGCCAAAAATGGGCGTGCCCCAGTGATGTGCCGTCATTGAGTGACAGACCCTGGGACGCGGGCTGCAGCGTTTCCGGGTCGGTCACTGCTAGTGCAGATAGAGCATCTGCTAGCTCTATCTGCGCTAGTGCAATCGAATTTCGGCACTTGCGTTAATGTAGCCCGTTTAACGCATGTGTTGAACGGGCTGCATTAACGCTATGTGAACCTAACCTTAGTGAGAAGGACATGTACAACACCTGTAGCATTTGTTGTTCTCTCTGAGAAAAATTCTTCTTCAAGAGCGATTTTTCCATAAAACTCCTGCACTTTTGCAGTGGTGAGGCCTTTCATGTAGGGGCACTCTCTGTTTGCGTTTTTAGTTAATGATCCTTTGCTTCTGTAGTACTGCAGGTCTTGTATGATAAATCTGTAGAAAACACATTTGTTTTGTGCACATAGATAGGTGTGCCTCTGACATTACGGACTGAAGAAGTCTTACCTATTCTTGGGTTGGCAGGATCTGGACCAATCGAAGCTGGGATCATTCCTGATCCTTAGCACTTTGAAATCTGAGTCTGGATTGACCCACGTCTCATGCAAACTGTAAGATATCTTCTGCCCTATAGGTTTCATAGGTTTCATAGTCCTGGCTGTGTCTAGGGATGTTATGGGTAGCAGGTCTCCTTCAGTCTTGGCGACTTGGTGGCTCAATTCTCTTAACTTGTGAAAGCTTTTGTTAGAGGTTTTTGGGAAAGTCCTCCAAGCTTTTAAAGTACTCGTCGAGCCTCTCCCATAACATGTTCAAGCCTCTGCTCGGATAGTTGACATTGCCATCTCTGATGCATTTTGCGTGTTCTGTGGACTCATTTCCTAGCCATTTGAGCAAAAATGTCGATGTCTTCACTGGCAGAGACTTCTAGGCCAGAAGTGGTTTTCCTGAAGAAAGCTCGTCATGCTCCGTAACTTTAAATTTTGAGAGACCTTTTATGAGTAACTTATGGTGTGCAAGGAACTTGACAAAAGCTGGTAGCTCTTGATCTCTGAGAGTGTTATCTAACCTAGGTGCTAACCTAGAGTCACCAACTCATATACACTCAAACAAAAAAGGCAGCACTTTGTGGCAACATAGCATGCAAATATGAAATATGAAAATTGCATTGTATTACTGCATTAGAAATATAAAAAATTGAGAATGCTTAGTAAATAAATTGGCGAATTCATGTGTACCTGGAAGCCACGTTAAGGCGTTTCTCGTTTCCAGGACCTAACAATGCCATTCCTCTCTTAGAATAAAGTCTTCATCTGTATGAATCTTCTCTGAGACTAAAATCTATATCTCTGTGGAGGGGCAGTTATCCTGCTGTGATTAAAAACACCTGTGGCTAAAAGGCGGAGTGCTCAGTCAGAAGGCAAATTACTACAAATTTCTAAAAAACTGACCGTCACATCCAAACATAAACTAAGTGTGAACAGATGCTAACCTAGAGTCACCAACTCGTATACATTCAAACAAAAAAGACAGCACTCTGTGGCGCCATAGCATGCAAATCTGAAATATGAAAATTGAATTGCATTGCAATATGAATTGGGAAAAGATTGTGGGGTATTTTGGAGAAAATTCTGTTATGTTCTGAAAACTTTAATAAAAAATATCTGATTCAAAAAAGAAATATGAATTGGCCAATTTATGCGCTAAGGATTCTCAATTTTTTCATGTGTACCTGGAAACCACGTTAAGGTGTTTCTCGTTTCCATTAATTCATATTCCCATACAGATGAACACTTTATTCTAAGAGAGGAATGGCATTGTTATGTCCTGGAAACGAGAAATGCCTTAACTTGGCTTCCAGGTACACATGAATTGGCCAATTGTTGCGCCAAGCTTTCTCAATTCTTTCATATTTCTAATGCAGTAATGCAATTTAATTTTCATATTTCATATTTGCATGCTATAGCACCACAGAGTGCTGCCTTTTTTGTTTAAGGGTATATGGATGACCCCCCTTATAATTTCTGTCTGGCTTTGCACTGCCACAAGTACACTTTCTTATTTTTTATGAGGCACTCCAGTTGGTGCCTTGAAGTGTGTATGGTTACCCTGCTTGTAATTTTTGGCAGGCTTTGCCCTGTGCGCAGAGCCTTTATGAGTGTAGAAGTACCACAACTACACTTTCTCAATATTTGAATGAGGTACTACAGTTGGTGCTATGAAAGGTGTATGGAAAACCATTCTTGTATTTTTGGCAGGCTTTGAACGGTATGCAGAGCTTTTATAAGTGTAGAAGTACTACAACTACACTTTGTTTACAATACTTGAATGAGGCACTCCGGTTGGTTCCTAAAAGGGTGTTTGCATGACCCTGCGTGTAAACCTTGGCAGGCTTTGCACTTAGTGCATAGACTTTATGAGTCTAGGAGTACCACTACATGATAATTTGAACAGAATGTATATGAGGCCCTCCTTTATAATAATAATAATTTTATTTCTATTCTATTCAACGTGATCTGCAGCTCTTTACAATTTAGAGGGGACTTGTACAGACAATAAAAGACATTACAGAATAAAAATAATCACATAAATCAACAGATACCAAGAAGAGAGAGGGCCTTGCTCACAAGCTTACAATCTATGAGGAAATAGGGGAGACACGAAAGGTGGATGGTAACAATTGCTTGCATTGTACGGTCCAGCAATCAATATAACAAGTAAGTATTAATGTACGGACACAGAGAGCTATTAAGTGAATGTAGGGTGTGTAAACAGATGATATGAGGGTCCTGGTTTGAATAAAATTTTGTAGGGGCAAAACAGGGATAGTTAGATAAGTATGATGAAGCGATAGTCCAGTCTTTAGGTCTAATACAAGGCAAATCTGAGTCCCTCTGAGTTCCTAATTTTTGGCACTTCTTGCTTCCTTCATAAATTACACTGAAATTTCCAATTTGTAATAAAAATTAAATTTTGGTTTACTTAAATAAGGTTTATTTAATCCTTTTTAAATGTTGCTTTATATAAAAGTCATTATACAGATAAAAATGTTTCTTAAAATTTTCTTCCCTGTAAACTCTGGGAATCAGAGTTGCTTCCAGGAGTTTTTCCCATGCTGTTCTCATTCCATTCAGCACTTTTTCCATCCACTTCAACATTTTCACTGCTTCCCAGACCTACTCGTAGGGTCTGCCGGAAAAATGCTCAGATTTCCCATTGACTCCCATTATACTCATAACTCGAAACAAGTATCCAAGCATTAGGAATTGCTTGGTTCGAGTAACAAGCATCCAAGTATTTTAGTGCTCGCACATTCCTTATTATTATTATTTATTTATATAGCACCATTGATTCCATGGTGCTGTACATGAGAAGGGGTTATTTCAAAATACAAATATCACTTACAGTAAACAAACTAACAATAATAGACTGTTAGAGAGTGAAGAGGACCCTGCCCTTGTGGGCTTGCATTCTACAGGATTATGGGGAAGTAGACAGTAGGTTGGAGGTTGCAGTAGCTCCGATGGTGTTGAGGTGGCCTCATGGTCATTGCAAGTTGTAAGCTTTTTGAAGAGATGGGTTTTAAGGTTCTGTCTGAAGGATCCAAATGTGGTGGATAATCGGATGTGTTGGGGCACAGAATTTTAGAGGATGGGGGATATTCGGGAGAAGTCTTGGAGGTGATTGGGTGAGGAGCGAATAAGTGTAGAGGAGAGAAGGAGGTCTTGGGAGGACCGAAGATTAGGGAAGATATTGGGAGATTAGTTCGGAAATATACAAAGGAGAAAGGATATGGATGGCTTTGTAGGTCAGTGTTAGTACAGGGTGGGCCTTTTATATGGATACACATAAATAAAATAGGAATGGTTGGTGATATCAACTTCCTGTTTGTGGCACATTAGTATATGGGAAGGGTAAAACTTTTCAAGATGGGTGGTGACCATGGCGGCCATTTTGAAGTCGGCCATTTTGGATCCAACTTTATTTTTTCCAATGGGAAGAGGGTCATTTGACAAATCAAACTTATTAAGAATTTCACAAGAAAAACAATGGTGTGCTTAGTTTTAACGGAACTTTATTCTATCATGAGTTATTTACAAGTTTATGACCACTTATAAAATGTGCTCAAAGTGCTGCACATTGTGTGGGATTGTCAATACAACCCTTTTCTCCCACTCTTGACACACTGATAGCAACACCGCAGAAGAAATGCTAGCACGGGCTTCCAGTATCCGTTGTTTCAGATACTGCACATCTCATATCTTCACAGCATAGACAATTGCAGATGACACCAAATATAAAAGTCTAAGGGGGACAGATCAGGAGACCTTCGTTGCCATTCAACTGGCCCACGACGACCAATCCACTTTCCAGGAAACTGTTCATGTAGGAAGGCTCAGACCTGACACCCAAGATGGTGCACCAGCACATTATATCGAGAAGAGAGATTTATTAGTATGGTAGCAGAGTTGAGGATGGACTGGAGGTGTTAGTGTGTTATAAGGTAGGCCACAGAGGAGGATGTTGCAGTAGTCGAGGTGGGAAATGATTAGGGCATGCACATGCATTTTGGTAGAGTTAGGGGTTGAGAAAAGGATGAAATCTGGAGGTGACGAGAGCTTGGATGTGCAGTTTGAAGGACAGGGCAGAGTCAAGGGTTACTCCGAGGCAGTGGATTTCTTGGACAGCGGAAAGTGTGATGTCATTTATTGTAATAGATAGATCAGGTAGGGAAGATATGCGAGATGGAGGCAAGATAATTAGTTCAGATTTGTACACATTGAGCTTGAGGCAGCGAGAGGAGAAAAAGGAGGATTTGACTGATAGATACTCTGGGATTCTGGACAATATAGAGGTGACATCTAGGCCAGAGAGGTACAGCTGAGTGTCATCAGCATATAGATAGTAATGGAAGCCATAGGACTTTATGAGTTGTCCCAGGCCAAGGGTATAGATGGAGAAGAGAAGGGGTCCTAGTACAGAACCTTGAGGGACACCAACAGAGAGATGGCGAGATGAGGAGGTAGTGTGGGAGTAGGAAACACTAAATGTGCAGTTGGTAAGGTATGAGTAGATCAAGGCTAGGGGAAACTCTTTGATGCCAAAGGAAGAGAGGATCTGTAGTAGGAGGCGGTGGTCAACTCTGTCGAAGGCAAAAGACAGGTCTAGAAGGAGGAGTATAGAGAATTATCTGTTAGCTTTGGCTGTAAGTAAGTCATTAGAAGTTTGGTCAGGGCAGTCTCAGTGGAAAAGTGGGAACGGAATCCAGATTGTAGGTTGTAGAGTTTGGAAGCAAATGGCAGCAGCAATATGGGGCAATAGCTGGACATAGGGATCGGGTTGAGGGATGGCTTTTTGAGGATAGGTATGATTGTGGCATGTTTGAAAGCAGAGGGGAAGGTACCAAAATTTAGTGATAGGTTGATGAGATGGGTTAGGGATGCGATAAGTGTGGTGGGGAGGAGGTGGGATAGGATAGGGTCAAGTGCACAAGTGGTGAGGTGTGACTTGGAGAGGAGATGGGTAAGCTCTCTATCAATGATTTTGGAGAGGGAAGTTATGAGGTTAGGGCATTGGTCTGGTATAAAAAGGGGTTGTGGTGGTCGGACAATAAAGACTTGCCTAGTAGAGATGAGCGAACTTGTTCTGAAAATGTACGCCCATCTCAAAGTCGTCATGAACATTGCACATTCAGATTCGGATTGCAGAAAATTTTCCTCAAAATTGGCAAAATTAGGCAAAAGTTCAGTAAATGATTGTTTTCACTAAGGCTGTCTGCACACGGTGGCTCTGATCGGTGGTAACGTTATGACCTGTAAGATCATTAATGTCGATCAAAGCCCTGCGGGGTCATGCCATCAGATGTCAGCATGACCCTGCAAATGTGATTTGTGGTAAAAAGCGTACCGCAGGTCACAGCAGGCTTCGGTTGATGAGAGCCTACTACTCCCATCAACCTACGCCGGCTATTGCGGATAGCAGCAGGAGCAGGTGGCAGCTGATGGGCGTGGTCATCAACCGGCACCTCTGCTCAAAGTAAAGAAAAAAAGTTGAAATAAATAAATACACATAGAAATAAAAAACAACATATATATACTCAACTTACACCTAATCCCTGAAGCCTCTTGTCTTTTGTCCTGCAAAGATTCGGTTCACTTCAGCTGATGTGATTGCTCTATCTGGCAGCCGGCTACACACTGACTGGAGCAAGTAATCACTCATGCAGTGTGTAGCACTGAGCTGCAGTGAGAAAGTTCACCAGAGTTCATCATGTCACTTATGGCACTGCTGTGTGAGAAACGAGACCTCAGGGCAACTTGGAAACGCCAGGCAAAGCACCAGAATTGGGCTGCTATTTTTCAGCAATATCCATGGCCCCTTAGCAGCCTGAAAATACCATCCTGCAGCTGCCAGCTTTAGCTTGGCTGGTTGTAAAAAATGTGGGGGACCCCATGCCGTTTTAAAATTATTTATTTTAAATGATTAAGAAAACAGAGTAGGGCCCCATCTATTCTTGATAACAAGCCTTACTAACTCTGACAGCTGAGGGTTGCAGCTGCGAATATAGCTGAATCGAACCTTAAAAGGTTCGCTCATCTCAAATCCCTAGTACCTACGATAAAAATTACAGACCTCTCTATTCTTTGTATGTGGGAAAACTTGTAAAATAGGCAGTGAGTGAAATACTTATTTTCCTTACTGTATAAAACACGCACAGTCAGCAATATTGGGAAAATATATGTCAGCTTTTAGGAGGGGTAAACAATAAATGGAAAATGGTCGATGCGGAAGAAAAGAATACCATGAAAAATAAAGACATTGAACTATTGAAAGGCATTGAAAAGCAAATGAGAAATTGATAAAACAGCTAAGCACACAACACAAAAACAGCAATATATAATAGTTTAAATGTATCACATGATCCTACCAAAATCTTGAGAACATAGCATAAGCAGGAATTAAAACATAACTTTTAATGTATAATCAAATAAAGAAATATATTAAATAAACTGTCACCCAAAAAAATTGTATCGATAAAAAAGTACTACTGGGTATACCCTGTCAGGGGACGTGCCGTACAAAATTTAGTACTTATTCAAGATTTTTGTGCAGACGCTGGCAGTGGTCCAGTGTCCTATCAATCAACCCAAGGTACCTGAATATATGGTGATAATGCAAAGAAGCCAATACAGATAAACAGGTAACCTTGGTTGCATTAATATTAGCAGTTATCACAAAATAAAGGGAGGGGTAAGATCAATTGGAAAAGATATGTACACAAACAAAATATTGGAACAATCTCACCAATTGCTGAGGATAGGCAAGATGCAGCCCCAATTCGCTTAGGTGGAGAAATCCTTCAAGCCACAACAAAAGGAGACAATTCCCTGTCAGTCCCTGGGGGGCTATCAATAAATCTCAATCCCCGAGCTCCTGCCCTTACAAGTAGGGTTGAGCGAAACGGGTCGGCCAGATTCAGAAGTCGCCGACTTTTGGCAAAGTCGGGTTTCATGAAACCCGACCCGACCCCTGTGTGGGGTCGGCCTTGAGGTCGGCGATCTTCTGATCTGGAATCGGAATTCCGATACTGAGTTCCGATATGTTTAAGATATCGGGAATCGGTATCGGAATTCATATTTAAGTGTAAAATAAAGAATAAAAAAAAAAAAATATTGATATACTCACCCTTGGACGCGCCCTGGTTCTCACCGGCAGCCTTCCTTCCTAAGAATGAGCGCCTGAAGGGCCTTCGATGACGTCGCGGCTTGTGATTGGTCGCGTGAGCGGTCACATGGGCGGTCACGCGACCAATCACAAGCCGTGACTTCATCTAAGGTCCTTCAGGTGCTGATTCTTAGGAAGGAAGCGTCCGAGGGCGCGTCCGAGGGTGAGTATATTCCTAATAGGTATATACTCACCCTTGGACGCGCCCTGGTTCTAACCCGCAGCCTTCCTTCCTAAGAATCAGCGCCTGAAGGACCTTAGATGACGTCGCGGCTTGTGATTGGTCGCGTGACGCCCATGTGACCGCTCAAGCGACCAATCACAAGCCGCGACGTCATCGAAGGTCCTTCAGGCGCTCCTTCTTAGGAAGGAAGGCTGCCGGTGAGAACCAGGGCGCGTCCGAGGGTAAGTATATCAATATTTTTTATTTTGATTCTTTATTTTACACTTAAATATGGATCCCAGGGCCTGAAGGAGAGTTTCCTCTCCTTCAGACCCTGGGAACCATTAGAAACCCAATGCACTGCATTGGGTTTCGTGTTTCGGCCAACCCCGACCCCCACTTTTCTATAGGATGGGCCGATTTCACTCGACCCGACTTTTGAAAAAGTCGGGTTTTGTGAAACCCGACCCGATCCTATAAAAAGAAAAGTCGCTCAACCCTACTTACAAGAACAGTCCACATCTACCCTTAAAGTATAAAATGCCCTGCACTCTCCCTATTTCCAGGTCCCAACGCGTTTCTTTGCAAGCAGGATCATCAGGGGACTAGCTTGCATGGGAGATAAGGTGCTTCAGTGCTACAAATAGAGTTACCACCCTTTATTCTAAACTGCAGTTAGTATTTGCAGTTTTTTTATTATATTTCTTTATTTGGTTATACATTAAAAGTTATGTTTTAATTCCTGCTTATGCTATGTTCTCATAAAACAGCTAAGACACAGCATGGTAGATAAAGAGAGCAAGACTCATGAAGAAGAGAGAAACGTCTTGAGACTTAAAGGACTTCTTCTACTTGAAGATAAAGAGATAGAAATATACATGAAGATCATCGAAAAGAATCTGGAAAATTTTAGAGGGAGCTCCGGGTCATGTGGCCTTTATGACACTGTTCCCTGATATAAAAGGCCAGAGCAGCAAGGCGGGAAAATATTTGGTGCCAGCAGGTGTGTTTATGACCTCGGTCAAGATCCATGAACGAGACAACATTAGTCAAGACCTGAGGTTCAGATTTGCACCAGGAAAGGTCAAAGAACCAGTCTGAGCCAGTCAAGACCCAGGACCCAGCCATTGTTCTTCCAGGCCCAATAGACCACCGTCACAGGTCAAGCACTGAAGATTCAGCAATGACCATGACCCAGAAGTGAACATCCATAGCAGTGTATTGGAGGCACGAGTGAACTGGACTGTTACTTCCAGCACTGACGTACAGTACAGGGTGCAGTCTGGATAGTACAGCAGGCGGGTCAGAGACCGGTCAGTGTGAGAACTGCTCACAGAGTATTGCTTGACTTTGTCAGAAAAATTTGTGGCCTAGTTGGAAAAGCCAGAGACCCCCCACTAGGATATAAAAAAGGAAAGGTCAGTATTGTGAAAATACATTATATATTTGTGGACACTATCAGCATCAGAGATTGTTAGATAACACAGAGAATATGCTATGACAATCACAGTGTGCTGTTAACAGCATTGTACAGTATATTTAATACTGTATTTGCTCTATTTGATATATCATATCCTCCTGTTAAACCCATTCCTCGCATTACCGCATCAGTGGAATAAACAGGTAAGTTGATCACTTCCGCTTTGCTCTTATCTTTAAAGGGAGGGTGCCGTGATTTTAGTTTTTGTATTAATAATTATTGATTATATAATCAATTATTTTTAATACAAAAGTAAATGTAGTACTTTAACCCCTTTACCCCCAAGGGTGGTTTGCACGTTAATGACCAGGCCAATTTTTACAATTCTGACCACTGTCCCTTTATGAGGTTATAACTCCGAAACGCTTCAACGGATCCTGGTGATTCTGACATTGTTTTCTCGTGACATATTGTACTTCATGATAGTGGTAAAATTTCTTTGATAGTACCTGCGTTTATTTGTGAAAAAAACGGAAATTTGGCGAAAATTTTGAAAATTTCGCAATTTTCAAACTTTGAATTTTTATGCAATTAAATCACAGAGATATGTCACACAAAATACTTAATAAGTAACATTTCCCACATGTCTCCTTTACATCAGCATAATTTTGGAACCAATTTTTTTTTTTGTTAGGGAGTTATAAGGGTTAAAAGTTGACCAGCAATTTCTCATTTTTACAACACCATTTTTTTTTAGGGACCACGTCTCATTTGAAGTCATTTTGAGGGGTCTATATGATAGAAAATGCCCAAGTGTGACACCATTCTAAAAACTTCACCCCTCAAGGTGCTCAAAACCACATTCAAGAAGTTTATTAACCCTTCAGGTGTTTAATAGGAATTTTTGGAATGTTTAAATAAAAATGAACATTTAACTTTTTTACACAAAAAATTTACTTCAGCTCCAATTTGTTTTATTTTACCAAGGGTATCAGGAGAAATTGGACCCAAAAAGTTGTTGTCCAATTTGTCCTGAGTACGCTGATACCCCATATCTGGCAGTAAACCACTGTTTGGGCGCATGGGAGAGCTCGGAAGGGAAGGAGCGCTATTTGACTTTTCAATGCAAAATTGACAGGAATTGAGATGGGACGCCATGTTGCGTTTGGAGAGCCACTGATGTGCCTAAACATTGAAACCCCCCACAAGTGACACCATTCTGGAAAGTAGACCCCCTAAGGAACTTATCTGGATGTGTGGTGAGCACTTTGACCCACCAAGGGCTTCACAGAAGTTTATAATGCAGAGCCATAAAAATAAAACAAAATTTTTTTCCCACAAAAATTATTTTTTAGCCCCCAGTTTTGTATTTCCCTAGGGTAACAGGAGAAATTGGACCCCAAAAGTTGTTGTCCAATTTGTCCTGAGTACGCTGATACCCCATATGTGGGG
This sequence comes from Ranitomeya imitator, assembly GCF_032444005.1. Lineage (NCBI taxonomy): Eukaryota > Metazoa > Chordata > Amphibia > Anura > Dendrobatidae > Ranitomeya > Ranitomeya imitator. The sequence goes on along the minus strand of NC_091282.1, from coordinate 77,322,163 downwards.
GGGAACCACCGTTTGGGCGCATGGGAGGGTTCGGAAGGGAAGGAGCGCCATTTGGAATGCAGACTTAGATGGAATGGTCTGCAGGCGTCACATTGCGTTTGCAGAGCCCCTAATGTACCTAAACAGTAGAAACCCCCCACAAGTGACACCATTTTGGAAAGTAGACCCCCTAAGGAACTCATCTTGATGTGTTGTGAGAGCTTTGAACCCCCAAGTATTTCACTACAGTTTATAACGCAGAGCCATGCAAATAAAAAATATTTTTTTTTCCACAAAAATTATATTTTAGCCCCCAGTTTTGTATTTTTCCAAGGTTAGCAGGAGAAATTGGACCCTAAATGTTGTTGTCCAATTTGTCCTGAGTACGCTGATACCCGATATGTGGGGGGGAACCACCGTTTGGGCGCATGGGAGGGCTCGGAAGGGAAGGAGCATCATTTGGAATGCAGACTTAGATGGATTGGTCTGCAGGCGTCACATTGCGTTTGCAGAGCCCCTAATGTACCTAAACAGTAGAAACCCCCCACAAGTGACCCCATATTGGAAACTAGACCCCTCAATGAACTTATCTAGATGTGTTGTGAGAACTTTGAACCCCCAAGTGTTTCACTACAGTTTATAACGCAGAGCCGTGAAAATAAAAAATCTTTTTGTTTTCCCACAAAAATTATTTTTTAGCCCCCAGTTTTGTATTTTCCCTAGGGTAACAGGAGAAATTGGACCCCAAAAGTTGTTGTCCAATTTGTCCTGAGTACGCTGATACCCCATATGTGGGGGGGAACCACCGTTTGGGCGCATGGGAGGGTTCGGAAGGGAAGGAGCGCCATTTTGAATGCAGACTTAGATGGAATGGTCTGCAGGCGTCACATTGCGTTTGCAGAGCCCCTAATGTACCTAAACAGTAGAAACCCCCCACAAGTGACACCATTTTGGAAAGTAGACCCCCTAAGGAACTCATCTTGATGTGTTGTGAGAGCTTTGAACCCCCAAGTATTTCACTACAGTTTATAACGCAGAGCCATGCAAATAAAAAATATTTTTTTTTCCACAAAAATTATATTTTAGCCCCCAGTTTTGTATTTTTCCAAGGTTAGCAGGAGAAATTGGACCCTAAATGTTGTTGTCCAATTTGTCCTGAGTACGCTGATACCCGATATGTGGGGGGGAACCACCGTTTGGGCGCATGGGAGGGCTCGGAAGGGAAGGAGCATCATTTGGAATGCAGACTTAGATGGATTGGTCTGCAGGCGTCACATTGCGTTTGCAGAGCCCCTAATGTACCTAAACAGTAGAAACCCCCCACAAGTGACACCATTTTGGAAAGTAGACCCCCTAAGGAACTCATCTTGATGTGTTGTGAGAGCTTTGAACCCCCAAGTATTTCACTACAGTTTATAACGCAGAGCCATGCAAATAAAAAATATTTTTTTTTCCACAAAAATTATATTTTAGCCCCCAGTTTTGTATTTTTCCAAGGTTAGCAGGAGAAATTGGACCCTAAATGTTGTTGTCCAATTTGTCCTGAGTACGCTGATACCCGATATGTGGGGGGGAACCACCGTTTGGGCGCATGGGAGGGCTCGGAAGGGAAGGAGCATCATTTGGAATGCAGACTTAGATGGATTGGTCTGCAGGCGTCACATTGCGTTTGCAGAGGCCCTAATGTACCTAAACAGTAGAAACCCCCCACAAGTGACCCCATATTGGAAACTAGACCCCTCAATGAACTTATCTAGATGTGTTGTGAGAACTTTGAACCCCCAAGTGTTTCACTACAGTTTATAACGCAGAGCTGTGAAAATAAAAAATCTTTTTGTTTTCCCACAAAAATTATTTTTTAGCCCCCAGTTTTGTATTTTCCCTAGGGTAACAGGAGAAATTGGACCCCAAAAGTTGTTGTCCAATTTGTCCTGAGTACGCTGATACCCCATATGTGGGGGGGAACCACCGTTTGGGCGCATGGGAGGGTTCGGAAGGGAAGGAGCGCCATTTGGAATGCAGACTTAGATGGAATGGTCTGCAGGCGTCACATTGCGTTTGCAGAGCCCCTAATGTACCTAAACAGTAGAAACCCCCCACAAGTGACACCATTTTGGAAAGTAGACCCCCTAAGGAACTCATCTTGATGTGTTGTGAGAGCTTTGAACCCCCAAGTATTTCACTACAGTTTATAACGCAGAGCCATGCAAATAAAAAATATTTTTTTTTCCACAAAAATTATATTTTAACCCCCAGTTTTGTATTTTTCCAAGGTTAGCAGGAGAAATTGGACCCTAAATGTTGTTGTCCAATTTGTCCTGAGTACGCTGATACCCGATATGTGGGGGGGAACCACCGTTTGGGCGCATGGGAGGGCTCGGAAGGGAAGGAGCATCATTTGGAATGCAGACTTAGATGGATTGGTCTGCAGGCGTCACATTGCGTTTGCAGAGCCCCTAATGTACCTAAACAGTAGAAACCCCCCACAAGTGACCCCATATTGGAAACTAGACCCCTCAATGAACTTATCTAGATGTGTTGTGAGAACTTTGAACCCCCAAGTGTTTCACTACAGTTTATAACGCAGAGCCGTGAAAATAAAAAATCTTTTTGTTTTCCCACAAAAATTATTTTTTAGCCCCCAGTTTTGTATTTTCCCAAGGGTAACAGGAGAAATTGGTCCACAAAAGTTGTTGTCCAATTTGTCCTGAGTACGCTGATACCCCATATGTTGGGGTAAACCCCTGTTTGGGCACACAGGAGAGCTCGGAAGGGAAGGAGCACTGTTTTACTTTTTCAACGCAGAATTGGCTGGAATTGAGATCGGACGCCATGTCGTGTTTGGAGAGCCCCTGATGTGCCGAAACAGTGGAAACCCCCCAATTATAACTGAAACCCTAATCTAAACACACCCCTAACCCTAATTCCAACGGTAACCCTAACCACACCTCTAACCCTGACACACCCCTAACCCTAATCCCAACCCTATTCCCAACTGTAAATGTAATCTAAACCCTAACCCTAACTTTAGCCCCAACCCTAACTGTAGCCCCAACCCTAACCCTAACCCTAGCCCTAACCCTAGCCCTAACCCTAGCCCTAACCCTAGCCCTAACCCTAACCCTAACCCTAGCCCTAACCCTAGCCCTAACCCTAGCCCTAACCCTAACCCTAGCCCTAACCCTAGCCCTAACCCTAGCCCTAGCCCTAACCCTAGCCCTAACCCTAGCCCTAACCCTAACCCTAGCCCTAGCCCTAACCCTAGCCCTAACCCTAGCCCTAGCCCTAACCCTAGCCCTAACCCTAGCCCTAACCCTAGCCCTAGCCCTAACCCTAGCCCTAACCCTAGCCCTAATGGGAAAATGGAAATAAATACATTTTTTTTATTTTTCCCTAACTAAGGGGGTGATGAAGGGGGGTTTGATTTACTTTTATAGCGAGTTTTTTAGCGGATTTTTATGATTGGCAGCCGTCACACACTGAAAGACCCTTTTTATTGCAAAAAATATTTTTTGCAATACCACATTTTGAGAGCTATAATTTTTCCATATTTTGGTCCACAGAGTCATGTGAGGTCTTGTTTTTTGCGGGACGAGTTGACGTTTTTATTGAAAACATTTTTGGGCACGTGACATTTTTTGATCGCTTTTTATTCCGATTTTTGTGAGGAAGAATGACCAAAAGCCAGCTATTCATGAATTTCTATTGGGGGAGGCGTTTATACCGTTCCGCGTTTGGTAAAATTGATAAATCAGTTTTATTCTTCGGGTCAGTACGATTACAGCGATACCTCATTTATATAACTTTTTTATTTTTTTGCTGATGATGCTGTATGGCGGCTCTTTTTTTGCGGGACAATATGACGCTTTCAGCGGTACCATGGTTATTTATATCTGTCCTTTTGATCGCGTGTTATTCCACTTTTTGTTCGGCGGTATGATAATAAAGCGTTGTTTTTTGCCTCGTTTTTTTTTTTTTTTCTTACGGTGTTTACTGAAGGGGTTAACTAGTGGGACAGTTTTATAGGTCGGGTCGTTACGGACGTGGCGATACTAAATATGTGTACTTTTATTGTTTTTTTTTTTTATTTAGATGAAGAAATGTATTTATGGGAATAATATTTTTTTTTTTTTTCATTATTTTGGAATATTTTTTTTTATTTTTTTTACACATTTGGAAAATTTTTTTTTTACTTTGTCCCAGGGGGGGACATCACAGATCAGTGATCTGACAGTTTGCACAGCACTCTGTCAGATCACTGATCTGATAGGAGTGCAGGCTGCTTCACAGTGCCTGCTCTGAGCAGGCTCTGTGAAGCCACCTCCCTCCCTGCAGGACCCGGATCCGCGGCCATCTTGGATCCGGGGCTCGAGCAGGGAGGGAGGTGAGGAGACCCTCGCAGCAACGCGATCACATCGCGTTGCTGCGGGGGGCTCAGGGAAGCCCGCAGGGAGCCCCCTCCCTGCGCGGTGCTTCCCTGCACCGCCGGCACATCGCGATCATCTTTGATCGCGGTGTGCCAGGGGTTAATGTGCCGGGGGCGGTCCGTGACCGCTCCTGGCACATAGTGCCGGATGTCAGCTGCGATAAGCAGCTGACACCCGGCCGCGATCGGCCGCGCTCCCCCCGTGAGCGCGGCCGATCGGCTATGACGTACTATCCCGTCCAGGGTCAGATAAGCCCAGGGCACCTCGACGGGATAGTACGTCTAAGGTCACAGAGGGGTTAATACTTTTTTATTTATTCATTTTTACTTTTGCCACTGGAGGCCGCCATTTTCATTAGTGTGGGTGTAAGTGTCTGGGCACGACACTTGCACACCTCACTTACGGCAGCCATGGGCATAGGAGCCAACGGTCGGGCTCCAACCGCTTCTCCTGCCTCTCAGCTGTGACTTGGGCACGCCCCCTGGGCTGCTACGTCACAGCTGTGAGAGGAGATCGCGGCCATTTTGTTTTTTTCCTCTGTCATCGCACACACAGCTCAGTGTGTGCAATCATAGCAGGCAGGGCCGCCATCAGGGCATTACAGCCATTACATGTGTAAGGGGCCCGGTGAGGAGAGGCAAGGAGGGAGGGCCCGGACTGACCAGACACTGACAGACAGTCAGCATGTCTCATACACTTTGGGCCCCACCTCTTTTCCTGCTGGGCTGGAGGCATTATGAGGTGATCATCGCTCCTGTCTGATGTGGCCGCACTCACTGCAGCAGACGCTGCACAAGGACCTGGGCTTTTGCTCTGTGCAGAGCTCGGTGCCGCCTCCAGCAGAGGCTCCGCCTCCATCATCTCTCACCCTCACCTAGTCCAGAACAGAACAGCAGCAGTGACCGGAGCTCTGCAGGAAGAGATTGAAGCCAGGAAAGGTCAGTAATCCTGTGCTGCTGCCTCCTAGTGGCTCCAGAACTAGGGCTTCTCACTGGGCTGCAGGAGGGACCCTACTATTCCTGTGGGATCAAGCTGCCGGCACTAGGCTACACTTCTGTCCCTCCATAACACCAGTGCTAGGAAACTGCTGTGTAGGAAGTCTCCCTGTACTCATCACTTGCAGTCGGGACCGGGGGAGGGGGTGACCAAGAGTCTGCACTGGAAGAGGAAGCAGCCGCTCTTATTATAGTCTCCTGCTCTGCTGCGGGCTCCTACTGGCTGCTGCCCTGGCTGTCTGCTGTCCTGGGATAATGGTGCAGGTGGTGAAGGCCCTGCAGCATAGGTAAGTATATATAATACTATGTGTATATACAGGTCCTTCTCAAAAAATTAGCATATAGTGTTAAATTTCATTATTTACCATAATGTAATGATTACAATTAAACTTTCATATATTATAGATTCATTATCCACCAACTGAAATTTGTCAGGTCTTTTATTGTTTTAATACTGATGATTTTGGCATACAACTCCTGATAACCCAAAAAACCTGTCTCAATAAATTAGCATATTTCACCCATCCAATCAAATAAAAGTGTTTTTTAATAACAAACAAAAAAACCATCAAATAATAATGTTCAGTTATGCACTCAATACTTGGTCGGGAATCCTTTGGCAGAAATGACTGCTTCAATGCGGCGTGGCATGGAGGCAATCAGCCTGTGACACTGCTGAGATGTTATGGAGGCCCAGGATGCTTCAATAGCGGCCTTAAGCTCATCCAGAGTGTTGGGTCTTGCGTTTCTCAACTTTCTCTTCACAATATCCCACAGATTCTCTATGGGGTTCAGGTCAGGAGAGTTGGCAGGCCAATTGAGCACAGTAATACCATGGTCAGTAAACCATTTACCAGTGGTTTTGGCACTGTGAGCAGGTGCCAGGTCGTGCTGAAAAATGAAATCTTCATCTCCATAAAGCATTTCAGCCGATGGAAGCATGAAGTGCTCCAAAATCTCCTGATAGCTAGCTGCATTGACCCTGCCCTTGATGAAACACAGTGGACCAACACCAGCAGCTGACATGGCACCCCACACCATCACTGACTGTGGGTACTTGACACTGGACTTCAGGCATTTTGGCATTTCCTTCTCCCCAGTCTTCCTCCAGACTCTGGCACCTTGATTTCCGAATGACATGCAAAATTTGCTTTCATCAGAAAAAAGTACTTGGGACCACTTAGCAACAGTCCAGTGCTGCTTCTCTGTAGCCCAGGTCAGGCGCCTCTGCCGCTGTTTATGGTTCAAAAGTGGCTTTACCTGGGGAATGCGGCACCTGTAGCCCATTTCCTGCACACGCCTGTGCACGGTGGCTCTGGATGTTTCCACACCAGACTCAGTCCACTGCTTCCTCAGGTTCCCCAAGGTCTGGAATCGGTCCTTCTCCACAATCTTCCTCAGGGTCCGGTCTCCTCTTCTCGCTGTACAGCGTTTTCTGCCACATTGTTTCCTTCCAACAGACTTACCATTGAGGTGCCTTGATACAGCACTCTGGGAACAGCCTATTTGTTGAGAAATTTCTTTCTGGGTCTTACCCTCTTGCTTGAGGGTGTCAATGATGGCCTTCTTGACATCTGTCAGGTCGCTAGTCTTACCCATGATGGGGGTTTTGAGTAATGAACCAGGCAGGGAGTTTATAAAAGCCTCAGGTATCTTTTGCATGTGTTTAGAGTTAATTAGTTGATTCAGAAGATTAGGGTAATAGGTCGTTTAGAGAACCTTTTCTTGATATGCTAATTTATTGAGACAGGTTTTTTGGGTTATCAGGAGTTGTATGCCAAAATCATCAGTATTAAAACAATAAAAGACCTGACAAATTTCAGTTGGTGGATAATGAATCTATAATATATGAAAGTTTAATTGTAATCATTACATTATGGTAAATAATGAAATTTAACACTATATGCTAATTTTTTGAGAAGGACCTGTAGTGTATGTAATATATAGTGTGCAGTATATGTATTTTCTTGTATGTAAATAAGTGTATGGATATACTGGAGATGATCCTTGTATATGTAATAGTGTATCTGCAGTATATAGTGTAGTTAATGTATAGCGTACAGTGTGTGTGTGTATATATATATATATATCAAAATACAACAAGAGCTGGAGAAACAACATGCCGAGCGGCACTATCCTCGATGGCTTAAAACATCTGACAGGCTGTGTCAACAGATCCGACAAATAGAAGCACAACTCCAACGAATCCTGACTTCGGGTGCTCCTCAGAAAAAACAGTGTTCAATACGATCCAATACAAGAAATGAGGGCACTCACCAGTCTTCACCGTGATTCGTACTTTATTAATAGATACAACTTGTTAAAAATCCATGGCCGGAGTTGAATGAGCCGTAGCTCGTGTGAGCAGGGGGGGTCAGGACGACGATCGTTTCGCGCTGTGCTTGCGCTTCAACAGGTCAGCCATATATATATATGATCCTTGTATCTGTAGTATATATTGTACGTAATGTATAGTGTACAGTGTGTGTGTGTATATGTGTATGTATGTATATATATTATAGTTCTATCAGTGTAGAGATGCCATGTCTGCAGAAGAGTGCTGCACTCAGTACCCTAATGCCAGCACACAATGCATGTGTGTATTTTTATGAATTATCTTTAATAACACACCTCACCTATAATGCGTGAGAAGACGTCATATACTGGTATACTGTATGTATATATGTGAGCATTTTACAGGGCCGCCATCAGGGCATGACGGCCGTGACTGGCGTATGGGGCCCGGTGGGCAGAGGGGGCCCGCATCGGGCCCCGTCTCATCTGCTCACCGGGCCCTACCGGCAGCCGCAGGCTGAACCGGGCCCTTAGCGCCGACGCTGCAGCTGTTCAAAGCTATTGACGTGCGGGTGCGGGCCCGCACGTCAATAGTTAACAGCCGCCAGCCAATCTGAGGCTGGCATCTGACGTCAGCCGCAGTGTGCGTGCATGTCGCCGGCGTCTGACATCATTGTCAGTCACCGGCGAGTGCACGCTGCAGCTGCGTGGAGACTTCGCCCGCCGCAGGAGCACGGCCAGGTAAGAAGAACTTTTTTTTTTCCTTGAGAGCGGAGATCCGGGGGGCCCAGGGAAGAATGCTGGACAGAGATGGGGCAGAGTGCTGGACAGAGATGGGGCAGAGTGCTGGACAGAGATGGGGCAGAGTGCTGGACAGAGATGGGGCAGAGTGCTGGACAGAGATGGGGCAGGATTGGAAACAGATGGGGCAGAGTGCTGGACACAGATGGGGCAGAGTGCTGGACACAGATGGGGCAGAGTGCTGGACACAGATGGGGCAGAGTGCTGGAAACATGGGGCAGAGTGCTGGAAACAGATGGGGCAGGATTGGACACAGATGGGGCAGAGTGCTGGAAACAGATGGGGCAGGATTGGACACAGATGGGGCAGAGTGCTGGAAACAGATGGGGCAGAGTGCTGGAAACAGATGGGGCAGAGTGCTGGAAACAGATGGGGCAGAGTGCTGGACACAGATGGGGCAGAGTGCTGGAAACAGATGGGGCAGCGTGCTGGACACAGATGGGGCAGCGTGCTGGACACAGATGGGGCAGAGTGCTGGACACAGATGGGGCAGAGTGCTGGACACAGATGGGGCAGAGTGCTGGACACAGATGGGGCAGAGTGCTGGACAGAGATGGGGCAGAGTGCTGGACACAGATGGGGCAGGATTGGAAACAGATGGGGCAGAATGGAGACAGATGGGGCAGGATTGGAGACAGATGGGGCAGGATGGGGAGATCATATGGGGCAGGATGGGAGAACATATGGCTGACGCCAGGAATGAGACACACGGGGGCTAGGATGGCGAATATTACCATAGGGGCTAATTAAGGGATATTATTATTGCAGTGATGCATTTATTTTATTTTTTGAGTATACTGTTTTAAATGGGGTCGGTCCTGTTACTGTGTAGAGTGATACTATGTCGCCTTCTTCATGTGGTGTAATGTAGAGGCTGGGAAAATTAAGTAATGTGTTCTACAAGCAGAACTCGAGATAACTGTGTTATTTCCTGCAGAGACGAGTCCTGGCTGGATGAAGTGATGGCGGTTTGTGCTGGATGAAAGATGAAGGACTTCACCTAGAGACGTCACTGGTGAGTCAGTGTTACCTATACACTGACACTATACACTGTATACTATATACAGAGGTCCTGTGTACAATGTCACCGGTGATCAATGTATTACCTGTACACAGACACTGCATACTAAGTACAGATCTCCTGTGTATAATGGCACTGATGGTGATAGTATTGTGGGGGTTTTTTTTATTACTGATCAGTATTGTAGTATTCAGTCATTGGTGGTAATATGCAGTCTGGTCATGGTGTAGCGGTATTTGTTCCTTGTATTTTATATTATTCGATCACTGTGGTGGTAATATGTGGTCTGGTCATAGTGCTGTGGTATTTGTTCCTTGTATGTAGTATTATAGGTCATTTTAAAAATTGAAAAATAAATAAAATTATACCTAAATTGTATTGCATATTTTAACAAATATTTAATAGGTTACAGCAGAGTAGGGCCCAGCCAAAAGTGTCTACCGTGTTATGGTGGCGGCTTAAAAAATCTTTTGGCCAAAACAAAAGCTGCCGGCTATATGTGTGATCTGGTGATGGGAACTGTCAATGTGTGATAGGTGAGAAGTGGAGATTTTCCAAGAGAGGTGGGACTGCGGACAGTTCGAGGGGTGGAGCCTGGAGGCGGGGCTGGGGTGGAGCCTGGGCGGAGTTTCAAGGGGGCCCCGAAAATTTTGCCAGTATGGGGCCCCGAAATTTCTAGTGGCAGCCCTGATAGCAGGAGCTGCCAGGGAGAAGCTGCTGCTGGGAGCGAGGTCCGGGGTGAGTATCTGCAGCCAGGAGCTGTGATTGCAGCCTGTACTTAGTATTACAGCACAGGCTGCAATCACTGCCGACCTGTTCAGAGCAGAGCAGGGAGATCGTCACACTGCTCTGCCCTGAACATGACTCAGCACTTCCTGGAAGAGGACTGAAGGTAAGTACAGAGTTTTTATTTTCTTATGCATCTACCACTGCTACCAGCCCTTATATACCACTGCTACCTGTCCCTATATACCACTGCTACCAGCCCCTATATACCACTGCTACCAGCCCTTATATACCACTGCTACCTGTCCCTATATACCACTGCTACCAGCCCTTATATACCACTGCTACCTGCCCCTATATACCACTGCTACCTGCTCCTATATACCACTGCTACCTGCTCCTATATACCACTGCTACCTGCCCCTATATACCACTGCTACCTGCTCCTATATACCACTGCTACCTGCCCCTATATACCACTGCTACCTGCCCCTATATACCACTGCTACCTGCTCCTATATACCACTGCTACCTGCTCCTATATACCACTGCTACCTGCCCCTATATACCACTGCTACCTGCCCTTATATACCACTGCTACCTGCCCCTATATACCACTGCTACCTGCTCCTATATACCACTGCTACCTGCTCCTATATACCACTGCTACCTGCCCCTATATACCACTGCTACCTGCTCCTATATACCACTGCTACCTGCTCCTATATACCACTGCTACCTGCCCCTATATACCACTGCTACCTGCCCCTATATACCACTGCTACCTGCTCCTATATACCACTGCTACCTGCCCCTATATACCACTGCTACCTGCCCCTATATACCACTGCTACCTGCTCCTATATACCACTGCTACCTGCCCCTATATACCACTGCTACCTGCTCCTATATACCACTGCTACCTGCCCCTATATACCACTGCTACCTGCTCCTATATACCACTGCTACCTGCACCTATATACCACTGCTACCTGCTCCTATATACCACTGCTACCTGCCCCTATATACCACTGCTACCTGCTCCTATATACCACTGCTACCTGCTCCTATATACCACTGCTACCTGTCCCTATATACCACTGTTACCAGCCCCTATATACCACTGCTACCAGCCCTTATATACCACTGCTACCTGTCCCTATATACCACTGCTACCAGCCCTTATATACCACTGCTACCTGCCCCTATATACCACTGCTACCTGCTCCTATATACCACTGCTCCTATATACCACTGCTACCTGCCCCTATATACCACTGCTACCTGCTCCTATATACCACTGCTACCTGCTCCTATATACCACTGCTACCTGCCCCTATATACCACTGCTACCTGCCCCTATATACCACTGCTACCTGCTCCTATATACCACTGCTACCTGCCCCTATATACCACTGCTACCTGCTCCTATATACCACTGCTACCTGCTCATATATACCACTGCTACCAGCCCTTATATACCACTGCTACCTGTCCCTATATACCACTGCTACCAGCCCTTATATACCACTGCTACCTGCCCCTATATACCACTGCTACCTGCTCCTATATACCACTGCTACCTGCTCCTATATACCACTGCTACCTGCCCCTATATACCACTGCTACCTGCTCCTATATACCACTGCTACCTGCTCCTATATACCACTGCTACCTGCCCCTATATACCACTGCTACCTGCTCCTATATACCACTGCTACCTGCTCCTATATACCACTGCTACCTGCCCCTATATACCACTGCTACCTGCCCCTATATACCACTGCTACCTGCTCCTATATACCACTGCTACCTGCTCCTATATACCACTGCTACCTGCCCCTATATACCACTGCTACCTGCCCCTATATACCACTGCTACCTGCTCCTATATACCACTGCTACCTGCCCCTATATACCACTGCTACCTGCTCCTATATACCACTGCTACCTGCTCCTATATACCACTGCTACCTGCCCCTATATACCACTGCTACCTGCCCCTATATACCACCGCTACCTGCCCCTATATACCACTGCTACCTGCCCCTATATACCACCGCTACCAGCCCCTGTATACCACCGCTACCTGCCTCTGTATACCACCGCTACCTGCCTCTGTATACCACCGCTACCTGCCTCTGTATACCACCGCTACCTGCCTCTGTATACCACCGCTACCTGCCTCTGCATACCACCGCTACCTGCCTCTGCATACCACCGCTACCTGCCTCTGTATACCACCGCTACCTGCCTCTATATACCACCGCTACCTGCCTCTGTATACCACCGCTACCTGCCTCTGTATACCACCTACCACTGCTGCCTGCCTCTATATACCATCTACTACTGCTGCCTGCCTCTGTATACCACCGCTACCTGCCTCTGTATACCACCTAACAGTGCTGCCTGCCTCTATATACCATCTACCACTGCTGCCTGCCTCTGTATAGCACCGCTACCTGCCTCTGTATAGCACCGCTACCTGCCTCTGTATACCACCTACCACTGCTGCCTGCCTCTATATACCATCTACCACTGCTGCCTGCCTCTATATACCATCTACCACTGCTGCCTGCCTCTATATACCATCTACCACTGCTGCCTGCCTCTATATACCATCTACCACTGCTGCCTGTCTCTATATACCATCTACCACTGCTGCCTGCCTCTATATACCATCTACCACTGCTGCCTGTCTCTATATACCATCTACCACTGCTGCCTGCCTCTATATACCATCTACCACTGCTACCTCTGTCCTGTGTAGCTAATCTAGTCTTGTGTAGCTAATCCTGTCCTGTGTACAGTATCACACAAGATAGGATTAGATACACGGCGTAGCACAGTATCACACAGGACAGGATTAGATACACGGCTCAGCAGTCAGTATCTAATCCTCTCCTATGCACTCCTCTCCCCCCTGCGTGTCTTTCCCCATTGTGGTTTATTATTTTTGTTGTGGGAGATGAGGGAGTCAAGGATTATGCGTTCGGTATGGTATAAAAAAGATTAATAAAGGACTTTATTCTGGCCAATTCTTTATTTACAATACATGTGAGATCTATGTGGCGGCATTATGGGTGATCTATATGGCGGTATTATGTGAGAAGCATATGGTGGTATGTGAGAACACTGGCGGTATTATGTGTGATCTATATGGCGGTATGTGAGAACACTGGCGGTATTATGTGTGATCTATATGGCGGTATGTGAGAACACTGGCGGTATTATGTGTGATCTATATGGCGGTATGTGACAACACTGGCGGTATTATGTGTGATCCATATGGCGGTATGTGAGAACACTGGCGGTATTATGTGTGATCTATATGGCGGTATGTGAGAACACTGGCGGTATTATGTGTGATCTATATGGCGGTATGTGAGAACACTGGCGGTATTATGTGTGATCTATATGGCGGTATGTGAGAACACTGGCGGTATTATGTGTGATCTATATGGCGGTATGTGAGAACACTGGCGGTATTATGTGTGATCTATATGGCGGTATGTGAGAACACTGGCGGTATTATGTGTGATCTATATGGCGGTATGTGAGAACACTAGCGGTATTATGTGTGATCTATATTGCGGTATGTGAGAACACTGGCGGTATTATGTGTGATCTATATGGCGGTATGTGAGAACACTGGCGGTATTATGTGTGATCTATATGGTGGTATTATGTGAGAACTGTATGACAGTATTGTGTGATCTATTTGATAGTATTGTGTGTGATCTATATGGCGGTATTATGTGAGAACACTATGGCAGTATTATCTTCAGAAAGCGGACCCATTCTATGGTGGTTCTGGCTGAGCACCTGCACGCGGGTCTGGGGTAATAGAGGGGGCAGCATGACCTCCAGTTAGGTGCAGTCAGGGGAAGGCTGGTGAGGCGGCTGAAGAGAGGGGTCTCATTTTTATCGTTACTATATGGCTACATTTCCTTCCCAGCGTCACCCCGTACTTCGCCTGTCACCTCGCTTTCACACATTGCTAGGACAGGATGGAGAAGACAGGATCTGAGGAGGGGAATGGGGTCTGTATGCAAAGTCTGGATCAGACCAGGCCATCAATCCGCAGAAATGTTTCCTGGATTTCTGTGGAGCAGACGGTCCATCCATGTGTATAAAAGACAGCGCTCTATGTACAATCCCTGGCTGCTCCGCACACCAAACAGGGGCCCCCCCATAGACCTGCACACTGCTCTCCTGAAATACTCTGTGCTGCTGTCACCCTGCTTCCTCCACCACATATCTCCCAGAATCCTTGCTGCCTGCCATCCTCGGTGACTGTCTACTTGTCAGTATAAGGCTGCCTTCACACTATCATTATTTGGTCAGTATTTTACATCAGTATTTATAAGCCAAAACCAGGAGTGGGTGATAAATGCAGAAATGGTGACGTGTTTCTATTATACTTTTCCTCTATGTGTTCCACTCCTGGTTTTGGCTTACAAATACTGAGGTAAAATACTGACCAAATACTGATAGTGTGACGGCAGCCATACTCTGCAGTCACCAACAAAATGGCTGCTCACTGGGTTCCTGAATATCATCCTCTCTAATCCCTTAGCAAACACCCAGAAGGGGAGGAGAGGAGACATCACACACATCAGCAGACTCCGCCCATAATTACTGCAGTGCAGTAATGTGAGCTAGTTGTACACTAGGTTTTTCTGAAATTTCAGCAGCTGCTCCCCCTAGTGTTGAAAAGTGGAAATTCCAAAACTTTTCAAATAATTTTTCATATTTTACTAAATTATAAACAAATGATAATATTTTTTAAGAAAATGTAATCATTAATTCTTTACATTTTTACAATTTCTGAAAAAAATTTTTTTTTGATGGCACCTTCCCTTTAACTCCTGACCTGTTTACGGAGAGACTACCTTGTCTCCTGTGCTGTTTTCTACACTATTTTGTTTGATCTTTCTGGTTTAGTTTGTCTTATGGATTTTCTTACAGTAATGCTGCATGCTAATGATGTTAATGATGATGGATATAATGGTGGCTGTATGTCCCAAGTAAAACAATTCTCCCCCAATGTCTGAGTGCCGATGACTCTGCTGAAGGCTGAAATCTGCAACAAGAATTGAGTCTTCTGATGCGTTCAAAAAACCCTTGAAAATGGGTGGACATATTTTAAGAAAGGACCTGATAGTGTCTTAGCTCCTTGGGATTGTCATGCATAATTCACTGTGCACCAGCCATACCATTATACATTAACCCCTCTGTGACCTTAGACGTACTATCCCGTCGAGGTGCCCTGGGCTTATCTGACCCTGGACGGGATAGTACGTCATAGCCGATCGGCCGCGCTCACGGGGGGAGCGCGGCCGATCGCGGCCGGGTGTCAGCTGCTTATCGCAGCTGACATCCGGCACTATGTGCCAGGAGCGGTCACGGACCGCCCCCGGCACATTAACCCCTGGCACACCGCGATCAAAGATGATCGCGATGTGCCGGCGGTGCAGGGAAGCACCGCGCAGGGAGGGGGCTCCCTGCGGGCTTCCCTGAGACCCCCGGAGCAACGCGATGTGATCGCGTTGCTGCGAGGGTCTCACCTCCCTCCCTGCTCCCTCCAGCCCCGGATCCAAGATGGCCGCGGATCCGGGTCCTGCAGGGAGGGAGGTGGCTTCACAGAGCCTGCTCAGAGCAGGCACTGTGAAGCCTGCAGCGCTGCATGTCAGATCAGTGATCTGACAGAGTGCTGTGCAAACTGTCAGATCACTGATCTGTGATGTCCCCCCCTGGGACAAAGTAAAAAAAAAATTTTCCAAATGTGTAAAAAAAATAAAAAAAAATATTCCAAAATAATGAAAAAAAAAAAAAAATATTATTCCCATAAATACATTTCTTCATCTAAATAAAAAAAAAAACAATAAAAGTACACATATTTAGTATCGCCGCGTCCGTAACGACCCGACCTATAAAACTGTCCCACTAGTTAACCCCTTCAGTAAACACCGTAAGAAAAAAAAAATAAAAAACGAGGCAAAAAACAACGCTTTATTATCATACCGCCGAACAAAAAGTGGAATAACACGCGATCAAAAGGACAGATATAAATAACCATGGTACCGCTGAAAGCGTCATATTGTCCCGCAAAAAAAGAGCCGCCATACAGCATCATCAGCAAAAAAATAAAAAAGTTATAGTCCTGAGAATAAAGCGATGCAAAAATAATTATTTTTTCTGTAAAATAGTTTTTATCGTATAAAAGCGCCAAACCATAAAAAAATGATATAAATGAGGTATCGCTGTAATCGTACTGACCCGAAGAATAAAACTGATTTATCAATTTTACCAAACGCGGAACGGTATAAACGCCTCCCCCAATAGAAATTCATGAATAGCTGGCTTTTGGTCATTCTTCCTCACAAAAATCGGAATAAAAAGCGATCAAAAAATGTCACGTGCCCAAAAATGTTTTCAATAAAAACGTCAACTCGTCCCGCAAGAAACAAGACCTCACATGACTCTGTGGACCAAAATATGGAAAAATTATAGCTCTCAAAATGTGGTATTGCAAAAAATATTTTTTGCAATAAAAAGGGTCTTTCAGTGTGTGACGGCTGCCAATCATAAAAATCCGCTAAAAAACTCGCTATAAAAGTAAATCAAACCCCCCTTCATCACCCCCTTAGTTAGGGAAAAATTAAAAAAAATGTATTTATTTCCATTTTCCCATTAGGGCTAGGGTTAGGGCTAGGGTTAGGGCTAGGGCTAGGGTTAGGGCTAGGGTTAGGGCTAGGGTTAGGGCTAGGGTTAGGGCTAGGGCTAGGGTTAGGGTTAGGGCTAGGGTTAGGGCTAGGGTTAGGGCTAGGGCTAGGGTTAGGGCTAGGGTTAGGGCTAGGGTTAGGGTTAGGGCTAGGGTTAGGGCTAGGGTTAGGGCTAGGGTTAGGGTTAGGGCTAGGGTTAGGGCTAGGGTTAGGGCTAGGGTTAGGGTTAGGGTTGGGGCTACAGTTAGGGTTGGGGCTAAAGTTAGGGTTAGGGTTTAGATTACATTTACAGTTGGGAATAGGGTTGGGATTAGGGTTAGGGGTGTGTCAGGGTTAGAGGTGTGGTTAGGGTTACCGTTGGAATTAGGGTTAGGGGTGTGTTTAGATTAGGGTTTCAGTTATAATTGGGGGGTTTCCACTGTTTCGGCACATCAGGGGCTCTCCAAACACGATATGGCGTCCGATCTCAATTCCAGCCAATTCTGCGTTGAAAAAGTAAAACAGTGCTCCTTCCCTTCCGAGCTCTCCTGTGTGCCCAAACAGGGGTTTACCCCAACATATGGGGTATCAGCGTACTCAGGACAAATTGGACAACAACTTTTGTGGACCAATTTCTCCTGTTACCCTTGGGAAAATACAAAACTGGGGGCTAAAAAATAATTTTTGTGGGAAAACAAAAAGATTTTTTATTTTCACGGCTCTGCGTTATAAACTGTAGTGAAACACTTGGGGGTTCAAAGTTCTCACAACACATCTAGATAAGTTCATTGAGGGGTCTAGTTTCCAATATGGGGTCACTTGTGGGGGGTTTCTACTGTTTAGGTACATTAGGGGCTCTGCAAACGCAATGTGACGCCTGCAGACCAATCCATCTAAGTCTGCATTCCAAATGATGCTCCTTCCCTTCCGAGCCCTCCCATGCGCCCAAACGGTGGTTCCCCCCCACATATCGGGTATCAGCGTACTCAGGACAAATTGGACAACAACATTTAGGGTCCAATTTCTCCTGCTAACCTTGGAAAAATACAAAACTGGGGGCTAAAATATAATTTTTGTGGAAAAAAAAATATTTTTTATTTGCATGGCTCTGCGTTATAAACTGTAGTGAAATACTTGGGGGTTCAAAGCTCTCACAACACATCAAGATGAGTTCCTTAGGGGGTCTACTTTCCAAAATGGTGTCACTTGTGGGGGGTTTCTACTGTTTAGGTACATTAGGGGCTCTGCAAACGCAATGTGACGCCTGCAGACCATTCCATCTAAGTCTGCATTCCAAATGGCGCTCCTTCCCTTCCGAGCCCTCCCATGCGCCCAAACGGTGGTTCCCCCCACATATGGGGTATCAGCGTACTCAGGACAAATTGGACAACAACTTTTGGGGTCCAATTTCTCCTGTTACCCTAGGGAAAATACAAAACTGGGGGCTAAAAAATAATTTTTGTGGGAAAAAAATTTTGTTTTATTTTTATGGCTCTGCATTATAAACTTCTGTGAAGCCCTTGGTGGGTCAAAGTGCTCACCACACATCCAGATAAGTTCCTTAGGGGGTCTACTTTCCAAAATGGTGTCACTTGTGGGGGGTTTCAATGTTTAGGCACATCAGTGGCTCTCCAAACGCAACATGGCGTCCCATCTCAATTCCTGTCAATTTTGCATTGAAAAGTCAAACGGCGCTCCTTCCCTTCCGAGCTCTCCCATGCGCCCAAACAGTGGTTTACCCCCACATATGGGGTATCAGCGTACTCAGGACAAATTGTACAACAACTTTTGAGGTCCAATTTCTTCTCTTACCCTTGGAAAAATAAAAAATTGGGGGCAAAAATATAATTTTTGTGAAAAAATATGATTTTTTATTTTTACGGTTCTGCATTATAAACTTCTGTGAAGCACTTGGTGGGTCAAAGTGCTCACCACACCTCTAGATAAGTTCCTTAGGGGGTCTTCTTTCCAAAATGGTGTCACTTGTGGGGGGTTTCAATGTTTAGGCACATCAGTGGCTCTCCAAACGCAACATGGCGTCCCATCTCAATTTCTGTCAATTTTGCATTGAAAAGTCAAACTGCGCTCCTTCCCTTCCGAGCTCTCCCATGCGCCCAAACAGTGGTTTACTGCCACATATGGGGTATCAGCGTACTCAGGACAAATTGGACAACAACTTTTGAGGTCCAATTTCTTCTCTTACCCTTGGAAAAATAAAAAATTGGGGGCAAAAATATAATTTTTGTGAAAAAATATGATTTTTTATTTTTACGGTTCTGCATTATAAACTTCTGTGAAGCACTTGGTGGGTCAAAGTGCTCACCACACCTCTAGATAAGTTCCTTAGGGGGTCTACTTTCCAAAATGGTGTCACTTGTGGGGGGTTTCAATGTTTAGGCACATCAGTGGCTCTCCAAACGCAACATGGCGTCCCATCTAAATTTCTGTCAATTTTGCATTGAAAAGTCAAACTGCGCTCCTTCCCTTCCGAGCTCTCCCATGCGCCCAAACAGTGGTTTACTGCCACATATGGGGTATCAGCGTACTCAGGACAAATTGGACAACAACTTTTGAGGTCCAATTTCTTCTCTTACCCTTGGAAAAATAAAAAATTGGGGGCAAAAATATAATTTTTGTGAAAAAATATGATTTTTTATTTTTACGGTTCTGCATTATAAACTTCTGTGAAGCACTTGGTGGGTCAAAGTGCTCACCACACATCCAGATAAGTTCCTTAGGGGGTCTACTTTCCAAAATGGTGTCACTTGTGGGGGGTTTCAATGTTTAGGCACATCAGTGGCTCTCCAAACGCAACATGGCGTCCCATCTCAATTCCTGTCAATTTTGCATTGAAAAGTCAAATAGCGCTCCTTCCCTTCCGAGCTCTCCCATGCGCCCAAACAGTGGTTTACTGCCAGATATGGGGTATCAGCGTACTCAGGACAAATTGGACAACAACTTTTTGGGTCCAATTTCTCCTGTTACCCTTGGTAAAATAAAACAAATTGGAGCTGAAGTAAATTTTTTGGGTAAAAAAGTTAAATGTTCATTTTTATTTAAACATTCCAAAAATTCCTATTAAACACCTGAAGGGTTAATAAACTTCTTGAATGTGGTTTTGAGCACCTTGAGGGGTGCAGTTTTTAGAATGGTGTCACACTTGGGCATTTTCTATCACATAGACCCCTCAAAATGACTTCAAATGAGACGTGGTCCCTAAAAAAAAATGGTGTTGTAAAAATGAGAAATTGCTGGTCAACTTTTAACCCTTATAACTCCCTAACAAAAAAAAAAATTGGTTCCAAAATTATGCTGATGTAAAGGAGACATGTGGGAAATGTTACTTATTAAGTATTTTGTGTGACATATCTCTGTGATTTAATTGCATAAAAATTCAAAGTTTGAAAATTGCGAAATTTTCAAAATTTTCGCCAAATTTCCGTTTTTTTCACAAATAAACGCAGGTACTATCAAAGAAATTTTACCACTATCATGAAGTACAATATGTCACGAGAAAACAATGTCAGAATCACCAGGATCCGTTGAAGCGTTTCGGAGTTATAACCTCATAAAGGGATAGTGGTCAGAATTGTAAAAATTGGCCTGGTCATTGACGTGCAAACCACCCTTGGGGGTAAAGGGGTTAATGAACTTTTAAAGTCATACAAAAAAGAGCTATACTGTAGTCTGGAAGTCTAAAAATTAAAAGGAAAGTGTCCAAAACAAACCGTCTTGTGCTGTTGAAATCACATTGCTATCGAGAGGAGTTTCCATTTCTTGCTAAATCAGTGCATCTGCGGTAGATTGTTAGATACCGGTTTCCAGAACTTAGAGTATTTAAGATGTACAGTCTGAGGCATCCACATACTGTAAGAGTCATGAAAACTTTCCAGATCCTGCTGCTCTCCGCAGCTTGTCTGCTTATCTCTGAAGGTAAGAACATTTCTACATCGGCAGTATTCAGACATGATTTTTCAATTAGGAACCGCCTATCATAAAGGGCAAACCGGTTAGTAGTGAAATTCGTCATATGAGCAACAAGAAGACATCCTGTACATCTGCAGCTATCAGCAAATCAATACATGATTCTGCTATCATGGTGTCACCATGGAAGCCAATGTCAAAGACATTCTGATAAACAACTAAAGAAAATGGAGGGGATGTGCGTTTGGTTTGGATAATATTTAACCTCTCAAGGATGGGGCGATTTTTAGTTTTTGCGCTTCCGTTTTTTCCTCCCTTTATTCCAAGAGCCATAACTTTTCGTTATATTTATCTTGTCATTGCCGTGTGAGGTCTTATTTTTTTTTGCAGGACGAATTGGACTCTTGAATGACACTATCCGCTTTATCATGTGATGTACTGAAAAGCAGGAAAAAAAATTCCAAGTGAGGCGAAGTTTCAAAAAAAGCGCAATAGTTTTGCTTTTGTTTGTTTTTATTTACACCATTGATTGTGCCTTAAAAATGGCCTGGCAATATGATTCTCCACATCAGTATGGCTAGGGAGATTACAGACATGCATAATTTTTGTGTTATTTAAATGATGAAAAAAATTTTGAGAATTTTTTGAGCTCCGAGACGCCGATTTTATTGATATTATTCTGGGTTAGATATGATATTTTGATCGCCTCTTATTACATTTTTTTGTGTTGTTGAAAAAAACTGCAATTCTGGTGTTTTGATTTTTTTTATATCATTATGCTGTTTACCGATCAGATTAATTTATTTTATATTTTGATGGATCTGACTTTTACAAATCTAGCAAAATCAAACGTGATTTTAGGACCAATATGTCTTCTATTATAAAGACAGTCTTTAATTTGTTTATGTTTTTTTAAAATGAATTTGGTATCAATGATCTATGAAGCATTTAGAATTTTTCTAAATTGATATTCACTCTCTGTATGGCATCCAAAGGTCGGGATTTTTATTGGTAAGACATGAAGAATTATCATTCAATGGGGTGGTCTCATCTTATACAGTATATTTATGGCATATTGATAGAATATTCCATAAATGTCTCACAGAGGCAGGTCCCACCTCTAGAACCTACATCCATCTTGATAATGGGGACACGTTATACACCATTATTAATAGAGAGGCACACATCTCTCTCTACAATCATTTTTAAGAACGCTCCAAAAGTTGGAGGATAATGACATTTACAAAAATAAGAAGTATAAAATCCTTGAATATGAAACTATGAAGTTGGCTATAATAAAACAAAATCTTCTTTATCAACCATACACAGTGGAAGTTTGGGCACCCCTGGTCAAAATTACTGTTATTGTGAACAATTAAGCAAGCAGAAGATGAAATGATCTCTAAAAAGCTTAAAGTTAAAGATGACACATTTTGTTTGTATTTTAGGGAAAAAAATATATATATATACTAGATGGCAGCCCGATTCTAAAGAATCGGGAGTCTAGAATCC
Source organism: Ranitomeya imitator (assembly GCF_032444005.1). Lineage (NCBI taxonomy): Eukaryota > Metazoa > Chordata > Amphibia > Anura > Dendrobatidae > Ranitomeya > Ranitomeya imitator. The sequence goes on along the minus strand of NC_091282.1, from coordinate 77,299,776 downwards.
ATATATACTTTATTTATTCAAATGTAAGAATAATACAATTAATAAATAATAGTAAGAAAGAACAAAAATAATAGGCAGTATATGGAGAAAACACCAAACAAAAGTTCAAAATTGGTGTGAAAATGTCACTGAACCACTTCACAACTAAATATATATAGTTTTGGTAAATGGTATTATCATTTTTTTGACGAAATTCGGCAGGAGCTTGAAGAGCAACGTCACTGGGCCCGCCTCCACGCAGTAGAAACGTGCTGTGAGGTAAAAATTCAAAAATCACACCAAAATGGCGGGCGGAGTGTGTCACAGTACGGCACGTTTCTGATTGGTCGCTCGCAGCAGGCGGCAACCAATCAGACACTGGACACTGTTGACGTCACTTAGCTCCGGACATTAGCTCCGGACATTATCTCCGCACATTAGCTCCGGACATTAGCTCCGGACATTAGCTCCGGACAAAGCCACGGAAGTTGGCACAAATTGCAGGAAGTAGTATTCTAGGCAATTAATCTCCGGACATTAGCTCTGGACATTAGCTCCGGACATTAGCTCCGGACATTAGCTCCGGACATTAGCTCCGGACAAAGCCACAGAAGTTGGCACAAATTGCAGGAAGTAGTATTCTAGGCAATTAATCTCCGGACATTAGCTCCGGACATTATCTCCGCACATTAGCTCCGGACATTAGCTCCGGACATTAGCTCCGGACATTAGCTCCGGACAAAGCCACGGAAGTTGGCACAAATTGCAGGAAGTAGTATTCTAGGCAATTATATATTAGATAATTGTCTAAGGTCCACTTCCGTCTGTTTGTCTGTCTGTTTGTTTGTAGCGGAAATCCCGCGTCCCTGATTGGTCGTGGCCGGTGGGCGCGACCAATCAGCGACAGGCACAGTCCGGCCGTGAATTGGCCCCCCATTCTCCCTTCCAGTTGGCGCCCACATAGTGTTTTAGCAGTCCGTTAAACAGACAGTGTTACACTGCGGCATAACGCGGTGTAACGCAGTCCGTTAACGCTGCCATTAACCCTGTAAGTGTGACCAACTTTTTACTATTGATGCTGCCGATGCAGCATCAATAGTAAAACATATAATGTTAAAAATAATAATAAAATATAAAATCATTATATTCTCGCCGTCCGCGCCAGCCTTTCCTGCTCCTCGCGACGCTCTGGTCCCAAGAATGCATTGCAGCAATGACCGGAGATGACGTAGCGGTCTCACGAGACCTCTACATGATCACGGGTTATTGCCGCAAGGCATTACTGGGAACGGAGCATCGCGAGGAGCATCGCTAAAGGCCTGGGCTGGATCCGCCAGAAGGTGAGTATATGACTATTTTTTATTTTAATCCTTTTTTTTAAGAGGGATATGGTGCCCACATTACTACAGTATATACTACGTGAGTTGTGTTATATACTACGTGGGTTGTGTTATATACTACGTGGGCTGTGTTATATACTACATGGGCTGTCTTACATACTGCGTGGGCTGTGTTATATACTGTGTGGGCTGTGTTATATACTGCGTGGGCTGTGTTATATACTACATCGCTGTGCTCTACACTGCGTGGGCTGTGCTATATGCTACATGGCAGTGCAATATACTACGTGGCTGTGCTATATACTATGTGGCTGTGTTATACACTACGTGGGCTGTACTATATACTACGTGGGCTGTACTATATACTGTACTATATACTACGTGGGCTGTTATATACTGCGTGGGCTGTGCTATATACTAAGTGGCTTGTGCTATATACTACATGGGCTGTGTTATATACTGCGTGGGCTGTGCTATATACTATGTGGCTCTGCAATATACTATGTGGCTGTGCTATATACTACGTGGCTGTTATATACTACGTAGCTGTGCTATATACTACGTGGCTGTGCAATATACTACGTGGCTGTGTTATATACTGCGTGGACTGTGCTATATACTATGTGCCTGTGCTATATACTACGTGGCTGTGCTATATACTACGTGGCTGCTATATACTACGTGGTTGTGCTATATACTATGTGGCTGTGTTATATACTATGTAGCTGTGCTATATACTATGTGCTCGTGCTATACACTATGTGGCTGTGCTATATACTACATGGGCTGTTTTATATGCTATGTGGGCTGTGAGACTCTTTCGCCTGGGGCCCTTAAAAACCTGCAGCTGGCCCTGGCTTCACTGATTGGTAGCAGCCAGCCGCGAACAATCAGCGATAGGCGCAGTCTGGCCGCGAATTGATGTAGGATTTGAATCACGCTTCGCTAATTGGACGCGCCCGGCCGGCCGAATCCTGTGTATTCATTGCATTATTCTGAATTCTTCATAAATAAACTACATACATATTCTTGAATACCCGATGCTTTAGAACCGGGCCACCATCTAGTATATATATATTTATCTTTTACATTTTAAAAAATTACATAAAGGAAAATGGGCTGATTCAAATGTTTGGGCACCCCACATGGTTAGTACCTAGTAGCACCCTTTTTGCAAGTGTCACATCTTGTAAACGCTTTTTTGTAGCCAGCCAAGAGTCTTTTAACTCTTGTTTGGGAGATCAGCCATTCTTCCTTGGAGAATTCTTTCAGTTCTGTGAAATTTCTGGGTCATCTTGCATGCACTGCTATTTTGAGGTCTAGCCACAGATTTTCAATGATATTCTTATCAAGGGACTGTGAGGGTCTTTTGCGGATTTTGTCGTGTGTTTAGGATCATTATTCATTTGTAGAAACCATACTATTTTCCACTTCAGGTAGCATTTTCTGGTAGTATTTTCATCTATTGGTTTGCATCAAGAATTTGTTGAAATTTCATTGAAATTTACCCGTGAAATGCTCTTCATGCCATTGGCTGAAGCACAACCCCAAAGCAGGATTGAACTATCCCCCATGCTTAATGCTTGGTGAGATGTTCTTTTCCTGAAATTCTGTGTCTTTCTTTCTCCATATATACCTTTGATCATTATGGCCAAACAGTTCTGCTTTAACCTCATTGGTCCGCAGGACCTGTTTCCAAAATTCATGACTTGTTGACACTGAATTTTATGGTGAGGATGCAAGAGAGATTTTCTTCTGATGACTTTTCCATGAAGGCCATATTTGTGCTGGTGTCTCTGAACAGTAGAACAATGTACCACAACTCCAGAGTCTGCTAATGTTTCTGAAGCTCTTTTGCAGTCAAGGGGGTTCTGATTTGCCTCTCTAGCAATCCTACAAGCAGCTCTCATTGAAATTTTGCTTGATCTTCCGGCGACAACCGTGGCACACGCTGCAAACACGTTTCCTGCAGCGGTGCTCCAGGTGCGCAGAACGTCTGTGGAGAAAATCTAATCTACCCGAAGATTTCATCCATTATAAGTTCATGCTAAAAACATACAATTCTGCCCTTCACCTCTCCAAACAAACCTATTTCAACACCCTCATCACCTCCCTGTCCAATAACCCTAAACGTCTCTTTGACACGTTCCAGTCCCTACTCAACCCAAGAGAGCAGGCCCCAACCACGGATCTCTGTGCTGACGATCTGGCCAATTACATCAAAGAAAAAATTGACCACATTCGACAGGAAATCATCTCCCAATCTCTTCATACCATGCACTGTCCTCCCTCCCCCACTGCATCTAGTTCACTCTCTGACTTTGAACCAGTTACAGAAGAAGTAAGCAGGCTCCTTGCATCTTCTCGCCCGACAACTTGCACCAGTGACCCCATTCCATCACATCTCCTCCAGTCCCTTTCCCCGGCTGCCACCTCTCACCTAACAAAAATATTTAACCTTTCCCTCACTTCCGGTATTTTTCCCTCCTCATTTAAGCATGCCATCATACATCCATTACTTAAAAAACCATCCCTCGATCAAAACTGTGCCGCTAATTATAGACCTGTCTCTAATCTTCCCTTCATCTCTAAACTCCTCGAACGCCTGGTCCACTCCTGTCTTACCCGCTCTCAGATAACTCTCTTCTCGACCCTCTTCAATCTGGTTTCCGCTCTTTACACTCTACTGAAACTGCCCTCACTAAAGTCTCTAATGACCTACTAACAGCTAAATCTAATGGTCACTACTCCATGCTAATTCTCTTGGATCTCTCTGCAGCATTCGATACTGTGGATCATCAGCTCCTCCTCACTATGCTCCGCTCCATCGGCCTCAAGGACACCGTTCTATCTTGGTTCTCCTCCTATCTCTGACCGATCCTTCACTGTATGTTTTGCTGGTTCCTCCTCCTCTCACCTTCCCCTTACTGTTTGGGTTCCTCAAGGATCAGTCCTAGGCCCCCTCCTCTTCTCGTTGTATACTGCCCCTATTGGACAAACAATCAGTAGATTTGGTTTCCAGTACCATCTCTATGCTGACGACACCCAATTATACACTTCTTCTCCTGTTATCACGCCGACCTTTTTAGAAAACACCAGTGATTGTCTTACCGCTGTCTCTAACATCATGTCCTCCCTCTATCTGAAACTAAACCTGTCAAAAACTGAACTCGTGTTCTCTCCCTCTACTAACCTACCTTTGCCTGACATTGCTATTTCCGTGTGCGGTTCCACCATTACTCCAAAGCAACATGCCCGCTGCCTTGGGGTCATCCTTGATTCCGACCTTTCATTCACCCCCACATCCGATCACTGGCTCGCTCTTCTTATCTGCATCTCAAAAACATTTCTAGAATTCGCCCTTTTCTTACTTTCGACTCTGCAAAAACTCTTACTGTCTCACTTATTCATTCTCGTCTGGACTATTGTAACTCTCTACTAATCGGCCTTCCTCTTACCAAACTCTCCCCGCTCCAATCTGTCCTGAATGCTGCTGCCAGGATCATATTCCTCACCAACCGTTACACTGATGCCTCTACCTTGTGCCAGTCATTACACTGGCTACCCATCCACTCCAGAATCCAGTACAAAACTATTACCCTCATCCACAAAGCACTCCATGGCTCAGCACCACCCTACATCTCCTCTCTGGTCTCAGTCTACCACCCTACCCGTGCCCTCCGCTCCGCTAATGACCTCAGGTTAGCATCCTCAATAATCAGAACCTCCCACTCCCGTCTCCAAGACTTTACACGTGCTGCGCCGATTCTTTGGAATGCACTACCTAGGTTAATACGATTAATCCCTAATCCCCACAGTTTTAAGCGTGCCCTAAAAACTCATTTGTTCAGACTGGCCTACTGCCTCAATGCATTAACCCCTTAGCGACCGCTGATACGCCTTTTAACGGCGGCCGCTAAGGGTACTTAAACTACAGCGCCGTTAATTAACGGCGCTGTGGAAAAAGTCCATAGCGCCCCCCAGAGGCCGATTTTCTCCGGGGTCTCGGCTGCCGAGGGTAGCCGAGACCCCAGAGAACATGATTCGGGGGGTTTTTAACCCACCCCGCATTTGCGATCGCTGGTAATTAACCGTTTACCGGCGATCGCAAAAAAAAAAAGCGATCTCTTTTTAATTTCTCTGTCCTCCGATGTGATCGCACATCGGAGGACAGAGAAAAGGGGTCCCAGGTGGCCCCCCAATACTCACCTAGCTCCCCCGATGCTCCTCGTGTCTCCCGGTGGGCGCCGCCATCTTCAAAATGGCGGGCGCATGCGCAGTGCGCCCGCCGGCCGGCACCGGGAGAATCTTTGGGGTCTCGGCTGCCGGGGGTAGCTGAGACCCCAAAGAGCACGATCGGGGTCGGTATTACCGACCCCTGTTTTGCGATCGCCGGTAATTAACTGTTTACCGGCGACCGCAAAAAAAAAAAAAAGTAAAGTGTAATTCTCTGTCCTCTGATGTGATCGCACATCAGAGGACAGAGAAATAGGGGGATTCGGGGACCCTAGCATACTCACCTAGGTCCCTGGATCCTCTTGCTGCTCCTCCTGGCCGCTGGCAGCAGAACATGGTGGACGCATGCCCAGTGCGCCCGCCATCTGTCTCCATCTGCCGGCCGGCAGGAGAACAGCAGTTGGGGCTAAAATTAGGGTTAGGGGTAGGGTTAGGGGTAGGGTTAGGGGTAGGGTTAGGGTTAGGGGTAGGGTTAGGGGTAGGGTTAGGGGTAGGGTTAGGGTTAGGGTTAGGGGTAGGGTTAGGGGTAGGGTTAGGGGAAGGGTTAGGAGTAGGGTTAGGGTTAGGGGTAGGGTTAGGGGTAGGGTTAGGGGTAGGGCTAGGGTTAGGGCTAGGGTTGGGGCTAAATTTAGGGTTAGGGTTGGGGCTAAACTTAGGGTTAGGCTTCTTTCACACTTACGTCAGTACGGGGCCGTCGCAATGCGTCGGCCCGACATACCGACGCACGTTGTGAAAATTGTGCACAACGTGGGCAGCAGCTGTAGTTTTTCAACACATCCGCTGCCCAATCTATGTCCTGGGGAGGAGGGGGCAGAGTTACGGCCACGCATGCGCGGTCAGAAATGGCGGATGCGACGTACAAAAAAATGTTTCATTGAACTTTTTTTGTGCCGACGCTCCGCCAAAACACAACTGATCCAGTGCACGACGGACGCGACGTGTGGCCATCCGTCACGATCCGTCGGCAATACAAGTCTATGGGCAAAAAACGCATCCTGCGGGCACATTTGCAGGATCCGTTTCTTGTCCAAAACGACGGATTGCGACGGAATGCCAAACGACGCAAGTGTGAAAGTAGCCTTAGGGTTAGGGTTGGGGCTAAAGTTAGGGCTAGGGTTGGGGCTAAAGTTAGGGTTAGAGCTGGGATTAGGGTTAGGGTTTGGATTAGGGTTGGTATTAGGGTTAGGGTTGGCATTAGGGTTACGCTTGGGATTAGGGTTAGGTTTGGGATTAGGGTTAAGGTTAGGGTTGTGATTAGGGGTGTATTGGGATTAGGGTTAGGTTTGAGGTTAGGGTTGAGATTAGGATTAGGGGTGTGTTGGATTTAGGGTTTTGATTAGGGTTATGGTTAGGGTTGGCATTAGGGTTGTTTTGGGGTAAGGGTTGTGATTAAGGTTAGGGTTAGTGATTAGGATTATGGATGAGGTTGGGATTAGGGTTAGGGGTGTGTTGGGGTTAGGGTTGGACCTAGAATTGGGGGGTTTCCACTGTTTAGGTACATCAGGGGGTCTCCAAACACGACAGCCAATTTTGCGCTCAAAAAGTCAAATGGTGCTCCCTCCCTTCTGAGCTCTGCCGTGCGCCCAAACAGTGGGTTACCCCCACATATGGGGCATCAGCGTACTCGGGATAAATTGGACAACTTCTGGGGTCCAATTTCTCTTGTTACCCTTGTGAAAATAAAAACTTGGGGGCTACAAAATCTTTTTTGTGAAAAAAAAAATATTTTTTATTTTCACGACTCTGCATTCTAAACTTCTGTGAAGCACTTGGGCATTCAAAGTTCTCACCACACATCTAGATAAGCTCCTTGGGGGGTCTAGTTTCCAAAATGGGGTCACTTGTGGGGGGTTACTACAATTTAGGTACATCAGGGGCTCTGCAATCGCAACATAATGCCCACAGACCATTCTATCAAAGTCTGCATTCCAAAAAGGCGCTCCTTCCCTTCCGAGCTCTGCCGTGCACCCAAACAGTGGTTTACCCCCACATATGGCGCATCAGCGTACTCGGGATAAATTGGACAACAACTATTGCAGTCCAATTTCTCCTGTTACCCTTGTGAAAATAAAACCTTGGGGGCTACAATATCTTTTTTGTGAAAAAAAAAATATTTTTTATTTTCACGACTCTGCATTCTAAACTTCTGTGAAGCACTTGGGCATTCAAAGTTCTCACCACACATCTAGATAAGTTCCTTGGGGGGTCTAGTTTCCAAAATGGGGTCACTTGTGGAGGGTTTCTACTGGTTAGGTACATCAGGGGCTCTGCAAACGCAACATAATACCCGCAGACCATTCTATCAAAGTCTGCATTCCAAAACGGCGCTCCTTCCTTCCGAGCTCTGCCGTGCGCCCAAACAGTGGTTTACCCCCACATATGGGGTACCAGCATACTCAGGACAAATTGGACAACAACTTTTGGGGTCCAATTTCTCTTGTTACCCTTGTGAAAATAAAAATTTGGTGGCTAAAAAATCTTTTTTTATTTTCACGGCTCTGCATTATAAACTTCTGTGAAGCACTTGGGCATTCAAGGTTCTCACCACACATCTAGATAAGTTCCATGGGGGGTCTAGTTTCCAAAATGGGGTCACTTGTGGGGGATTTCTACTGTTTAGGCACATCAGGGGCTCTCCAAACGCGACATGGCGTCCGATCTCAATTCCAGCCAATTCTACATTGAAAAAGTAAAACGGCACTCTTTCTCTTCCAAGCTCTGCGGTGCGCCCAAACAGTGGTTTACCCCCACATATTGGGTATCGACGTACTCAGGAGAAATTGCACAACAACTTTAGTGGTCTAATTTCTCCTGTTACCCTTGTGAAAATAAAAATTTGTGGGCAAAAAGATCATTTTTGTAGAAAAAATGCAATTTTTTTTTTTCACGTTTCTACGTTATAAACTTCTGTGAAGCACATGGGGGTTCAAAGTGCTCGCCACACATCCTGTTACCCTTGTGAAAATAAGAATTTGTGGGCGAAAAGATCATTTTTGTGTAAACAAAAGCGATTTTTTGTTTTCACGGCTCTACGTTATAAACTTCTGTGAAGCACTTGGGGGTTCAAAGTGCTCACCACACATCTAGATAAGTTCCTTAAGGGGTCTAGTTTCCAAAATGGTGTCACTTGTGGGGAGTTTCCACTGTTTAGGTACATCAGGGGCTCTCTAAATGTGACATGGTGTCCGATCTCAATTCCAGCCAATTCTGCATTGAAAAAGTCAAACGGCGCTCCTTCACTTCTAAGTTCTGCGGTGCGCCCTAACAGTGGTTTACCCCCACATATGGGGTATTGGCGTATTCAGGAGAAATTGCATAACAAAATTTATGGTTACATTTCTGTTTTTACACTTGTGAAAATAAAAAAATGGTTCTGAATTAAGATGTTTGCAAAAAAAAGTTAAATGTTAATTTTTTCCTTCCACATTGTTTCAGTTCCTGTGAAGCACGTAAAGGGTTAATAAACTTGTTGAATGTGGTTTTGAGAACCTTGAGGGGTGTAGTTTTTAGAATGGTGTCACACTTCATTATTTTCTATCATATAGACCCCTCAAAATGACTTCAAATGTGATGTGGTCCCTAAAAAAAATGGTGTTGTAAAAATGAGAAATTGCTGGTGAACTTTTAACCCTTATAACTCCCTAACAAAAAAAAATTTTGTTTCCAAAATTGTGCTGATGTAAAGTAGACATGTGGGAAATGTTATTTATTAACTATTTTTCATGACATATCTCTCTGATTTAAGGGCATAAAAATACAAAGTTTGAAAATTGCAAAATTTTAAAAATTTTCGCCATATTTCCGTTTTTTTCATAAATAATCGCAAGTAATATCGAAGAAATGTTACCACTAACATGAAGTACAATATGTTACGAAAAAACAATCTCAAAATCAGCGGGATCCGTTGAAGCGTTCCAGAGTTATAACCTCATAAAGTGACAGTGGTCAGAATTGCAAAAATTGGCCTGGTCATTAAGTACCAAATTGGCTGTCACTAAGGGGTTAACCTAACGATCCCTGTGTGGCCTATTTAAAAAAAACAAACAAAAAAAAACAAACAACATAATCAGGTTCCTCGCTTTATGTTCTCATTCACTTTATGCAGTTAATAGCCCTGTGTGTCTGTACTGTTACATACTTAGGCAGTTAACTGGTTCATGCAGCTTTACATGAACACCCGAGCCTTACACTATGGCCGGTCCGAATAACTAAAGCAATTGTTACCATCCACCTCTCGTGTCTCCCCTTTTCCTCATAGTTTGTAAGCTTGTGAGCAGGGCCCTCATGCCTCCTGGTATCTGTTTTGAACTGTGATTTCTGTTATGCTGTTATGTCTATTGTCTGTTCTGTCCCCACATGAGGCGAATGAAGGTGTCGCAGACTAATAAGAGTTGTGAGAGAGATAATCGTACCTTCGCATTTCCTCGATATGAGGCAGACAGGACCAATGCTGCTCAGCGTCCAGAGAGATGTTGCACTCCAGGGATTGTGTAATCCAGACTTGTTTATTTTGTTGATCTGGACATACAGCGTATAACTGGTAATACAGAACTTCTCCAGAAATGCAGGGTAGACAGGGTACAGTAAGATTTAGCACCAAATGTGTCTGCAAGTGTGAGCAGCATGAGAGAGTGGTCGAAAGACTGATGCCTTCCTAAGCCCAGTTCAAAAGCACGTCCTCTCACAACCGAAAGTAAACTGGAAATGGCTGCCAGAGGAAGAGAAGATTTGACCCCTGAACCGGATGTAAGACATGCCCACAAGAAATACATGAAAAACAAGCTGCCATACAGAAAAAGGCCATTGGGTGGCAGCAGAGTAAAATATAACAACATACATGGAAACTGAGGAATATACATGGAACAGCACACTCCCCGTCTGAAATTCCGTAAGGGATTTCACTATATCAATGTCCTTAAAAAGTCCAACAACCTAGAAAATGAAACCAAACATGCATGTAATGCAATAATAACTTTAAACAAGACATTAAGTCAGTTCCTGAGATAATCCAATGGAAAACCCATCTTCGGATCAGAGAAGCCGCACTAGGCCAAACTATCTCTGACCCACTGTAATCCAATGGACAAATAGAAGTGCAGTGTTCTGTTCATAGTTTATCCTACCGGAATGTCCTCGATTGGTAGTATTTTTTGGCAGACGTGCCAACCATGACAGTCTTTGTCTCCATGTGGCTTGTGATAAGATCTCGCAATGTGGACTAACCTTGCAATAGTCTTAATGAGTTTCATCCAATTGGAGAAGCGTTTGAAGCACTGACACTGAGGGTGGAGGTTCGTTTAGCGTTCGTGGCCAGAGCACTGACCTCGGAGCGGACTTCTGGATCATCGTCCGGATCCTGGATGCTGAAGACTTCCTGAACACATTCACTTCCCTTCTGTTCCAGCAGAAACTTTGGACCTGAAAGCCAAGAAGAGTTAGCAAAGGAATTTATAGACATAGGTCTAGTGGCATGGTCGGCTGGATTAAGTTCAGATGGGATATAGTGCCACTGTTCAGGTTTGGAAGACCTTCTTATTCTCTCAATGCGGTTACTGACGTACACGTAGAAGCGCCTTGTTTGGTTGTAGATGTAACCTAAGACAACTTTACTGTCACTGTAGTATTGTACGTCATCTATGTGAGTGTCCAGCTCATGCTGAATAAAGTCTGCGAGTTCTACTGCAAGCACAGTCCCACAGAGTTCCAGCCTGGGAATAGTGTGGTCAGGCTTGGGAGCCAACTTAGCTTTGCCGAAAACAAACCCAACATGATCTTGATTGTCAGATCCCGTTACCTTCAGGTAGACAACAGCTGCAATGGCCTCCGTGGATGCATCCGAGAACACATGGAGTTCCGTCCTAGTGCTAGCAGCAAGTGAGATTCCAGCGTAGCATCTCGTTATATGGATTTTATCCAAGGCACACAAAGACTACTTCCAGGTTTCCCATTTTGGTTCCTTATCAGGAGGTAGAGGGGTATCCCAGTCCTTGACAGTTTCGGACAGCTGTCTCAGAAGGGATTTACCTTGTATGGTAATTGGTGCTACGAATCCCAGTGGGTCATACAGGCTATTTACCACTGACAGGACACCACGTTTAGTGAATGGTTTGTCTGCACAGTTGATTTGGAATCCGAAGGTGTCGGCTGACAGGTTCCACCTCAGGCCTAAGCTTCTCTGCACAGGCGGACGGTCTGGTCCCAGGTCTATGTCCTTGAATCCAGGTGCGTGGTCGCTTGACTCAAAGGCTCTCATGACAGCCGGGCTGTTTGAAGCAATTTTGTGCAGTCTAAGCTTAGCTCGGTACAGCATATGTTGGGTCCTTTTGAGTAGGTCGATTGCAGCTTCTTCTGTAGGTAGAGATTTTAGTCCATCATCTACGTAGAAGTCTTTCTCTACAAAGTCTCTGGCGTCTGTTCCATACTCGGACTCTCCTTCTTGTGCGGTTCTCCGCAGGCCATATGTTGCCACAGCGGGTGAAGGGCTGTTCCCGAATACGTGCATCCGCATGCGATACTCCACCATCTCTTTGCTGGGGTTATTGTCCTTGTACCACAGGAACCTGAGGAAATTCCCGTGGTCCTCTCGGACTATGAAACAGTGGAACATCTGTTCAATGTCGGCGGTGATGGCAATGGGCTCTTTCCTGAACCTCATCAACACTCCTACTAAGTTGTTTGTCAGATTAGGACCTGTGAGGAGGACATCATTGAGAGATACGCCTTGATGTTTGGCGCTTGAATCAAAGACAACTCTAATTTGTTTAGGTTTCTTCGGGTGATATACTCCAAATGAGGGTAGGTACCAGCACTCCTCATTTTCCTTTAAGGGAGACGCTGGCTCCGCATGGTTGTTATGGAATATTTTGCCCATAAAGGTGACAATGTGTTCTTTCATCTCCGGTTTATTGCTTAGCGTGCGCTGGAGAGAGTTAAATCTGGACAAGGCTTGTTCACGATTGTTCGGGAGCCTTACCCTGGTAGCTCGGAAGGGTAAGGGGAAAACCCAGTGATTGGTTTCGTCCTTAAGGAACTCATTGTCCATTATCCTGACAAATTCCTTGTCTTCCATAGATGGGGCTACTTTGTTGTCATCCTTAGTGGTATGAAACACCAATTTTCCCAAGTCGTCTGCATAGGGAGAAGGGATAACATCAGGCAGCTCTACGGAATCTGGAAGCTTTTCCTTCACCTTATAGTGATGAGGACATGGTTTGCAGAAGGTAGTGCGCCCGTCTCGGCGTACGTACGTCTTAAAGGAGTGGACTCCTGTTTGGTCCAAGCATACATTTCCTATGACTACCCACCCCAAGTCAAGTCTCTGGGCGTAGGGGGCGTAGTCAGGACCATTACACTGTTGGCGGACCTTATGTATCCTCAAATTGTCTCTGCCGAGCAGAAGTAGGATTTCAGCATCTGTGTCCAAAGGTGGGATAACGCTGGCTAGGTGCCTTAAGTGTGGTTGGTGGAAAGCAGCTTCCGGGGTAGGGATCTCATCCCTTTGGTCTGGTATTTGATCGCATTCAATTAGCGTAGGTAGGGGTATTTCTACGTCTTCATTGACAGGATAAGCGATGAAACCTTGTGCTCTTCTGCCGCTAGTCTCTATGCGCCCCGAGCAAGTATTCAGAGTGTAGGGCGTTGCTGGTCCCTTGATTCTAAAGGCTTCAAAGAACTTAGGTCCAGCTAGGGATCGATTGCTCTGATCGTCAATGATGGCATACATTTTTACAGCCTTCTCTGGTTGCCCTTCTGGATAGACTCTGATTAGGCATATCCTGGCACAGCATTTAGCACTTTGATTCTCCCCACATACCTCTGAGCATGAGCAGGACACAGCTGTGGTGGACTTGGCGTGATTCTGTGGCTCCCCGCCATGGTTTGTAGCGGGACCAGAGGTAACTGCAACTGCTGGATCGCTGGTGGCTGAGCCTGGGTGCAAGGCTGATGGGTGTCTGTCGCTATGACACTCTTCACACTTAATGGCAGATTTACAGTCCTTGGCCATGTGTTCTGATGAAGCGCAGCACTTGAAACATACCCCAAGTTCGTTGAGTATTTTCTTGCGCTCCTGCATGGTTTTGGACCTGAAGCCTCTACATTTGTTCAGTGAGTGTGGTTTTTTGTGAATGGGACACTCACGATTGAAAGACTTATCCCTCGACGGAATAGTGTACTGCTTGTCGGCAGGTACTGCAGGTGATGGCAGGTTAGTCTTTCTGACGCTTACACTGTTCCTTGAGTCCTTGCGTCTATGTGCGACGCTTTCATACCTTGATGAAGGTGTTGCTGGAGCTGCAGTGTTAGACTCCACGAAGTCGAGGCTAGGGTCGTTCCTCATTTGGGCTTGTTCGTCAATAAACTTGCAGAACTGAATGAACGGAGGAAAGGTGACGTCATGTGACCTTTTATACCTGGAGACGCACACTGCCCACTTCTCTTGCAGACTGTGTGGCAGCTTTGAGATGATCGGGTTCACCCCGTGGGCAGTGTCCAGGTAGCACAGTCCAGACAGACGAGGGTCTCTTTTAGCAAGTTCCAGCTCCATAAGCAGGTCACTTAAATCCAGAAGCTTGTGGGCTTCCTTAAGGTTGATCCTTGGAACGTTCTGCAGTCTCTTGAATAGGGACTTTTCTATGGCTTCAGCGCTGCCGTAGGTTCTTTCAAGTCTCTGCCAGGCCGCAGCGAGACCTGCTTCAGCTTGCCCCACATAGACGGTCCTAAGACTCTTGATACGGTTTGTGGATTCAGGACCCAACCATTTTACCATGAGGTCGAGCTCCTGCTCCGCGGATAGGTTGAGATCAGCAATGGCGGCCTTGAAGGTTGCTTTCCAGGCTCTGTAGTTCTCTGCACGGTCGTCGAATTTTGAGAGGCTAGTGCTGATTAGCTCCCTGCTCACCATGAACCTGGCAAACTCGGACATGTCTGATCCTTCACTCCTTGTTACCATATTAGCTTGTGGTGCCCCTCGGGCGTATAAGCTGTGTGGCGTGGAAAGGTGAATTGTTCCCGGGTAGAACGATGTCGCTGCAGGGTTGAGCTGTGGTTTAACCTCTAGAGATTCCGATGACTGCTGCTTGAACTGTGGAGGCGGGCTGGAGTGTGCCTTGTGGTCGTCTTGCGATGATGATTGCTCCTGAGGGGGTACATCACGGCGTCGGTCTTGGGTCTCTATAGGGGCTGTGGGCGATACTGGCACCATAGGTTGGGCTGACTTGGACGTTTCCGCAATGTTGGGTTGAACGTCACTGGAGAAGGTGTGCGCTGCAGGTATCTGTTTCTGCACGTAGTCTCTGGTACGAACAGCTGGGTCGTCTTCTTCCTGTGGTGGCAGGCAAATTGGGTCGAGGTTTTGCTTCAATGCTTGCTCGAGTATTTTTACTTCGGCTAATGCAATTTCTTCCTCCATTTCTGTTTGAAGAATCCTTGCTCGAGCCTCTGCTTCTGCTCTCTTCGCTTCTGCTTCTGTTTGAAGAATCTTTGCTCGAGCCTCTGCTTCTGCTCTCTTCGCTTCTGCTTCTGTTTGAAGAATCTTTGCTCGAGCCTCTGCTTCTGCTTTCTTTTCGGTGTATGAACGTCTTAGTTTGGACCGCTCTGCATTTAAACGGGCCTCTAGGATTCTGTCGCTGAGGGCTGAAGTTCTTGAGCAGGATGATTTGTATGACCGAGCAGAGTGTTTAGACGAGGCTGACCTGTGCGATCTAGTTTCTTGCAGATGGGTGATACGAAGCTCCGCTTTATCTTTGGCGTCTTGCACGGCGGCGTCCCTTTCTCTGTCTGTGGAATCTGCCTTGCTTAACTCTGATAGGGCTTCGTCGATTTTAGATTCTTTTAGGAAGGCAGCATACTTTGTGGACAGTCTCTTGTATCTGCCGTGGGCCACGTCTAGCTGTCTTATAGTGTCCTGTAAACCCGCTGCATCATTTTTATGGCGTTGGACGCTTGACATAAGGGAGGCGACTCGTTCCCATAGGTCGTCCAAGTGGTCATTGAACTCATCCCTTGTGGAACAGTAATTCTCGAGGACCTTTAATGTTGGCTTGATGGAATGTACTGGTCGTGCATCTGGGTCTGCTGTGGAAGCGGGCTCCGCTTCCTGGTCTTCATAATGGACAGTATCAGGTTGTATTTGCTCTGTTTCAGCATTGGGGAACTGTGGAAGGTCCTTTTCGGCCATTTTGATTTAAGGTGCGCTGTCCCTTTAAGAAACTGAACCTTTAAATTGGGGGCTGGAAATTGCGGTGCAGCTTAGTTGCGACCCCCTGATAAGATTCCCAAGGTGTTGTTGGAGAATTGAGGGGTTCTGCGGTCCGACAATCTGCAGCAATGTGGTATAATACACAGAGAGTCTTTATGTACAATGCAGTCTGAGGTGATGCTGCAGGAGATTTCTTAGCAGAGCAGGGCTGCAGTATGTGAGCGGGCAGAGAGCGGGCACGTGAATAGTGATATAAGGGTGATTCTGGCCGGGCTTCAAGGCAGTCTTTCGACTGTTCTGTCCCCACATGAGGCGAATGAAGGTGTCGCAGACTAATAAGAGTTGTGAGAGAGATAATCGTACCTTCGCATTTCCTCGATATGAGGCAGACAGGACCAATGCTGCTCAGCGTCCAGAGAGATGATGCACTCCAGGGATTGTGTAATCCAGACTTGTTTATTTTGTTGATCTGGACATACAGCGTATAACTGGTAATACAGAACTTCTCCAGAAATGCAGGGTAGACAGGGTACAGTAAGATGTAGCACCAAATGTGTCTGCAAGTGTGAGCAGCATGAGAGAGTGGTCGAAAGACTGATGCCTTCCTAAGCCCAGTTCAAAAGCACGTCCTCTCACAACCGAAAGTAAACTGGAAATGGCTGCCAGAGGAAGAGAAGATTTGACCCCTGAACCGGATGTAAGACATGCCCACAAGAAATACATGAAAAACAAGCTGCCATACAGAAAAAGGCCATTGAGTGGCAGCAGAGTAAAATATAACAACATACATGGAAACTGAGGAATATACATGGAACAGCACATTGTCTGTACAAGTCCCCTCCATAATTTGTAAAGCGCTGCGGAATATGTTGGCGCTATATAAATAAAAATTATTATTATTATCTTCCAGAGCTTATCTTGACCTCCACTGTTCCTGCTAATTGCCATTTCTTAATTACATTTCAAACTGAGGAAAGAGCAACTTGAAAACACTTTTTAAGTTGGGCTGGGCTTTTATAAAGCTGGGAAATTTGCATCAACTTACCTTTCCTAACAATGATAGTGAACAAGCCATAACCCTATCAGGCTAATTAAGGTCTGAAACCTTGGTCAAAGTTATCTCAGCACACAAATTTGTATCGGTCTTTCTCCTTTTTGTAATTTTTAAAATGTGAAAAATTACCATATACATTTTGCTTTGCCTTAAATGCAAAGGAAATGTGTCATATTTAACTTTAGACCTTTAAGAGATCATTTAATCTTCAACTTGTTATCTGTTCACAAAAACAGTAATTTTAACCAGGGGTGCCCAAGCCTTTACATGCCACTGTAAGCTCTGGACTTGATGCCTTCTGAGGAGTTTAGGTATTTGGCTCCATCAGGTACGAATCTCTCTGCGGACATTGGTTGAAATGTCAAATAACTGCTGCATGGGGAGAGTGGAGGAGGCCATCTGCCAAGATAACGGATCAGAAACCCCTGAAGTAGCACTGGGGAGCCTGAAGTGCTGAGACAGCAGAGACATGTTAAGAGACAAAGGTGTGCGGCAGATAGCATACAGGTGGGAGACAATTTGAAGAGAGGTGGCTTCAAGAGCTGCAGCAAGAGTCCCGTTAGGAAACTAGTTTCTATGGACTAGCACCTCCTGGAGGCATAGAGCAGGAGGAAAAAGAGTATCCCTCTCTAATGTGTGTCATAGATGCGACTGTCGGCTTTCAGGCTGAACTGTTTGTTATGCCCGCTATGCTGCTGCCAGGTTGCTGTCATGATGTCCACTAGGTTGGTGAGTATTGTTTGTAGTTGAAATATTCTCTATCTGCCATTAGTATGATCCATTGTGCAGATATTGGGTCAAAGCTGTGTTAACCAAGACCCAGATGTTGTCAGTAAAGAGTTAGTGGTGCCAAAGCCTTTATCAGGAGCACCCGCTTGTTCCATGCATCATCACTGCTGAGAAAATATCCACCACTCCACTAAACTTTCATATCTTTTGTTGCTATGTGTTTTGTAACAAATAAGATAAGGGCATGATATTGAGGCACCTACTAATATATAAGTATTACAGGTTCTCCTCCTACACAGACTTCCACATAAATAGCAATCTCAAAGTTTTCTATGTGATATACACAGGAGAAGCCTCAGTCTAGTCTGTGTTATGTATATACAGCAATCTTGGTGTCTTCTATGTGATGCACAGTAGGTACAGAAAATATTCTGACCCCTTTAAATGTGATATTTTAGCTTTTCTTTTTTAATAAATTTGCAAACATTTCTACATTTTTTTCAGTCAAGATGTGGTGCAATGTGTACATTAATGAGAAAAAAATGAACTTTTTTTGAATTTTCCAAATGTCTGCAATGAGACAAAGAGTGAAAAATTTAAAGGGGTCTGAATACTTTCCGTACTCACTGTACATGTAAAAGCCTCAGTATCTCCTATGTGATGTATTCACCAGTCTCGGTGTCTCCTTTGTGATGTATAAATAGTAGTCTCAGTGTATCCATGTGATATACAGCAGTTGTATGGCACTGAAGGATGGTATAAATATCCAAATAGCCTCTGACAGGTTTAGGCTGACTGATTAATGAGTAAAATAACAAAGAATTCCAGCATAGCTCTGTTATACTGTTGTGTCTCAGCTGCAGCTATCAAGCACATCAACAAGCTAGCCTACTTTAAGAATGCACTCTATTGCATGCATTATATTGTCCTGTACACTAGTCTGTGAGCCCAATTTTTATCTTCTACAGACTAAAGATTACTGCATGTGTGTTTTACATCATTCATTTGTTAGCTGGTTTCCAGCAAAATTCAATTGTACTGTACTCCATTCTGCTTTACCTGCACATTTGATCTTAGAATTACTAAGCAGTGCAGAGCAGAGACACAAGCTGAGTTGAGCTGTATTTATTGCCTTCTGTCGACAGAGCAATGATGCAAAACGGCAAACGCTGCTCTGTTGATGCATATAACCAAGAATTATCTTTTGCCATATGCATCAACAAAGGGACATTTTAAGTTTCATATCACTCATCTGTCAGCAGCAGGCATTAACCACTATTTGTGTCACATTTTCGATTGTTTGTTGTGCAGGTAGAGCAGTGCAGAAAGCAAGCATGTTGATCTTTGCTAACAAATCAATGATGTAAAACAACAACACATACAGCTATGTTTATGAAGGTGGCAAAAAATAAAATTGGACTGACTACTGACAGGTTCATTCAGTGCACAGAAGAATGGAGCGTATTTTGAGAATAGAATGCACTCTATATCAGTGGTAGAGGCATAGCAGAGCTTTGCTGGAAGCCATCTGAGAAATCACTCACTGCTAATGGTCGACCAGGATCAGTTGAACTACACTGCTCAAAAAAATAAAGGGAACACTCAAATAACACATCCTAGATCTGAATGAATGAAATATTCTCATTGAATACTTTGTTCTGTACAAAGTTGAATGTGCCGACAACAAAATCACACAAAAATCATCAATGGAAATCAAATTTAGTAACCAATGGAGGCCTGGATTTGGAGCGATACGCAAAATCAAAGTGGAAAATCAAATTACAGGCTGATCCTGCAGCGCCCCAGGCAGGGCGAGGTTGTGTCGGACTCTAGGAGGCACAGCAAAAACCATCAGGACAGCTGGATTACACATCCCCTGTCTGCCCTAATACCCAGGAGACACAGTGGTGCATAAAGCCCGGGTTGTGATAGAGACCATATAAAAAGGCTTAAGCCACCTGTCATACGGGTTTGTGTTCCACCTTTATGGAGGACAGAGAGGAACTGTGAGGACCTTGCTAGAAGCCATAGGCAGAAAGGGACTACATACTACCGCACTATGAGGATGGCTTTTAACTCCACCTGGTAAAGGGGAATCTGAATTCATTTCCAAGCCGGCCGGACCCTGCCTGTCCTGTGATCTGGTGCCCTGGACTGTGGATACCTGAAGTCTCCAGTAAACCAGGTAACGAGACTGCAAACCTGTGTCCTCCGTTCTTTACTGCACCACTCACCATCTTCATCTACATACCGTGAGCCCTGGGGACCTACTTCACCTGTGGGAAGTTATACCATCCTAGCTGCCATAACATCACCCCAGAGGACTCCTTTAAGCCGCGTCGGTCCCCACTGACCGAATACCACAGGTGGAGATTGGAGTCACGAACACAAACTTTATTCAAAAACCCTTTAAAGACGTTTTCCTTTTACTTAGGCGCCCTGAGCCATGGACCGTGTCGCAGCCACCGTGACATCCCCTTAAGTACCGGACCCGGTACCGAGTACCCCACGGCCCTGGCCGGGCGTTCCACATTTGTTGCCATCTGGAGGTCATTTTACGGGGCTCTGGCAGTGCTCCTCCTGTTCCTCCTTGCACAAAGAATGAGGTAGCGGTCCTGCTGCTGGATTGTTGCCCTCCTACGGCCCCGTCCACATTTCCTGGTGTACTGGCCTGTCTCCTGGTAGCGCCTCCAGCCACTGGACACTACGCTGACAGACACAACAAACCTTCTTGCCACAACTCGCATTGATGTGCCATCCTGGATGAGCTGCACTACCTGAGCCACTTGTGTGGGTTGTAGAGTACGTCTCATGCTACCACGAGTGTGAAAGCACAACCAATATTCAAAAGTGACCAAGACATCAGCCAGAAAGCATTGGTACTGAGATGTGGTCTGTGGTCCCCACCTGCAGAACCACTCCTTTATTGAGTGTGTCTTGATAATTGCCATTAATTTCCATCTGTTGTCTATTCCATTTGCACAACAGCATGTGAAATTCATTGTCAAACAGTGTTGCTTGATAAGTGGACAGTTTGATTTCACAGAAGTTTGATTTACTTAGAGTTATATTCTGTTGTTTAAGTGTTCCCTTTATTTTTTTGAGCAGTGTATATCAGGATAGATCCATGGGAACTAGAGGGTATATAAAGACTGGAGGGGCGTCATTAGGGGATGATATATGGAAAATGGTGCATATTTAAAAATGAGTTATATTGGCACAATATATGTACGGTATATACATACAAAATTATAAGATAATTTTGTGAATTTTTGAATTTTCCTGGTTACATAGCAGTTCATGCAGTTCAAAATTGAGGCATTGAACTAGCTTATTACATTACTAGTAAGCACAGAGCTTAGCAGTATCACACCAACAAGCACTGTCCAACAGGTTTGGTTGTTCCAGGCAGTTATGTCACACTTAGCGGTATCTCACATTTGGATAAGCTTTTACAGGAACAGTCCATAGTGCATGATCACAGATGCAGAGGGCTATTGGTTTTAGAGACATGGCCCTGAGGGTATGTGCACACGTTCAGTTTTTTTCATGTTTTTTCATGATAAAAACGCGATAAAAACACATTATAAAACGGCTACATATGCATCCTATCATTTAGAATGCATTCTACAATTTTTGTGCACATGATGCGTTTTTTCTGCAAAAAAACGCATTGCGGTAAAAAAAGCAGCATGTTCATTAATTTTGTGGATTTTTCGCGTTTTTCCCGCTATACTATGCATTTGGAAAAAACGCAAGAAAAAACGCACAAAAAAAGCGTCAAAAACGCATAAAAACCGAAAAAAAACGCATGCGGATTTCTGACAGAAATATCCGTTTTTTGTCAGGAAATTTCTGCTAGAAAATCCTGACGTGTGCACATACCCTAATTCTGTACAGGTTTCCTGCTATAATCCATGCCCACCATAATGCACGTCTTCCTTATCCCACACAGGTGCAGATATTATAAATGGCCGTATTGCTGCTCCACATTCTAGACCCTATATGGCTTACATAAAAATAAGAAAAGGATCAGAAGAATCCATATGCGGAGGAACTTTGATAGACTCAAAATGGGTGGTAACTGCTGCTCATTGTGAAATGTGAGTATACCACGTCCAGATATATATTAATAAAGATAAAATGGTTTAAGAGTCTCAGTAAAATTCCAATCATCCAGCATGCCTGGAATGGCTACATTGCCATATTATCATATATTTGGAACCCTTAAAATCCTGTAAATATTTCCTCCCTTGCTCTTACGGCCAATTTTCTTTTTTTTTGTGTTTTCATTTTTTACTACTTTTCTTTCAAGATTCATAATTTTTTTTTTTTCAAAACCGTTTTTGGGAACGAGTTGTAAGTATGAGTTACACCGTTCACGTTACCAAATAATGCAGTGAAAAAGCAGATAGGAAAGATCTATATTGAATTATTGGTATAAAAAAAAAGTGCCTTTTTTTTAGTTATGTTTTTGCAGCTGTGCAATGATGATCTTGTAATTTCATTATGCAGGTTACTATGAATACTGCAGTGCAAAATGTGTGTAGGGTTTTTTTTTATACTTTACTGCTTTTAAAAATTCAAAACTTAAACCTGACCCAAACTTACATCTTATGAGAGCCGCAGTCAGTCTGGGCATTGTAGTCTGTACGCAGATCATGAAATACAGTCGTCTAAACATAGCCTAACACCCAAAAGGTTTTTTTTTAATCATCTATAGAGCTCAATAAAGGGCTTGTTTTTGCAGGACGAGCTCTATTTTTTTTAGGTAGCATTTTTTAGAGAAAATTACTTTTTGATTTTTATCAATAAAAAATTGTGGAGAGGAGAAAGTAAAACCCCAATTTTGATTTTTTATATTATATTTTAATTACATTTTTATTATCCTTTTTTTAAAAAATTTTGAGAAATTAGATTTTTATTGACTTGATGATACCAAATATGCTTATTTTTTACATTTTCAATTTTTTAATAGAAAAAAAAGGAATTATTACAAATTTTAGGTTTGGGAGTCAGTTTTGAGCACCCTTGGAAAACATGCATTAGGCCGGGGACACACACAACGTATAAAAAAACGGTCAGTTTTTGACGGACGAGAATCGCACAAATGTTACCAAAACAATGATCCGTGTGCAGTGCGAGGATGCGATTTTCTCGCATTAAATGATCCGTGTGACATCTGTGTGACATCCGTATGGCATCCGTATGGTGAGATTTTCTCACACACTTGCAAAATGAGCAAATAATGTCTGAGCCTTTCCTGTCACCTGCCCAATGCCTGAGAATTTCTCGCAAGTCACACTGCTGGTCCGTGTGCTGTGCGATTTTTTTTCTCACCCCCATAGACTTTCATTGGCGATTCTCGGCCGAGAAACGCTGACAATCGCAGCATGCTGCGATTTCACTCGGATCCTGAATACGGCCGAGAAAATATCAGATGATGGGAGCTGCCCCATTGATTAACATTGGGACGAGTGCTATGCGATTTTTTATCGCCTTGCACTCGTCCGTATTACGGTCTAGTGTGACCCCGGCCTTAGACAACTTGGACAAGATAAAGTACATAAATACTGTTAGTATGGCCGGGGTCACACTAGACCGTAATACGGACGAGTGCAAGGCGATAAAAAATCGCATAGCACTCGTCCCAATGTTAATCAATGGGGCAGCTCCCATCATCCGATATTTTCTCGGCCGTATTCAGGATCCGAGTGAAATCGCAGCATGCTGCGATTGTCAGCGTTTCTCGGCCGAGAATCGCCAATGAAAGTCTATGGGGGTGAGAAAAAATCGCACAGCACACGGACCAGCAGTGTGACTTGCGAGAAATTCTCAGGCATTGGGCAGGTGACAGGAAAGGCTCAGCCATTATTTGCTCATTTTGCAAGTGTGTGAGAAAATCTCACCATACGGATGCCATATGGATGTCACACGGATGTCACACAGATCATTTAATGCGAGAAAATCGCATCCTCGCACTGCACACGGATCATTGTTTTGGTAACATTTGTGCGATTCTCGTCCGTCAAAAACTGACCGTTTTTTTATACGTTGTGTGTGTCCCCGGCCTATGGGGGACTTTATGAAAGGGGGGAGTATGAAGAAGTATAGAGTATAGCACAGTATAGAGAAGAGGAGTACAGTATAGTAAAGAGGAGGTACAGCATAGAGTGGGGGCAGGGTACGGGGACAGTGCGAGTGCACAATCAGAGAATTATGTTTTTTGGTCACCGCAACATTGTATTAAAATGAAATTACGGGCGATCAAAAGATCGTATTTACACCAAAATGATATTTAAAAAAACCCGTCAGCTCCGCATACAAAAATAAGCTCTCACCCAGCCCAAGATCACAAAAAATGGAGACGCTACGGATTTCCTGAAAAGTGAGACCTTTTTTTTTCACCCCTTAAATAAACAAGAACCTAGACATGTTTGGTATCTATGAACTCGTAATGACCTGGAGAATCAGAATCAGTTTTAGCATTTAGTCATCATGGTGAAAAGCTAACCCCTTTACCCCCAAGGGTGGTTTGCACGTTAATGACCGGGCCAATTTTTACAATTCTGACCACTGTCCCTTTGTGAGGTTATAACTCTGGAACGCTTCTACGGATCCCAGTGATTCTGACATTGTTTTCTCGTGACATATTGTACTTCATGACAATGGTAAAAATTCTTTGATAGTACCTGCGTTTATTTGTGAAAAAAACGGAAATTTGGCGAAAATTATGAAAATTTCGCAATTTTACAACTTTGAATTTTTATGCAATTAAATCACAGAGATATGTCACACAAAATACTTAATAAGTAACATTTCCCACATGTCTACTTTACATCAGCACAATTTTGGAACCCAAATTTTTTTTTGTTAGGGAGTTATAAGGGTTAAAAGTTGACCAGCAATTTCTCATTTCTACAACACCATTTTTTTTTAGGGACCACATCTTATTTGAAGTCATTTTGAGGGGTCTATATGATAGAAAATACCCAAGTGTGACACCATTCTAAAAACTACACCCCTCAAGGTGCTCAAAACCATATTCAAGAAGTTTATTAACCCTTCTGGTGCTTCACAGGAATTTTTTGAATGTTTAAATAAAAATGAACATTTAACTTTTTTTCACAAAAAATTTAATTCAGCTCCAATTTGTTTAATTTTACCAAGGGTAACAGGAGAAATTAGACCCCAAACATTGTTGTACAATTTGTCCTGAGTACGACAATACCCCACAAGTGGGAGAAAACCACTGTTTGGGCGCATGGCAGAGCTCGGAAGCGAAGGAGCGCCATTTGACTTTTCAATGCGAAATTGACTGGAATTGAGATGGGACGCCATGTTTCGTTTGGAGAGCCCCTGATGTGCCTAAACATTGAAACCCCCCACAAGTGACACCATTTTGGAAAGTAGACCCCCTAAGGAACTTATCTAGAGGAGTGGTGAGCACTTTGACCCACCAAGTGCTTCACAGAAGTTTATAATGTAGAACCGTAAAAATAAAAAATCATATTTTTTCACAAAAATTAACTTTCCGCCCCCAATTTTTTATTTTCCCAAGGGTAAGAGAAGAAATTGGACCCCAAACGTTGTTGTACAATTTGTCCTGAGTACGCTGATACCCCATATGTGGGGGTAAACCACTGTTTGGGCGGATGGGAGAGCTCGGAAGGGAAGGAGCGCCGTTTGACTTTTCAATGCAAAATTGACAGGAATTGAGATCGGACGCCATGTCACGTTTGGAGAGCCCCTGATGTGCCTAAACAGTGGAAACCCCCCAATTATAACTGAAACCCTAATCCAAACACACCCCTAACCCTAATCCCAACAGTAACCCTAACCACACCTCTAACCCTGACACACCCCTAACCCTAATCCCAACCCTATTCCCAACTGTAAATGTAATCTAAACCCTAACCGTAACTGTAGCCCTAACCCTAGCCCTAACCCTAGCCCTAACCCTAGCCCTAACCCTAACCCTAGCCCTAACCCTAGCCCTAACCCTAGCCCTAACCCTAACCCTAGCCCTAACCCTAGCCCTAGCCCTAGCCCTAACCCTAGCCCTAACCCCAGCCCTAACCCTAGCCCTAACCCTAGCCCTAGCCCAAACTCTAACCCTAGCCCTAGCCCTAACCCTAACCCTAACCCTAGCCCTAACCCTAGCCCTAATGGAAAAATGGAAATAAATACATTTTTTTAATTTTTCCCTAACTAAAGGGGTGATGAAAGGGGGTTTGATTTACTTTTATAGCGGGTTTTTTAGCGGATTTTTATGATTGGCAGCCGTCACACACTGAAAGACGCTTTTTATTGCAAAAAATATTTTTTGCGTTACCACATTTTGAGAGCTATAATTTTTCCATATTTTGGTTCACAGAGTCATGTGAGGTCTTGTTTTTTGCGGGACGAGTTGACGTTTTTATTGGTAACATTTTCGGGCACGTTACATTTTTTGATCGCTTTTTATTCCGATTTTTGTGAGGCAGAATGACCAAAAGCCAGCTATTCATGAATTTCTTTTGGGGGAGGCGTTTATACCGTTCCGCGTTTGGTAAAATTAATAAATCAGTTTTATTCTTCGGGTCAGTACGATTACAGCGACACCTCATTTATATCATTTTTTTATGTTTTGGCGCTTTTATACGATAAAAACTATTTTATAGAAAAAATAATTATTTTTGCATCGCTTTATTCTCAGGACTATAACTTTTTTTTTTTTTAGCTGATGATGCTGTATGGCGGCTTGTTTTTTGCGGGACAAGATGATGCTTTCAGCGGTATCATGGTTATTTATATCTGTCTTTTTGATCGCGTGTTATTCCAGTTTTTGTTCGGCGGTATGATAATAAAGCGTTGTTTTTTGCCTCGTTTTTTTTTTTTCTTACGGTGTTTACTGAAGGGGTTAACTAGTGGGCCAGTTTTATAGGTCGGGCCGTTACGGACGCGGCGATACTAAATATGTGTACTTTTATTGTTTTTTTTTTAATTTAGATAAAGAAATGTATTTAGGGGAATAATATTTTTTTTTTTTTTTCATTATTTAGGAATATTTTTTTTATTTTTTTTTACACATTTTGAAAATTTTTTTTTTACTTTTTTTCATTGTCCCAGGGGGGGACATCACAGATCAGTGATCTGACAGTGTGCACAGCACTCTGTCAGATCACTGATCTGACATGCTGCGCTGCAGCCTTCACAGTGCCTGCTCTGAGCAGGCACTGTGAAGCCACCTCCCTACCTGCAGGACCCGGATCCGCGGCCATCTTGGATCTGGGCCTGGAACAAGCAGGGAGGGAGGTAAGACCCTCGCAGCAACGCGATCACATCGCGTTGCTGCGGGGGGCTCAGGGAAGCCCGCAGGGAGCCCCCTCCCTGCAGGAAGCTTCCCTATACCGCCGGCACATCGCGATCATCTTTGATCGCGGTGTGCCAGGGGTTAATGTGCCGGGAGCGGTCCGTGACCGCTCCTGGCACATAGTGCCGGATGTCAGCTGCGATAAACAGCTGACACCCGGCCGCGATCGGCGGCGCTTCCCCCGTGAGCGCCGCCGATCGCGCTGGACGTACTATCCCGGCCGTGGTCATGGGGGCCCACCCTGTTGTGAGTTCTGTTTTTGGGCTCCCTCTGGTGGTTACTGATGGTACTGGGTGATTTGTGATCTGCTGTCTCTGGTGTCCACCTGTTCTATTAGGATTTGGGAGTTTCCTATTTAACCGGGCTTTCTTGTCATTTCCCCGCCGGCTATCAAGGTTATCAGAGTGTTTTGTTACCTCAGCTTCTGGCTTCAGTAATCTTCAGGACAAGCTAAGTTTTTGATTTTCTTGTTCCACGTTTTGCTTTATTTTTGTCTTGTCCAGCTTGCATATAATTGTTTCTTTGCTGCTGGTTGCTCTAGTGGGCTGTAATTGCTCCTCATGTTCCATGAGTTGGAACATGAGTTCAAGTAATTACAGGATGGTTTTTTGAAGGGTTTTTTGCTGACCGCGCAGTTTACTTTTGTATCCTCTGCTATCTAGTTTTAGCGGGCCTCATTTTGCTGAATCTGTTTTCATACTGTGTATGTGCCTTCCTCTCATTTCACCGTCATTATATGTGGGGGGCTGCTATGTCTGTGGGGTATTTCTCTGGAGGCAAGAGAGGTCTGTGTTTCTTCTAATAGGGGAAGTTAGATCTTCGGCTGGTGCGAGACGTCTAGGATCAACGTAGGCATGTTCCCCGGCTATTGTTATTTGTGTGTTCAGGTTTAGGGTCGCGGTCAGCTCGGGTTCCATCACCCTAGAGCTCGTTGGTGCTTGTCCTTTTGTGATTCCCTGCCATTGGAATCATGACAGTATAGCCGGCCTAAATGTTTGGGCTGAAGTAGGAGGAAAAGTAGTCTGAGGAAGTTTTTTTTTTTTTTTTTTTCTCTCCTCTGAGGTTGCTGCCTAGCCTTAATTGCAGCCTGGCTGATTTTTTTTTTTTTTCCTCCTCTTAATCCTTGAATGGCTCTGACCTTAGCTGTTTATCATGGACGTCCAGAGTTTAGCTTCCAGCTTGAATAATCTTGCTGCTAAGGTTCAAAATATACAAGATTTTGTTGTACATGCTCCTATGTCTGAACCTAGAATTCCTATTCCAGAGTTCTTTGCTGGAGATAGATCTAGTTTTCTGAATTTTAGGAACAATTGCAAGCTGTTCCTTTCTTTGAAATCTCGCTCTTCTGGAGACCCTGCTCAGCAGGTTAAGATTATTATATCTTTCCTGCGGGGTGACCCTCAAAATTGGGCATTTGCATTGGCACCAGGGGATCCTGCGTTGCTTAATGTGGATGCGTTTTTTCTGGCATTGGGTTTGCTCTATGAGGAACCTAACCAGGAGATTCAGGCTGAAAAAGCTTTTTTAGCTCTCTCTCAGGGGCAAGATGAAGCAGAAATATATTGTCAAAAATTTCGGAAATGGTCAGTGCTTACTCAGTGGAATGAGTGCGCCCTGGCTGCAAAGTTCAGAGATGGCCTTTCTGAGGCCATTAGAGATGTTATGGTGGGGTTCCCTGCGCCTACGGGTCTGAATGAGTCTATGACTATGGCTATTCAGATTGATCGGCGTTTACGGGAGCGCAAACCTGTGCACCATTTGGCGGTGTCTTCTGAACAGGCACTTGAGACAATGCAATGTGATAGAGTTCAGTCTAGAAGTGAACGGCAAAACTATAGGCGGAAAAATGGGTTGTGCTTTTATTGTGGCGATTCAGCTCATGTTATATCTGCATGCTCTAAACGCACAAAAAAGGTTGATAAGTCTGTTGCCATTAGTACGTTACAGTCTAAGTTCATTCTGTCTGTGACTCTGATTTGCTCATTATCATCCATTTCCGTCGATGCCTATGTAGATTCAGGCGCTGCCCTGAGTCTTATGGATTGGTCATTTGCCAAGCGATGTGGGTTTAGTCTTGAGCCTCTGGAAGTCCCTATTCCTTTGAAGGGAATTGACTCTACACCTTTAGCTATGAATAAACCTCAGTACTGGACACAAGTGACCATGCGTATGACTCCCGTTCATCAGGAGGTGATTCGCTTCCTGGTATTGTATAATTTACATGATGTTCTAGTACTTGGTCTGCCATGGTTACAAACTCATAATCCAGTCCTTGACTGGAAAACAATGTCTGTGTTAAGCTGGGGATGTCAGGGGGTTCATGATGATGCACCTCCGATTTCTATTGCTTCATCTACTCCTTCTGAGGTTCCTGTATTTTTGTCTGATTATCGGGATGTTTTTGAGGAGCCTAAGCTCAGTTCGCTTCCTCCTCACAGGGATTGCGATTGTGCTATAGATTTAATTCCTGGTAGTAAATTTCCTAAAGGTCGTTTGTTCAATCTGTCAGTGCCAGAGCATACTGCTATGCGGGATTATGTTAAGGAGTCCTTGGAAAAGGGACATATCCGTCCATCTTCGTCCCCTTTGGGAGCAGGTTTTTTTTTCGTGGCCAAAAAAGATGGGTCCTTGAGGCCTTGTATAGATTATCGTCTTTTGAATAAGATTACCGTAAAATATCAGTATCCTTTGCCTTTGTTGACTGATTTGTTTGCTCGCATTAAGGGGGCTAAATGATTCACTAAGATTGATCTTCGGGGTGCGTATAATCTTATACGAATAAAGCAAGGTGATGAGTGGAAAACCGCATTTAATACGCCTGAGGGCCATTTTGAGTATTTGGTAATGCCTTTCGGACTTTCTAATGCTCCTTCAGTCTTCCAGTCCTTTATGCACGATATTTTCCGTGAATATCTGGATAAATTTATGATTGTGTATTTGGATGATATTTTGGTTTTTTCTGATGACTGGGAGTCTCATGTTCAGCAGGTCAGGAAGGTGTTTCAGGTCCTGCGGGCTAATTCCTTGTTTGTAAAGGGCTCAAAGTGTCTCTTTGGAGTCCAGAAGATTTCTTTCTTGGGGTATATTTTTTCCCCTTCTACTATTGAGATGGATCCCGTCAAGGTTCGGGCTATTTGTGACTGGACGCAGCCTGCATCTCTTAAGAGTCTGCAGAAGTTCTTGGGCTTTGCTAATTTCTATCGTTGTTTTATAATTAATTTTTCTAGTGTTGTTAAGCCTTTGACGGATTTGACTAAGAAGGGTGCTGATGTTGCTGATTGGTCTCCTGCGGCTGTGGAAGCCTTTCAGGAACTTAAACGCCGGTTTTCTTCTGCTCCTGTGTTGCGTCAGCCTGATGTTTCGCTTCCTTTCCAAGTTGAGGTTGATGCTTCCGAGATTGGAGCGGGGGCGGTTTTGTCACAGAGAAGCTCCGATTGCTCGGTGATGAAGCCATGTGCGTTCTTTTCTAGAAAATGTTCGCCCGCTGAGCGGAATTATGATGTGGGTAATCGGGAACTTTTGGCCATGAAGTGGGCATTTGAGGAGTGGCGTCATTGGCTGGAGGGTGCTAGACATCGTGTGGTTGTCTTGACTGATCACAAAAATCTGATTTACCTTGAGTCTGCCAGGCGTCTGAATCCTAGACAGGCTCGTTGGTCACTGTTTTTCTCTCGTTTCAATTTTGTGGTTTCATACCTGCCAGGTTCAAAGAATGTGAAGGCGGATGCTCTTTCTAGGAGTTTTGTGCCTGACTCCCCTGGAAATTCTGAGCCCACTGGTATCCTTAGGGATGGGGTGATTTTGTCGGCCGTCTTCCCAGACTTGCGACGTGCTTTGCAGGAGTTTCAGGCGGGTAAACCTGATCGTTGTCCGCCTGAGAGACTGTTTGTTCCGGATAGTTGGACCAGCAGAGTCATCTCCGAGGTCCATTCTTCTGCGTTGGCAGGTCATCCTGGAATATTTGGTACTAGAGACTTGGTGGCCAGGTCTTTTTGGTGGCCTTCCTTGTCGAGGGATGTGCGTTCTTTTGTGCAGTCTTGTGAGGTTTGTGCTCGGGCTAAGCCTTGCTGTTCTCGAGCCAGTGGATTGTTGTCACCTTTGCCTATCCCGAAGAGGCCTTGGACGCACATTTCCATGGACTTTATTTCGGATCTCCCTGTCTCTCAAAAAAATGTCTGTCATCTGGGTTGTGTGTGACCGCTTTTCTAAAATGGTTCATCTTGTACCCTTGCCTAAGTTGCCTTCCTCCTCTGAGTTGGTCCCTCTGTTTTTCCAGAACGTGGTTCGTTTGCATGGGATTCCGGAGAACATCGTTTCTGACAGGGGATCCCAGTTTGTGTCTAGATTTTGGCGGACGTTCTGTGCTAAGATGGGCATTGATTTGTCCTTTTCGTCTGCATTCCATCCTCAGACGAATGGCCAGACGGAGCGAACTAATCAGACCTTGGAAACTTATTTGAGGTGTTTTGTTTCTGCTGATCAGGATGACTGGGTCACCTTTTTGCCGCTGGCCGAGTTTGCCCTTAATAATCGGGCTAGTTCTGCTACCTTGGTTTCTCCTTTCTTTTGTAATTCGGGGTTTCATCCTCGTTTTTCCTCTGGTCAGGTGGAGCCTTCTGATTGTCCTGGAGTGGACATGGTGGTGGATGGGTTGCATCGGATTTGGAGTCATGTGGTGGACAATTTGAAGTTGTCCCAGGAGAAGGCTCAGCAGTTTGCTAATCGCCGTCGCCGCGTGGGTCCTCGACTTCGTGTTGAGGACTTGGTGTGGTTGTCTTCTCGTTTTGTTCCTATGAAGGTCTCTTCTCCTAAGTTCAAGCCTCGGTTCATCGGTCCTTATAGGATCTTGGAAATTCTTAACCCTGTGTCGTTTCGTTTGGATCTCCCGGCATCGTTTGCTATTCATAATCTGTTCCATCGGTCGTTGTTGCGGAGGTATGAGGTACCTGTTGTTCCTTCGCTTGAGCCTCCTGCTTCGGTGCTGGTGGAGGGAGAATTGGAGTATGTTGTAGAGAAGATCTTGGATTCTCGTGTTTCCAGACGGAAACTCCAATATTTGGTCAAGTGGAAGGGTTATGGTCAGGAGGATAATTCTTGGGTGGTTGCCTCTGATGTTCATGCTGATGATTTGGTCCGCGCTTTTCATAGGGCTCATCCTGGTCGCCCTGGTGGTTCTCGTGAGGGTTCGGTGCCCCGTCCTCAAGGGGGGGGTACTGTTGTGAGTTCTGTTTTTGGGCTCCCTCTGGTGGTTACTGATGGTACTGGGTGATTTGTGTTCTGCTGTCTCTGGTGTCCACCTGTTCTATTAGGATTTGGGAGTTTCCTATTTAACCGGGCTTTCTTGTCATTTCCCCGCCGGCTATCAAGGTTATCAGAGTGTTTTGTTACCTCAGCTTCTGGCTTCAGTAATCTTCAGGACAAGCTAAGTTTTTGATTTTCTTGTTCCACGTTTTGCTTTATTTTTGTCTTGTCCAGCTTGCATATAATTGTTTCTTTGCTGCTGGTTGCTCTAGTGGGCTGTAATTGCTCCTCATGTTCCATGAGTTGGAACATGAGTTCAAGTAATTACAGGATGGTTTTTTGAAGGGTTTTTTGCTGACCGCGCAGTTTACTTTTGTATCCTCTGCTATCTAGTTTTAGCGGGCCTCGTTTTGCTGAATCTGTTTTCATACTGTGTATGTGCCTTCCTCTCATTTCACCGTCATTATATGTGGGGGGCTGCTATTTCTGTGGGGTATTTCTCTGGAGGCAAGAGAGGTCTGTGTTTCTTCTAATAGGGGAAGTTAGATCTTCGGCTGGTGCGAGACGTCTAGGATCAACGTAGGCACGTTCCCCGGCTATTGTTATTTGTGTGTTCAGGTTTAGGGTCGCGGTCAGCTCGGGTTCCATCACCCTAGAGCTCGTTGGTGCTTGTCCTTTTGTGATTCCCTGCCATTGGAATCATGACACCACCCCACCTCGACGGGATAGTACGTCCGATGTCAGAAAGTGGCTATACAGAAAACAATTGTGGAATTGGACTTTTCTTGCCATTTTACCACACTTTTAATTTTTTTCCTATGTTTTCCAGGACATTATGTGGTAAAATTAATGATATCGTTCAAAAGTACAACTCGTCCCGCAAAAAAAAAAAAAAGCCATCACATGGCCATATTAACTGAAAAATAAAAAGGTTATGGCTCTGGGAGGAAGGGGAGCTGAAAATGGAAACTTAAAAATGGAAAGTTGTGAAGGGGTTAAAGGGAATCTATTAGCAAGTTTTTGCTACACCATCTGAGAGCAGCATGATGTGGGATCGGAGAGCCTGATTACAGCAAAGTTTTATTTACTTTACTGAGTGCTGTAATTTTGATTAAAAACTGTTTTATCTGCTGTAGATCAACCAGTTCTCTGAATGCTGAGCTCCGTATAACCCCTGAGTAGCAACTTTTTGTATTCACTGTGCATAAGCAGAAAGCTGCCAATCAGTTTTGGGGGGCACGGTTGGACTAACTGGCTGCAGACTAAGTATTCCTCTAATGATAATTTTATAAAAACTACACTAAGCAGATTGGTAAGTGAGACAACCCTGGAATCAGAGACTTCTTTGATTGACATTTCTGGTTTTATAAGAGTCAGAGAAGAGCACAACGCAGAATACTGGACCTAAAAGAAACAAGGATTGTTTGGTTTAGAAAAATCTATTTCTAAATATTTGATCAGGGCGTTCTAAGCAAAAAGATAGATATACATCCATGCATTACACAGACGGCCTATGACTTACATTTTTATTTCTCCAGATGGGAAGATGTACAGTGAGTGAACATTGTACTTAAAAGGCACCTGTCAGCAAAAAAAAAGCTATAGTGATAGTTTTCAGGTAATAACAGATTTAAACATGTCTGTGCAGCTGCTGGGAGAAAATGATGCTATATTCTCTCTTCATCTGCTCATTTCCAGCCATTGGGTGATGCCAGGGCAGTAAACATTCAACAATTGCTCCCTATGCTCCTTGACGGATAGCATAGTTGAAACAGAGCAGGATGTCAGTCAAGTAGCAAGAGTAGTGGTTACAGTGCGCTCACTGAGTAAAAAGCGTTGACTGTTCATTGCCCTGGCACCACACCATTGACTGAAAACAAGCAAACACAGGGAGAATATAACTTAATATTCTCCCTGTAGCTGCACTTCCAGTTAGACTGCCACCTGTAGATTACCTCTGTGGCTGCTGGTAAATACATTTTTGTTTTTTTTACACTTAAATTCTCTAGCACATTTGAACTAATCCCCGAGGACTTCAGCATTGAAGCGACCAATGATCACCTTATTTTTCAACGACCCTTTTAAGAAACAAGAATTACAAACAAGTGAACAAACCTATATACGGTGGACATTCTGGATCATATAAATTTGACTGTCTCGAAAATTGTTATTCCATCTTTTCCTTCTTTATATTCAGTCCTGCAGATGAAATTATGATTATTCTTGGAGCCCATTCAAGTAATGAAAATGCTAAAGAAGAAGGGAGGCAGACATTTCATGTTGTGAAGTTATTGAAGCATCCGTATTACGACATTAATACTCTGAAGAATGACATTCTGCTGATGGAAGTAATGATAATACTTGTTTCTGAGAAATATTTTTTAGATTTTATGTATAAATTTTACAATATTTTTTATTAGAAGTGATATTTAGACTAATTTGCATTTTTTTTCTTTTATTAATGGGAGCCTATAAGGATGAATTTCCACATTAAAATAAAGGTATGGCTGCATAGGTGCTGTTACCCTGAGTAAAACCATACCTTGTAGAAAACTGCCCTGCCGCTGCTGAGAAATCTGTAGAATAATGCCATAAGCAAATTTTCTGCCAGTGCTTTGGGGTGTGTCAAAGCACTTCCTGCTCTCCGCCCTCTTTCCTTCTTCCCTGCTCAGCACCTGGTTCATGCGTTTGATTGACA
Source organism: Ranitomeya imitator (assembly GCF_032444005.1). Taxonomy (NCBI): domain Eukaryota; kingdom Metazoa; phylum Chordata; class Amphibia; order Anura; family Dendrobatidae; genus Ranitomeya; species Ranitomeya imitator. Next base: position 77,264,946 of record NC_091282.1, on the reverse strand, counting down.
GGCCACTCCAGTCTCATCATCTGCCACCCTTCACCAAAAACTTGCACAACTGAAGTCAGTGCCTGGGATCAGTGTCAGTATGTGAGAACTCGGCAAGTAAAGTCAATCCAATGTAGTGGATTTCTAAACTAAAGGTATAGATTTATTCCAGATAACAGTGCCAATACAGTCATATTTTTAGTTATAGGAAGAAATTCCTCCAAACTGGTTCCCTTTCAAGCAGCTTTTCGAAATCAGAAAATAACTAGATGGGGGGGGGTGAAGGAAGGATTTGTTTTTACCAGTGAAACGTGTAAAATAATTTCATTGTGCTCTTAACACAATGCTAAATATTGCATTGAAAAATCAGGCACACTGCCTTGGAGTCCATAAAGATCAAGGATGCACAACATCTTCTGGTCCAAAGAAAACTCTCAGGCTGAACCAATCCCAAGATCAAAATGAAACTATTATGGAATATTGATAATGTTTGCCATAAATGAATGATAGGATTATAGGTGCCAGTTCCTTTTCCAGAGCTTCCACTTATTACTGAGTATGATGCCCTATTCGGCTCATCAAAGAAGACTAATTCCTTAAAAAATTCTTTATTAAGTATATATTTTTTTAAAACGATAAAAAAAAACAAAAAAATGTGTGAAAACACAGACAGACCAAAAAAAAATAAAAAATAAATAAATATAGAAAAAACACCCAAAGTGAAAAAATAACTAAAAAGTCAGTTGCTGGTCTGTATCCTCAAGTTGAACCAGTGGGGTTACTATTAGATCTATTTGGCCCTAGATTCACCCTAACTGGTCCCCTACCTAACAGTAGATCTTGGAATAAAAATAAGTTTCATAACTGAATGTATTAAAAATAAATGTTCCTGTGCTGAGATCATCTTAAAAATGTGTCCCTGCTGTGTACTGTGCAATTGTAAGGCTACGTTCACACTAGCGTTGTGCGCCGGCAACGCAACGCACAACACACGCAAAAACGCGGCAAAACGCACGCAAAAACGCTGCGTTTTGCGACGCATGCGTTGTTTTTTGCCGAAAATCGGACGCAAGAAAAATGCAACTTGTTGCGTTTTCTTGGTCCGACGCTTGCGGCAAAAAAGACGCATGTGTCGCACAACGCAACTAACAAAAACGCATGCGTCCCCCATGTTAAGTATAGGGGCGCATGACGCGTGCGTCGCCGCTGCGTCGCCCGACGCTAACCCGACGCACACTAGCATAACGCTAGTGTGAACGTTACCTAAGGGTGTGACAGAAGCTGTCATGCGCATCTCCCCCTAATGTCCTTGTGTGTGCCGGTAAGACGTGGTAATGTAAATGATGTTTATGTGTAATGATATGGTTATTATATTGTGTATGGGTTTTTACATCTACTTTGTATGTTTTGTTATTGTGATAAGATTAGGGGAAGATGTAAAGACTAGGATTGGGTGTAGTTTAGTGGGGCACAATAGAGTTGGGAAACTAGAGTGCCAGCATAAGAATAATTAAAATAGGGGAGTTACAGTTTTAGTGGGGGGAGGGCACTGTAGTATGGTTCTAATAGGTTAGGTTATGTCTACATGACATGGAACTTTCCAGCTTGGGAGGAGTTAGTATGTGGTTTGGTGTATCTGAGGGTAGGAGCTTCCAGATTAAGATCAGAGTTGGGGATATAGCAGCAGGATATAGAAGATAAGACATGGGGCTGGAGAAGAGACGGGACCTCCCCAGAGAAGCAGCGTGCGGTGGTCGCTATCAAGTTCAGTGATGCGTCAGGAGATATCCGGGGCCTACAGCCTGAATTAGGCAGAACTATGGGTGCCTATTTCTTCTTCCAAAGGAAGCCAGATGGGAGATTGACTGAAACTAGTGGACTTAAGTGCACGGGAGCTGCAGGGGTAGCAGAAACGTCTTCGAGACTGGAACCAACATCGTTGTTCCTTAGTAAAGTTGAATTGTTGAGGTTGAACTTTGTGTCTGGAATCGTTTATGCCGACTCCGTATCAAGAACTAAAGAAGCAGGATCAGAAAGAAACTCTGTGGCTAAAGTGAGTGTACTATTTACTACCTGAAACACACACACGACAGAACATTCTATTTTCTTTGCGGGGTGCCAGGGTGTGGGAACACAACAGCCCCTCACCATGACTACCACCCTGGTCAACTCTCATAATGGCTGAGTCTGACAGTGCAGGAGCAGGCAAAATACAGGATACAGACAGGACAGCATGGGGTCGCAGCTGAATCTTTCTTTGAGCTAAAACAGGCAGTGAAATGTTTTGCCTCACAAAAGGAATCAGCTGTGATCCCGTGCAATAATGTATGTACACTTTTTTTGCTTTCTCCCCTTCCCAGGAGATGTGGTATGATCAGACCATGTTCCTGCACAGTCAGACACAGCCATTGCACAGTACACAGCAGGAGCACATTTTGTAAGATAATTCTAAGCGGTATGTGTGGAGAAAACCAGGCACTGCTCATCACCTGGCCAATATAGTCCCAACAGTGAAACATGGTGGTGGCAGCATCATGCTATGTGTTTTCAGCTGCAGGGACAGGACGACTGGTTGCAGTTGAAGGAAACATGAATGCGGCGAAGTACACAGATATCCTGGATGAAAACCTCTTCCAGAGTGCTCTGGACCTCAGACTTGGCTGAAGGTTCACCATCCAACAAGACAATGACCCTAATCACACAGCTAAAATAACAAAAGAGTGGCTTCAGAACTACTCTGTGACCATTCTTGACTGGCCCAGCCAGAGCCCTGACCTGAACCCAATTGAGCATCTCTTGAGAGACCCCAAAATGGCGTCCACCAACGTTCACCATCCAACCTGACGGAACTGGAGAGGATCTGCAAGGAAGAATGATAGAGGATCCCCAAATCCAGGTGTGAAAAACTTGTTGCATCATTCCCATGAAGACTGTACTAGCTGAAAAGGTGCTTCTACTCAATACTGAGCAAAGGGTCTGAATACTTATGACCATGTAATATTTCAGTTTTTATTTTTTAATAAATTTGCAAAAATTACTACATTTCTGTTTTTTTCAGTCAAGATGGGGTGCAGAGTACACATTAATGAGAAAAAAATGAACTTTTTTAAATTTACCAAATGGCTGCAATGAATCAAAGAGTGAAAAATTTAAAGGGGTCTGAATACTTTCCGTACCCACTGTATCGATCTATGTAACATAAATACATGTATATATGTGTGTGTCAGTGACTTCTATATATCTATGTATTCTATGTGTATATATCTATAATCTCAGCACAGGAACATCTTTTAAACACATCCAATTGTGGAACTTTATTTTATTCCAAGAGTATTAACTAAAATTTGCATTGCTTGTGGGAAAACCCCTTTAAATGAGATACTGTTACCACGGAGTGCTTCAATGAAGCTACAATGAGGACAGCTGAAGCAGAAACCTAAAGAGATGAACTGGTATATATGTTGGTGTGCATGCGTGTGTAGGAGCATGTTCACACTGGCCACTAAACAGACAAAACCCAAGATATAAACAAATACTGTACAGTAAATAAATGTACAAATGACAATAGTGCATGAAAATAACATAGCATACTTTGTTAACATAATTTTGATCAAAAAAAGGTAAAAGCGATCTCACCATGTCAAGGTGACCCTATTTGGGACAGTCCTAACCTCTAGCATTAAAACCATATTATATATCAATTGACGTAAATGTGAATAAGGGCTGAGAAGGACTGTGACCCTGCTAATGGACACCCCGCCATGGGGAACTATATGAATGTAATGTCCAGCTCAAAGGAAAGGAAGCCCACACCTTTATATGCACAGAGAGCCAAAAAATTGAAGCAAAAACCTAAAGAGATGAACTGGATTATAAGTTAGTGTGGATGCAGCATGTAGGAGCATGTTCAGACTGATCACTAAATAGACGAAACCTAAGAAAAAAACTTAACAGGCAAGTACCCTATAGTAAATAAATAAATTGCAATTGTGCCTAAAAATAATATAGGGTACTTAGTTAACAGAATTTTGAAGTCCAACCCATGAAAGGAAATTTGTCAGCTGGATTTCACACACCAGGCTACTTATATGGGACTGTAGCCCTTTTAAAGATACAGTAAGTCCGACAATACCTTTGCATGTCCAGTCTGTTCATCTGTTACTAAGAAATCAGTGTTTGAATTGATATACAAATGAGGCTGAAGAACTATGGCAGGTCTGAAGCCTCAGTTGCAAAGCCCACCAGGACCGTGGGGTACTCGGGGCCCGGGTCGGACAGTTCTTTAAGGGGTTTCCACGGAAGCAGTGACCCGGTATGTGGCCCTGGGCGCACAATAAAAATTATGAGGGAAAGTTTATAGGAGACTTAACGTGAAGCCACCTGTGGTGTTCGGCAATGGATATGGCTGACGCTGCTTAAGGAGACCGCTGGGGCAGATGGTGATGCAGCTGGGATGGTTCTGCTCCCCACCGGTGGAGCGGGGCCCCAGGGCTACCGATATTGTGGTAAGGGGATCGTGGACGTTGGGGGGCAGGACTGAGGATGCGAGAAATGACTGGAGGACACAAAAGCTGTAGTTTTCTTTACCTTTACTTGATGGCTGAAGGTGCAGTCCAGGGCATGGGTACCAGATGGTAATGGAGATTCAGGCAGCCTGGAAGCAATTTAGGATCCACCTAGCCAGGTGGGTTCAGAGGTCTTCCTACTGCACTGTCCTGCTAAGCCATTGCTGCTATAAGCTCTGCTCAAGTTCCTCTCATTCTCTGGCAGTTAATATAAAATAGTACCTGCATGGCAGGCCGCTTGAGCCTATTACAGGTGTCGCTCCTTCGTGGTGGCTCTTGGCTCTGGAGTGCTGCTGTGTCGCAGGGTGTTAGATGGTCCAGGAGACCTGCAGTCTCCTGCCATCCTGATTTAGCTGTTGGGACTTTAGTACCCGCGCAACCACGGGCTCCAGTGTCCAGTTTCTAGCGCTCAGCTTTGAGGTGAGCTTGTTTATAGATCAACTCCCCAGGTTCTCCTAGACTTCTCTCCTCTCCTCTCACTCTCTCAGACTAAGACTAACTAACTCTGCCTCCAGGCCAGAACTTAGGGAAGCTCCCCTGAAATCAGGTGTTAGAGCTCCCCCTTCTGGTCAGGAGTAAGGAAACTGTGTTGGATGCTGGTGTTACCTGGTAAGGGGACCCCTCCTTGCTTCCAGGCATGATATCTCCCCCTGTGAGGGAGGCAATGCCATTGAGGCAACCGGACTCCTGGGGTGCCATATCAGTCACTCTATTCTCCTACTTGACTGACAAGTCCTTTGCCTGAAGTTGCACAGTATAGAGGCTATCAGTCAAGCTGTAGGAGGTGGAGCTAAGAGGAAAAATGAGCTGGAGTGACAGAGGCTTCAGATCTACAAATAAATAGTTTGGGGGTGAAATCCTGCTGACAGATTCCCTTTAAGGCGCATTTTAAAATTTCCTCTCATCCAACACTCCAAAAAAAACTAACATGTAGAGATTTTTTTCCTTGTAGACGCTTAGGCCAACTATTGCTCATCTGGTAAAAACACCCTAAAAAAGAATGTCATGCTGATGTTGTTAATTACTAACCTCTATTGCAGTTGAACAATACAGCAAACTTTGGAGAATTTGTCCAAAACATTTCTCTACCAGAGACCTTTGAAGATCTTGAAGAAGGGACAGTTTGTGAGACAGCCGGATGGGGATGGACTGGAAGAAAATTTGCTAACTGTCTCATGGAAGTAAATGTCACAATTCTAAACAGAAAATTATGTCAGAGACATTTGAAAAATGCAGTGCCCGTGACCATGAACATGATGTGCACCAACGTGGGGCCCGAAGGACAGGACACCTGTTTTGTAAGTTTCGGAGATATGGTTTTTGGTTTTTTGCAATTACATAATTTTGCAAATACATAAAAATGATATACATATAAGTTCCATTTGATTAGGTAGGGCGAGGGGGTAGGTAGGTCTAGTCCAGGTATGCCATTCAAAAAGGGGAGCCACATGTGGAACATACACCTGTACGTCTGCAATCCAAAGTAAGGCAGGAGTAGAAAACTGGCCACAAAATCCAAGTATTCCCTGTTAGATAAAGGAATGGAAGAAAATACGTAAAAAAAATAATTGTGTAAAGATATAAATATTACCCATCAATAATAGAAAGCAATGACAGACAGACACCAAATAAGTAGTCAGGGTCACGCCACATAGTCATCTCCATAGTCACAAACACAGAGGAATTCTGCCCAGAAATTCTGCAAACTAAATTACGATTTAAAAAAATTCAGCATGAAAATCTGCATTAATATGATGCAATTTGTTTTACATTTTATTACTTGTACTGAAATGTATTCTAGGGCTGCATTCGCAATTGTCGAGAAATACACAGGAATCTGTCACCAGGTTTTTCCCATCTAGTCATTTAACCTGTGAGCAGCATAATGTAGGGGCAGAGACGCTGATTCCAGCAACCACTCATTGGGCTGCTTGCTGTAATATTAATAAACTAACAGTTTTATCAGCAGGAAATTATCACTAGATAACTAGTAAATTTGCTGCCAGGTAGTCCTTCATATTCATGAGCTCTCTTTATCCACGCCCCACCACTGATTGGCAGCTTTCTGCCTATGCAGAGTGTTCACAGAAAGTTGCCAATCAGTGGTGTGGGCGGCGTTATGCACAGCTGAAAAATAAGAGAACTCAGCTCAGTAAGTGACAGATCACTGGAATCGGAGTCTCTGCCCCTACCTGGTGACAGATAAAGGTTCGTATAATAATGCAATGACACCTTATTTGTATTAGTTATATAGATTATTGTACAGTGCAGGGTGTCAAGGTAACAATTCCCTCAATGCAAATCACGAGTGGAAGCTCGGTGCAAAAATTGGAATCCAAATGCAAAACAGATCCTGCCTGTTCTCATGAATACGTATCAACAACTACATTGAAAAATTCAGAATTCGGCCCCACAATGTCACGGATGTGTCAGAGGCTGCAGAACGTTGCACTGCATCTGTCTTCAGAATGTCTCAGCAGTTTGCTTTGCAGACTTCTGCCTGGTCCTTCTGAGGCTAGGACCCAGTGGCCACCTCCCCCGGCTCTAATGGTGACACCTGGATCTAGGTGTTTATAACTCCCAACTTGCTGTTGGGAGTTGCGGGTGATATTTTCTATTTGCACTTCCCTGTTGAGGCTTGGAGCTGTAGCAGTCTGCTAGAGTCCTCTTTGGAGTTTGGAGGGTGTCGGTGTTTCTATCTGAGGCTACTCAAGTTAAGTGTCTCCCTTGTTTCCTTTATCTTAGTTTTCTTTAGTGTTAGTGGGGTTCGAGAAGTGTTTACCCCTAGCTTCCCTAAGCAGGGCTTACCGCTAGGGTCTGGCAAGGATTAGGTATCCTGCTCAGCGATAGGTGAGGAACCTATTTAGGGTCTCTTAGGGCAGACAGGGTGCCCGCTTCCCTAGTGTTGGACCCCCCCTTCTCCTTTTGTGTTGCGCTTAGTCTGTCCTACACTGTGCGTGACACACACCCACTGCTGCATCGGACAGCTTAGGAACACAAATCAAATACCTAATTTAGGGTGCGGTTTTACAGAGTCACATGCTATTTGCTCCCTAGTTCTCAGGAGTCAGGACTGTCCAAAATGGGGATTGCTAACATATTCATGCAACATTTGTACAATGCGGCAGAGGGTCTTATTGGACCTGGAACCACAACCTCTGCACCACTTTCCTGGCAGGAAAGAATATAAAGAAATGTCAGCCCTGAAGACTGTGGAATTGTGAAATTAGCTGAGTACTAAAATGAAAACTTGACCTATAACAGACATGCCATAGAGACAAAAATCACAATGAACATTGTGCAAATTTCTCTTTCACAGGGTGATTCAGGCGGTCCCTTGATATGTAATGGCATCTTCAGAGGAATCCTTTCTTTTGGGACACATCCTTGTGGAATGCGAAACGGAGCAGCTGTGTATACTCGACTAACTGAGGAATATATAAACTGGATCAAGAATAAAATAGAACGTCAGCGCTAATTCATCACCATCCTGTTATTTGTAGCCATTTTATTTGATCATAATCCTAAAATCAAACATGAAGGGATTTAATAAGTCTCATTTACCAATGAACAAGTGTTTGGGGCTACATGATGACCAAAAACATCAGTGCAACTTGTCTGTGAGTTGCTTTCGCGCAACTATTTTAAAGCTGTGATTTTGCTATAAGAAAAATGTCAAATCACAGATAAATTGCCCACGAGCCTGCGATTTCAGTGTAAAGGGACACACATCGCTGAGTAGCCCCGGTACACAGTAAACCTGTTATTAGGTCAAAAGTGCCCGTTTCGCTCTTATTTTATTTCTGTTGCTGTCCTTCTGCATATTCCATTTTTGGTTGTTGTTGTTTTGTTTGTTTTTTTATATCCACCATACGGGTTCAGAGGTTTGGGTCTTCTTATTTAGTGCTAATTTTTATGGTGTCTATCAAGGGCACACTGCTTATAGGGTATTTATGTAGAGCAGCTGGCACTTTTGTGGTGACAGGTCCTCTTTAGAAATTTTTTCAACCCTTTAGCATGTAATCACGTGTGGTTGATTACATTGAAAATGCCACATATGAACCTACGCCTAATTTCCTACATAATACAATTTTTACTATATTTACCTGTAATGTAATCATGCACACGGTCGTAATATACTGTAGATATAATGTTCAGAAACTGCATGGGACCTTACAATACTTCTGAACGCCTCAGATTTCATATACAAATAGCCTATACAGAGAGAAGAGACAAAAGACGTGAAATCTAGTGCCATCTATAAGATATAGAAATCTTAAAAGTCAATTATCAACCGTTTAATGTGCCTTGCCGCATGACTTAACATAAAAAGCCAAACCAGACACTCTATTTCAGACATTCTTGCCCCTCACTAGTGCAAATAAGGAGATCTGATTTGCCTGGGTGAGAGGTCTCTGACAGGAGTAAAATTTCCACTCCAAGCTGATGTAAGGAGACTTATAGGCCATGCACTGCTATACTGGAAACTTAAATATGCAACGTGTCTGCATACGGAGTGCCTGGATTGGCTTATTATCGATTTTTACAATTACTACATTCAATAGGTGATAATAGAGATTCAGTCTTTTTTTTTCTAGAAAGAGGCTTAAAATCTCCATACTCTGGATTTCCACGCCACACAAGAAGAAATATTCCCCCTTAAACACTCAGATTTCATATACATGCATACAGATTCTGCCAGAATTGTTCAAATTGGGCAAGATAAAATAAAAAATCCTCACCTAGGCAGTCAGTCATAGGCTGCCATGGTCACATATGTCAACATGCAATGGGCAAAGCCAAAGGTAAAAGTAATGTTAGCTGTCTAAAGGGTAGAAGAGTTCATCCATACAGGGGCATATCGTCCATAGCGGCTGAGGACGCAACTGCTATGGGGCCCGTGAATCAAGGAGCTTGGTACAGAACATGGGTCGGACTGGGGTGTCTGGGGCTCACAGGGGATATGGATCCTAGAAGCCCACCCTACAGCTATATGCAAATATCTGTAAGTCGTTATCCCCATTATAGGCATAAACTGTAAAACACAGGCAGCTCCTGCACATCTACTGTGCGATCACCATAACCAGGATGTACAATACGGTAGTTTAAATGAAAGGTTCTTTGGTTAAACAAGTTATCACCGATCCACTGGCTCCACAGGATAGGTGATCACTGAGGTCTGACCATGAGAAACTGCACCGATCGGAAGAATGGGGAAGTTTTGTCCCTGACAGGAAACTTATCCCCATTTTAAAATTCAGCAGCAGGTGGGATGTTTAACCGCAGCTCCATTCATTCTCTTTGGGGCTTCCAAAAAAAAAAACAAGTGCAGCGCTCACAGCCACAGAGTGAATGAATGGATCAGTGATCAAGTCGGACATGCCATTCCAATGTAATGGGGATAAAACTTCCACATTCTGACGACTGGGTCCAAGCCTTCAGACCCCCACTTATCCTGTGGAGAGGTGATTATTTTTGTCCTACAGGAAAACCCCTGTAAGTGCATCTCTGCCGCTATGTTCCAAGTATTTAATCACTAATGGAAACAAAGAATCTTCTCCAAATTAATATCAGAGAGAACAGATGACCGCAATACTCAGCACAATCCACTATACCAAGACCATTAATACCACATACAAGGGAGAAATACCACTGCACCATGATCAGACCAAATAGTGACCAAATAATACCACAAACAAGGAACCAATACTGCCACACCATGACCAGACCACATATTACCACCACTTAGTGACCGAATAATACCACATACAAGGAACAAATACGCCACACCATGAACAGACCACATAGTGACCAAACAATACAACATATTACCAGCATATAGGGACTAAATAATACCACATACAAGGTGAAATACCGCTACACCATAACTAGACTACATATTCCACCGCATAGTGGCCTAATAATAAAACATACAGGGACTAAATACCGCCACACAGTGACCGAATACTACAATACTGATCATGAATACAAACCACAATACTAACAACACTGTTATTACCACCAGTGACATTATACACAAGAGCTCTGTATATAGTGTCAGTGTACAGGTAATACAGTGATCAGCAGTGACATTATAAACAGGAGCTCTGTATATAGTGTCAGTGTACAGGTAATACAGTGACCACTAGTGACATTATATGCAGGAGCTCAGTATATAGTGTACAGGTAATACAGTGATCACCAGTGAAATTATACCCAGGTTGTTAGTATATAGTGTCAGTGTACAGGTAATACAGTTATCACCAGTGACATTATACACAGGAGCTCTGTATATAGTGTCAGTGTACAGGGAATACAGTGACCACCAGTGACATTATACACAAGAGCTCAGTATATAGTGTATAAGTAATACAGTGATCACCAGTGACATTATACACAGGAGTTCTGAATATAATGTAAGTCTACAGGTAATACAACCAGTGACATTATACACAGGAGATCTGTATATAGTGTCAGTGTACTTGTAATACAGCGATCACCAGTGGCATTATACACAGGAGCTCTGTATAGTGTCGGCGTACAGGTAATATACAGTGATCACCAGTGTCTTTATACACATGAGCTCTGTATATAATGTCAGTGTGCAGGTAATACAGTGATCACTAGTGACATTATACACATAAGCTCTGCATACAGTGTCAGTGTACAGTTAATACAGTGATCACCAGTGACTGAGCCCCCATATATCTATTTTGGTCCCCCATATATATCCATCTTGGCTCCCCCATATATCCATCATGCCCCCCATATATCTATCTTGACCCTCCATATATATGCATCCTTGCTCCCCCATACATATCCATCCTTGCTCCCTCATATATATCCATCTTGGCTCCCCCATATATAACCATTTTGACTCCCCCATATATATACAGTGGGGCAAAAAAGTATTTAGTCAGTCAGCAATAGTGCAAGTTCCACCACTTAAAAAGATGAGAGGCGCCTGTAATTTACATCATAGGTAGACCTCAACTATAGGAGACAAACTGAGAAAAAAAAATCCAGAAAATCACATTATCTGTTTTTTTAACATTTTATTTGCCTATTATGGTGGAAAATAAGTATTTGGTCAGAAACAAAATTTAATCTCAATACTTTGTAATATATCCTTTGTTGACAATGGCAGAGGTCAAACGTTTTCTGTAAGTCTTCACAAGGTTGCCACACACTGTTGTTGGTATGTTGGCCCATTCCTCCATGCAGATCTCCTCTAGAGCAGTGATGTTTTTGGCTTTTCGCTTGGCAACACGGACTTTCAACTCCCTCCAAAGGTTTTCTATAGGGTTGAGATCTGGAGACTGGCTAGGCCACTCCAGGACCTTGAAATGCTTCTTACGAAGCCACTCCTTCGTTGCCCTGGTGGTGTGCATTGTCATGTTAAAAGACCCAGCCATGTTTCATCTTCAATGCCCTTGCTGATGGAAGGAGGTTTGCACTCAAAATCTCACGATACATGGCCCCATTCATTCTTTTATGTACCCGGATCAGTCGTCCTGGCCCCTTTGCAGAGAAACAGCCCCAAAGCATGATGTTTCCACCACCATGCTTTACAGTAGGTATGGTGTTTGATGGATGCAACTCAGTATTCTTTTTCCTCCAAACACAACAAGTTGTGTTTCTACCAAACAGTTCCAGTTTGGTTTCATCAGACCATAGGACATTCTCCCAAAACTCCTCTGGATCATCCAAATGCTCTCTAGCAAACTTCAGACGGGCCCGGACATGTACTGGCTTAAGCAGTGGGACACGTCTGGCACTGAGGGATCTGAGTCCATGGTGGCGTAGTGTGTTACTTATGGTAGGCCTTGTTACATTGGTCCCAGCTCTCTGCAGTTCATTCACTAGGTCCCCCCGCGTGGTTCTGGGATTTTTGCTCACCGTTCTTGTGATCATTCTGACCCCACGGGGTGGGATTTTGCGTGGAGCCCCAGATCGAGGGAGATTATCAGTGGTCTTGTATGTCTTCCATTTTCTAACTATTGCTCCCACTGTTGATTTCTTCACTCCAAGCTGGTTGGCTATTGCAGATTCAGTCTTCCCAGCCTGGTGCAGGGCTACAATTTTGTTTCTGGTGTCCTTTGACAGCTCTTTGGTCTTCACCATAGTGGAGTTTGGAGTCAGACTGTTTGAGGGTGTGCACAGGTGTCTTTTTATACTGATAACAAGTTTAAACAGGTGCCATTACTACAGGTAATGAGTGGAGGAAAGAGGAGACTCTTAAAGAAGAAGTTACAGGTCTGTGAGAGCCAGAAATCTTGATTGTTTGTTTCTGACCAAATACTTATTTTCCACCATAATATGCAAAAAAAATGATAAAAAAACAGACAATGTGATTTTCTGGATGTTTTTTTCTCAGTTTGTCTCCCATAGTTGAGGTCTACCTATGATGTAAATTACAGACGCCTCTCATCTTTTTAAGTGGTGGAACTTGCACTATTGCTGACTGACTAAATACTTTTTTGCCCCACTGTATATATGCATCCTGGCTCCCCCATATCTATATATATAATTGTCTAAGGGTTTTTCCGTCTGTCTGTCTGTCTGTCTGTCTGTCCTGGAAATCCCGGCTCTCTGATTGGTCGAGGCCACCAGGCCTCGACCAATCAGAGACCGGCACAGCATTGACGCAGAAATCCCGCGTCTGATTGGTCGAGGCCGCCAGGCCTCGACCAATCAGCAACGGGCACAGCGACGATGATGTCATAAAGGACGTAGACATCTCACGTTTCTGATTCAGCGACGGGCACAGTATCGACGTAGATGTCATAATGGTTGCCATGGCGACGATGATGTCATAAAGGTTGCCTCGACCAATCAGCGACGGGCACAGTGTGCCGCGAATTCTGGAATCATCATTGTCCATAAACTACGGGGACATGCATATTCTAGAATACCCGATGCGTTAGAATCGGGCCACAATCTAGTACTGTATAAGCATCCTGGCCCTCCATATATATGCATCCTGGACCACCAATATATATCCATCCTGGCTCCCCCATATATAAGCATCCTGGCCCTCCATATATATGCATCCTGGCCCACCAATATATATCCATCCTGGCTCCCCATATATACCCATCCTGGATCCCCCATATATATGCATACTGGACCCCATATATATACATCCTGGCCCCCCATATATCGATCCTGGCCCCCTATTTATATGCATCCTAGCTCTTCCATATATCCATCCAGGCTCCTCATATATCCATCTTGGCCCCCCATATATGCATCCTGGTCCTTTGTCCTGCTTCCCCATATGTATCCATCCTAGCCTCCCCATATGTGTCCATCCTGGTCCTTTGTCCTGCTCCCTTCCCCCCCCCCCCCCCCCATATATCCGTCCTGGCTCCCCCATATACAGTTCTGGCAAAAATTAGAAGACTAATGCAAAATGTTCAGTTTGTCTGATCTTTCTCATTATAGGTATATTTTTGAGTAAAATGTAAATTGGTTCTTTTATTCTATAAACTTCTGACAACATGTCTACGAATTTCCAAGCAATAAATTTTGTATTTTTTTCTGAAAAGGAGAAATGCTCAAAATTAGGAAAAAATGTGCTTTCAGACCTCAAATAATGCAAAGAAAACAAGTTCATAATCATTTAGAAACAACAATACTAATGTTTTAACTCAGGAAAAGTTCATAAATCAATATTTTTTTGGAATAACCATCATTTTTAACCACAGCTTTCATGCGTTTTGGCATGCTTTTCACCAAACTTTCACACGGCTTCTGGTGCAAAAATATAAGCAGTTCTTCTTTGTGTGATGGCTTGTGACTATCCGTCATCCTTTCGATTACATTCCAGAGGTTTTTAATGGGGTTCAGGTCTGGAGATTGGGCTGCCCATGACAGGGTTTTGATGTGGTGGTGTCTTAATTTTTGCCAGAGCTGTATATATATCCTGGCCTCCCCACATGTATCCATCCTGGCCCCTCATATGTATCCATCCTGGCTCCCACCTAATGTATCCATCTTGGCCCTATCTATATATATAATTGTCTAAGGGTTTTTCCGTCTGTCTGTCTGTCTGTCTGTCTGTCCTGGAAATCCCGGCTCTCTGATTAGTCGAGGCCACCAGGCCTCGACCAATCAGAGACCGGCACAGCATCGACGTAGAAATCCCGCATCTCTGATTGGTCGAGGCCGCCAGGCCTCGACCAATCAGCAACGGGCACAGCGACAATGATGTCATAAAGGACGTAGAAATCCCGCGTCTGATTGGTCGAACGGGCACAGCGACGATGATGTCATAAAGGACGTAGACATCTCACGTTTCTGATTCAGCGACGGGCACAGTATCGACGTAGATGTCATAATGGTTGCCATGGCGACGATGATGTCATAAAGGTTGCCTCGACCAATCAGCGACGGGCACAGTGTGCCGCAAATTCTGGAATCATCATTGTCCATATACTACGGGGACATGCATATTCTAGAATACCCGATGCGTTAGAATCGGGCCACAATCTAGTATATATATATATGTATATATATATATATATATATGTATATATATATATATATATATATATATATATATACATACATACATTATTTATATATACACTGCTCAAAATAAATAAAGGGAACACAAAAATCCAACATCCTAGATATCACTGAATAAAATATTCCAGCTGTAAATATTTACTCATTACATAGTGGAATGTGTTGAGAACAATAAAACCTAAAAATGATCAACGTAAATCACATCTAATATCCCACGGAGGTCTGGAGTGGAATAATGCTCAACATCAAAGTGTAAAATGTAGTTACAGGCTGATCCAACTTCAGTGGAAATGCCTCAAGACAAGGAAATGATGCTCAGTAGTGTGTGTGGCCTCCACGTGCCTGCATGATCTCCCTACAAAGCCTGGGCATGCTCCTGATGAGGCGGTGGATGGTCTCCTGAGGGACCTCCTCCCAGACCTGGACTAAAGCATCCACCAACTCCTGGACAGTCTGTGGTGCAATGTGACGTTGGTGGATGGTGCGAGACATGATGTCCCAGATGTGTTTAATCGGATTGAGGCCTGGCGAACGGGCAGGCCAGTCCATAGCTTCAATGCCTTTTTCTTGCAGGAACTGCAGACACACTCCAGCCACGTGAGGTCTGCCATTGTCCTGCATTAGGAGGAACACAGGGCCAACCACATCAGCATATGGTCTCACAAGGGGTCTGAGGATCTCATCTCGGTACCTAATGGCAGTCAGGCTATCTCTGGCTAGCACATGGAGGGTTGTGCGGCCCTCCAAAGAAATGCCACCCCACACCATTACTGACCCACTGCTAAACCAGTCATGCTGAAGGATGTTGCAGGCAGCAGATCCCTCTCCACGGCATCCCCAGACTCTGTCACGTCTGTCGCATGTGCTCAGTGTGAACCTGCTTTTATCTGTAATGAGCACAGGGTGCTAGTGGTGAATTTGCCAATCCTGGTATTCTGTGGCAAATGCCAAGGGTCCTGCACGATGCTTGGCTGTGAGCACAACCCCCATCTGTGGACGTTGGACACTCAGACCATCCTCATGGAGTCGGTTTCTATCTATTTGTGTAGACACATGCACATTTGTGGCCTGCTGGAGGTCATTTTACGGGGCTCTGGCAGTACTCCTCCTGTTCCTCCTTGCACAAAGGCTAAGGTAGCGGTCCTGCTGTTGGGTTATTGCCCTCCTACGGCCCCCTCCACGTCTCCTGGTGTACTGGTCTGTCTACTAGTAGCACCTCCAGCCTCTGGACACTACACTGACAGACACATAGTAACATAGTAACATAGTAACATAGTTAGTAAGGCCGAAAAAAGACATTTGTCCATCCAGTTCAGCCTATATTCCATCATAATAAATACCCAGATCTACGTCCTTCTACAGAACCTAATAATTGTATGATACAATATTGTTCTGCTCCAGGAAGACATCCAGGCCTCTCTTGAACCCCTCGACTGAGTTCGCCATCACCACCTCCTCAGGCAAGCAATTCCAGATTCTCACTGCCCTAACAGTAAAGAATCCTCTTCTATGTTGGTGGAAAAACCTTCTCTCCTCCAGACGCAAAGAATGCCCCCTTGTGCCCGTCACCTTCCTTGGTATAAACAGATCCTCAGCGAGATATTTGTATTGTCCCCTTATATACTTATACATGGTTATTAGATCGCCCCTCAGTCGTCTTTTTTCTAGACTAAATAATCCTAATTTCGCTAATCTATCTGGGTATTGTAGTTCTCCCATCCCCTTTATTAATTTTGTTGCCCTCCTTTGTACTCTCTCTAGTTCCATTATATCCTTCCTGAGCACCGGTGCCCAAAACTGGACACAGTACTCCATGTGCGGTCTAACTAGGGATTTGTACAGAGGCAGTATAATGCTCTCATCATGTGTATCCAGACCTCTTTTAATGCACCCCATGATCCTGTTTGCCTTGGCAGCTGCTGCCTGGCACTGGCTGCTCCAGGTAAGTTTATCATTAACTAGGATCCCCAAGTCCTTCTCCCTGTCAGATTTACCCAGTGGTTTCCCGTTCAGTGTGTAATGGTGATATTGATTCCCTCTTCCCATGTGTATAACCTTACATTTATCATTGTTAAACCTCATCTGCCACCTTTCAGCCCAAGTTTCCAACTTATCCAGATCCATCTGTAGCAGAATACTATCTTCTCTTGTATTAACTGCTTTACATAGTTTTGTATCATCTGCAAATATCGATATTTTACTGTGTAAACCTTCTACCAGATCATTAATGAATATGTTGAAGAGAACAGGTCCCAATACTGACCCCTGCGGTACCCCACTGGTCACAGCGACCCAGTTAGAGACTATACCATTTATAACCACCCTCTGCTTTCTATCACTAAGCCAGTTACTAACCCATTTACACACATTTTCCCCCAGACCAAGCATTCTCATTTTGTGTACCAACCTCTTGTGCGGCACGGTATCAAACGCTTTGGAAAAATCGAGATATACCACGTCCAATGACTCACCTTGGTCCAGTCTATAGCTTACCTCTTCATAAAAACTGATTAGATTGGTTTGACAGGAGCGATTTCTCATAAACCCATGCTGATATGGAGTTAAACAGTTATTCTCATTGAGCAAACCACGACACAGCAAACCTTCTTGCCACAGCTCACATTGATGTGCCATCCTGGATGAGCTGCACTACCTGAGCCACATGTGTGGGTTGTAGAGTCCATCTCATGCTACCATGAATGTGAAAGCACAACTAACATTCAAAAGTGACCAAAACATCAGCCAGAATGCATTGTTACTGAGATGTGGGCTGTGGTCTCCACCTGTAGAACCACTCCTTTATTGAGCATGTCTTGATAATTGCCAATAATTTCCATCTGTTGTCTATTCCATTTGCACAACAGCATGTGAAATTGATTGTCAAACAGTGTTGCTTCCTAAGTGGACAGTTTGATTTCACAGAAGTTTGACTTACGTAGAGTTATATTCTGTTGTTTGAGTGTTCCCTTTATTTTTTTTGAGCAGTGTATATATATATATATATATATATATATATATACATACACTGCTTAAAAAAAATAAAGGGAACACTCAAACAACAGAATTTGTTATATCCTGGTCTCCTCTTGTGTATCCATCCTGGCTCCCCCATATATCCATCCTTGCTCCCCGTTTCCCATATGTATCCATCTTGGCCCCTCATATGTATCCATCCTGGCCCCCCATATGTATCCATCCTGGCTCCACCGTATGTATCCATCCTGGACCCCCATATATATCCATCCTGGCCCTCATATGTATCCATCCTGGCCCCCTGTATGTATCTATCCTGGTCCTTTGTCTTGCCCCCCATATATCCATGCTGATCCTTTGTGCTGCCCCATATATCCGTCCTGCCCCCCATCTATCCATCCTGGCTCCTTGTCCTGGCATCATTCGCACAGAAAGAGAGAGAGAGAAAAAAATGATTCCTCTTACCTTCCTGCGCTCCCGACACCAAGTGGTGTCCTCCTCCTCTGCAAGTTCGGCGCACACATAGTAAAATGGTCACCGACATAGCAGAGGTCGGCAGCTGAATGTGTGCACCTGTCACATGCGGCGCATGACACTGACCTCATACACCGTTGACAACGGGCGCACACTTTACTATATCAATCGGGATGTGCAACTCGGCAGTTCAGGTAATGAACGTTGCGTGCCCCCGCCCCTGCACATTCTCTGCCTGTGCTTTAGGGCACGTGCCCCTAAAAACCGCTCTTTCTTCCCACAGTCAAGGGCCCACCGGGGATTTCCCTATACCCTTCCAGGCCAGTCCGACCCTGTGCAGAACAATGCTGGGCATTGTCCTTCTGCCTATTGTCAAAATGTCATTGGTATCTGTATCCTAAGGATGTGGATACCACTTGACTGAATTGTGGAACAGGAAAATCACAGCCTGCATCTGTGTATCTGAGTCTCAGCACACTGCAGGTACAATGACGAATGCTTTGTGGAGTCCTCACAGTACACAGACCCGAGCAGCACACTGGAGGTACATTACTAGGTGAGTATTTTTTGTTTTTAAACGTCAATACTTGTTGGAAGCATCATACTGAATGAGCCGCTGACACGGCAGTAATGCTGAGTGGGGTCCATCATACTTAGAGGGAACACCTTATCTTGACCTCCACTGTTCCTGGTAATTGCCATTTCTTAATTACATTTCGAACTGAGGAAAGGGCAACTTGAAAACAATTTACTATCTTCTAATAGCCTTATATTGCTTTTTGGGCCATTTTCACAGCGCTAGGCAGCTGCTTAGAAGAACCTATGGCTGCTGTTAGGCTTGAGCGAAACGGATCGGACAAATTCAAAAGTCACCGACTTTCGGCAAAGTCGGGTTTCATGAAGCCCGACCCGATCCTAGTGTGGGATCGGCCATGCGGTCGGAGATCTTGGCGCCAAAGTCGCATTTCGTATGACGTGTTTAGCGCCATTTTTTCAGCCAATGAAGGAGCGTGGGCAGAGTGATGACATAGGTCTCAGGGGCGTGCACATCTATCGTCATTTTTTTTGCTTGTGTGCTGTAGCGATTTGCAATGTGTAAAACCAACTTTTCTGTGTAGGGACAGACGGGGAGAGAGAGAGAGAGAGAGAGAGAGAGAGAGGAAAAAAAAACCCACTGACTTTGCATTGGGTTTCGTGTTTCGGTCGATCCCCGACTTTTTGCGATAATCGGCCGATTCCACTCGACTCGACTTTTGAGATAGTCGGGTTTCGCGAAACCCGACTCGACCCTAAAAAAGTAAAAGTCGCTCAACCCTAGCTGCTGTTATTTGGTACAAGGTTTTTTTTTTATAAAGCTGGAAAATTCGCTTCACCTTGCCTTTCCTAATGATGATAATAAATAAGCCATAACCCTAACAGGCTAATTAAGGTTTGAAACCTTGGTCATAGTTATCTGAGCACACAAAACTCCAAAGGAGCCCAAACTTTTGCTTCTGTCCATGTTCCTTTTTGTAATTGTTAAAATGAAGAAAATGACAGTATATATTATGACAGGGTCACTGGTAGTGTGCATGAGGGGAGATATGTGTCACAAAGATTGCTTTCCTGTGTGATATGAAAGCCATAAGTGTTTTCTCCAGCATGATCTGTGCTGAGAGCAATCCATTCGCTATATGGGCTTGGCTTTCATGGTGGGTAGGTCAGAGATGGGCGGGACGCCTACCCACCATATTTCCACCTCCAGGGTGTGGCTGGAGGGGAAATAAATGTCCAGCCAGTTTTTATTTCTGTGTTCTATTTTGTGTAGAGGCAAGCAAGCCTTAGGCTGATGCTCCTGAGAGAGCTGCCATATGTGTTGGCCCAGAAGTGCTGGGCAGGACTGTTTATGAACTTTTTGTTTTTTTGAACCAGAAAGGCTATTTTTCTGTTACCATTTTGTGGCTTATGACACAATAAACCACCCAGAGACTTTAACTCACGTGTGCCTGTGTCTACCTCGAAGAGCAACTAAGTGAGCCGACCTGCCACAAGTGGTGTTTAGGATTCGGGCAAATGTTCCAGGAACACATGTAGCAGCGGTGGCCAAATCGTATGTCCTGGGTTAAGGCAGCTACGGAGATGGAGCAGTGGTTGGA
Organism: Ranitomeya imitator; assembly: GCF_032444005.1. Taxonomy (NCBI): domain Eukaryota; kingdom Metazoa; phylum Chordata; class Amphibia; order Anura; family Dendrobatidae; genus Ranitomeya; species Ranitomeya imitator. Next base: position 77,244,287 of record NC_091282.1, on the reverse strand, counting down.
CAAAATGGACGAGCTACTCAAGCACCTGATCCTGAGCCAGCAGCAACAGCACCAGTTACAGCAAGAGACAAATAAGCTACTAAAGCAACAGATACAGCAGCAGCAAAGGCAGATGGAACTCCTGATGGGAGAGATCTGCAGTAGAGAAACCGCCCCTCCCCCACATCAAGGTGATGACTTGTGATGAAAGCGGTAAGGTGAGCCATGCAAAAGATGACCCCAGGGGATGATATAGAGGTGATCTCGACTGTTTTTGAATGGGTTGCAGAGCGAGAGAGGCTGCCCCTGAAGCAGTGGGCCGAGGTGCTGGCCCCCTATCTGACAGGTGAACCCCAGAAAGCCTATTTTGACTTAGCCTTGCAGGATGCCTGGGAATATGCCAAGTTGAAAACGGAGATATTGGCACTCTCAGGGGTCACGATGTCTGTCAGAGCCCAAAGGGTTCATCACTGGGCGTATTGTGATGACATACCTCCCCGCTCACAAAGGTTTGACTTGTTACATTTAGTCCAGAAATGGCTGCAGCCGGAATCCTCCTCTCCAGCCCAGATGGTCGAGCAGGTGATCATGGACCAATTTATTCACTCTCTCCCCAAGTTGGTGTAGACCTGGGTTGGCCAAGGAGACCCTTGGAATGCGGATGACCTGGTGGGCCTCGTAGAAAGGTACCAGGCGGTCAAGAGGTCTCTGAGGAAGCCAGGGGGTGGTACATCTCCATACTGGAATACCCAGCGGGAGCCCGAGCCCCAAAAGAGGAGTAACAGAGCCACCACTGGGGGGGAGTCCAAGGTCTCAAGGAGACGCTGAAGGGCCAAAGGCTACTGCTAAAGACCTGATCTGCTGGCGGTGTCACTGTCCTGGACACATAGCGGCCCATTATCATATGTCTGCTGAACAGATGGATTGCAGCCTGGGCAGGTGCTGCCCGTATTATGCCTACCCAGCCTGCAGTGTTTACTATCAGCCTGGAGACGGGCCGCAGTCATGTCTTGTGACCGTAAACGGAATACTGGTGTCAGGACTCTTGGACTCCAGGAGCTTGGTGACCCTAAGGGCCACGCTTCCCCACCAGTTGATCACAGGGAAACATGCACGTTCACTGTATCCCCAGGGATGCCAAAGACTACATGTTGCCAGAGTGATGATTAAAACAAGCCATGGTACGGAGTTCCATGAGGTCGGGGGAAGTCAGAGACTTGCTGCACCCCGTGATAATCGGGCGGGACTTCAGCCTGTTTTGGGACTTGTGGGGAAAAGCAGGCGTGTCCAGTATCTCAGGCAGGAGCCAGCGCAACCCTGATGAATCCGCATTGCAGTCAGAGATGGAGGAGTTCTCCTTGTGTATCCTAGCTGGTGATGAGTATGAATCGGTGATCAGGGAGGCCGAGCTTCTTGAGCTGTGGGTGTCTGGTGAAAATTTAGGAATTGCTCAAATGAGGGATCTTACCCTAAAAGGTGCCTTTGAAAACGTGACTGTGATTGATGGGGTTGCTCAAGAGCCGGTGGCTGACACAAGGTACCCACATACGTAGGTGGTCGAGCACGACATGTTGACAGAACCGCACGTAAGGGTGAACCTCAAGCCCTATAGAATTACAGAAGCACGGAGAGAGGTGATATCCAATGAGGTGAAGAGGATGCTAGACCTCGGGGTGATAGAGGAGACAAAAAGTGGATGTTCGAGTCCTATTGTCCTCGTACCAAAGCCTGACAATGAATGGCAGTTCTGCAACGACTACCGCAGGCTGAATGAAGTCTCTAGCTTTCATGCTTACTCGATGCCTCGTGTGGATGACTGTTATGATCAGGTGGCCTTGGAGCAGCATGAAATGACCTTCGCTGGAGCAGTGGTAACTTTACTGACCGCAAACTCTGATCCTATCACCGCAACTAGAAGTAGCCGTGGGGTGTGCCTAACCAGACCTAGACACCTCGACACAGCCTAAGGACTAAATATTCCTAAAGATGGAAATAGGAAAACTCTCTTGCCTCAGAGTAGATCCCCAAAGGATAGGTAGCCCCCCACAAATAATGACTGTGAGTAGGAGAGGAAAAGACACACGCAGACAGAAAACAGGGATAAGCAAAGGAGGCCACTTCTACCTGGATAGGAAAGGAAAGTACAGGATACTATGCGGTCAGCATAAAACACTACAAAATATCCACAGCAGAAAAATACAAAAACTCCACCACCTAACTAAAGATGTGGAGAGTATATCTGCGACTCCAGCGAGTCCAACTAGACTGAGAAAAACATCAGGCACAGTCTAGCAGGAACAAAAATAGAAACAAGATAAGCACAGAAAATAAACACACAACAGTGTGTCTAAAAAAATGAAGCAAACACTTATCTTAGCTGACTTGGCAGCAAGCAGGAGAGGCCAGGCAGAGGACCAACACTTCCAAAGGAACATTGACTACTGGCAAGGACTAATGAGTCCTGCACAGCTAAATACCCCAGTCAGAATTGCAATTAGCAGAAACACCTGTCCAAGACTGCTGCTCAGGAATAACTGCATTACCATCAACAACCACCGGAGGGAGCCCAAGAGCAGAATTCACAACAGTACCCCCCCCCCTTGAGGAGGGGTCACCGAACCCTCACCAGAGCCCCCAGGCCGGTCAGGACAAGCAAGATGAAAGGCATGAACCAAATCAGCGGCATGGACATCAGAGGCCGAAACCCAAGAATTATCCTCCTGGCCATAACCCTTCCATTTGACAAGGTACTGAAGCTTCCGCCTCGAAAAACGAGAATCCAAAATCTTCTCAACCACATATTCCAACTCCCCATCGACCAACACAGGGGCCGGAGGATCAACAGAGGGAACAACGGACTCCACATATTTCCGCAACAAAGATCTATGGAAGACATTATGGATAGCAAAAGAGGCCGGAAGCGCCAGACGAAAAGACACCGGATTAATAATCTCAGAAATCCTATACGGACCAATAAACTGAGGCTTAAACTTAGGAGAAGAAACCTTCATAGGAACATGACGGGAAGATAACCAAACCAGATCCCCAACCCGAAGCCGGGAACCAACACACTGACGACGGTTAGCAAAACGTTGAGCCTCCTCCTGAGACAACACCAAATTGTCCACCACCTGAGCCCAAATCTGCTGCAACCTGTCAACCACAGAATCCACACCAGGAAAGTCAGAAGACTCAACCTGCCCAGAAGAAAAACGAGGATGAAAACCAAAATTACAAAAAAAAGGCGAAACCAAAGTAGCCGAACTAGCCCGATTATTAAGGGCAAACTCGGCCAATGGCAAAAAAGCCACCCAATCATCCTGATCAGCAGACACAAAGCATCTCAAATAAGTCTCCAAAGTCTGATTAGTACGCTCGGTCTGGCCATTTGTCTGAGGATGAAATGCAGAAGAAAAAGACAAATCAATACCCAGCCTAGCACAAAAGGCCCGCCAAAACCTAGAAACAAACTGGGAACCTCTGTCGGACACAATATTCTCAGGAATACCATGCAAACGGACCACATGCTGAAAAAACAACGGAACCAAATCAGAAGAAGATGGCAATTTAGGCAAAGGCACCAAATGAACGATCTTACAGAATCGGTCACAAACAACCCAGATAACAGACATCCTCTGGGAAACAGGAAGATCGGAAATAAAATCCATAGAAATAGGCGTCCAGGGCCTCTCAGGGACCGGCAATGGCAAAAGCAACCCACTAGCACGGGAGCAACAAGGCTTGGCCCGCGCACAAGTCCCACAGGACTGCACAAAAGACCGCACATCACGCGATAAAGAAGGCCACCAAAATGACCTACCAACCAAGTCTCTGGTACCAAAAATGCCAGGATGACCAGCCAACACAGAACAGTGAACCTCAGAAATCACTATACTAGTCCATCTGTCAGGAACAAACAGCTTCCCCACAGGACAACGATCAGGTTTGTCAGCCTGAAATTTCTGAAGAATCCGTCGTAAATCAGGAGAAACGGCAGAAAGGACCACCCCTTCCTTCAAAATACCAACTGGTTCCAAGACCTCAGGAGAATCAGGCAAAAAACTCCTAGAGACGGCATCAGCCTTAATATTCTTAGAACCCGGAAGGTACGAGACCACGAAATCAAAACGAGAAAAAAACAAGGACCATCGAGCCTGTCTGGGATTCAACCGTTTGGCAGACTCGAGGTAAATCAGATTCTTATGATCGGTCAAGACCACAATACGGTGCTTAGCTCCCTCAAGCCAATGTCGCCACTCCTCCAACGCCCACTTCATAGCCAACAACTCCCGATTGCCGACATCATAATTGCGTTCAGCAGGCGAAAACTTACGGGAAAAGAAGGCACACGGTTTCATTAAGGAACCAACAGGATCCCTCCGAGACAAAACAGCCCCTGGCCCAATCTCAGAAGCGTCAACCTCAACCTGAAACGGAAGAGAAACATCCGGTTAACGCAACACAGGAGCAGAAGTAAAACGATGCTTAAGTTCCTGAAAGGCAGAGACAGCCGCAGGGGACCAATTCGCCACATCAGCGCCCTTCTTCGTCAAATCAGTCAAGGGTTTAACCACGCTGGAAAAATTAGCAATGAAACGGCGATAAAAATTAGCAAAACCCAAAAATTTCTGAAGGCTCTTCACGGATGTGGGCTGAATCCAATCATGAATGGCCTGAACCTTAACCGGATCCATCTCTATAGACGAGGGAGAAAAAATAAAGCCCAAAAAGGAAACCTTCTACACCCCAAAATGACACTTAGACCCTTTCACAAACAAGGCATTGTCACGAAGGATCTGAAATACCATCCTGACCTGCTGCACATGAGACTCCCAATCATCGGAAAAAATCAAAATATCGTCCAAATATACAATCAGGAATTTATCAAGATAATCCCGGAAGATATCATGCATGAAGGACTGAAAAACAGATGGAGCATTAGAGAGTCCGAATGGCATCACAAGGTTTTCAAAATGCCCCTCGGGTGTGTTAAACGCAGTTTTCCATTCATCACCCTGCTTAATATGAACAAGATTATAAGCCCCCCGAAGGTCAATCTTAGTAAACCAAATAGCTCCCTTAATCCTAGCAAACAAATCGGAAAGCAAAGGTAAAGGATATTGAAACTTGACCGTGATCTTATTCAAGAGGTGATAATCAATAAAGGGTCTTAAGGAACCATCTTTTTTAGCAACAAAAAAGAACCCCGCTCCCAACGGTGAAGAAGAAGGCCGAATATGCCCTTTCTCCAAAGACTCCTTAATATAGCTCCGCATGGCGGTATGTTCAGGTACAGACAGGTTGAAAAGTCGGCCCTTAGGAAACTTACAGCCTGGAATCAAGTCAATAGCACAATCGCAGTCCCTGTGTGGTGGAAGGAAACTGGACTTGGGCTCATCGAATACATCCTGAAAATCAGACAAAACTCCAGAATTTCAGAAGAGGGAGAAGGGGCGATAGACATCAGAGGAACATCATTATCAACCCCCTGACAACCCCAACTAGTCACAGACATGGACTTCCAATCCAAAACAGGATTATGTACTTGCAACCATGGAAAACCCAGCACGATAACATCATGCAAATTATGCAACACCAGAAATCGACAATCTTCCTGATGGGCTGGCGCCATGCGCATGGTCACCTGTGTCCAAAACTGGGGCTTATTATTAGCCAAGGGTGTAGCATCAATGCCCCTTAAAGGAAAAGGGTTCTGCAAAGGCTGCAAGGGAAAACCACAACGCCTGGCAAACTCAAAGTCCATTAAGTTCAAGGCGGCGCCTGAATCCACAAACGCCATGACAGAAAATGATGACAATGAACAGATCAAGGACACAGATAACAGAAATTTAGGTTGTACAGTACTGATGGTAAATGAACTGGTGATCCTCTTGGTCCGCTTAGGGCAGACAGAAATGACATGGGAAGCGTCGCCACAATAATAACACAACCTATTCTGACGTCTGAAACCTTGTCGTTCCGTTCTAGACAGAATCCTATCACATTGCATTGGCTCAGGAATTTGCTCTGAGGATAACGCCATAGCGCGCACAGTTCTGCACTCCCGCAAGCGCCGATCAATCTGAATGGCCAGAGACATAGAATCACTCAGATTGGAGGGTGTGGGAAACCCCACCATAACATCTTTAATGGATTCAGAAAGACCCTTTCTGAAAATTGCCGCCTAAGCATCATTATTCCATTTAGTCAATACAGACCATTTTCTGAATTTCTGACAATACAATTCTGCCACCTCTTGACCCTGAGACAGGGCCAACAAGGTCTTCTCAGCTTGATCCACCGAATTAGGTTCATCATACAGTAATCCTAACGCCTGAAAGAAGGAGTCTACATTAAGCAAAGCAGGATCCCCAGATTCCAGGGAAAATGCCCAATCCTGTGGATCACCACGCAGCAGGGAAATGATGATTTTAACTTGTTGAATGGAATCACCGGAGGATCGAGGTTTCAATGCAAAAAACAGTTTACAGTTGTTTTTAAAACTCAAAAATTTGGACCTGTCACCAAAAAACAAATCAGGAGTAGGTATCTTCGGTTCGAAAGCAGGAGTCTGAACAATGTAATCAGAAATACCCTGTACTCTAGCAGAAAGTTGGTCTACATGAGAAACTAATTCCTGAACATTCATGCTAGCACAAGGCTCTTCAGCCACCCAGAGATAAAGAGGGAGGAGAAGACAAAACAGACTGGAGAAAAAAAAATGGCTCAAGATCTTTCCTCCCTTCTTCTGAGATGCAATTAACTCATTGTTGGCCAGTAGTACTGTTATGATCAGGTGGCCTTGGAGCAGCGTGAAATGACCTTCGCTGGAGCAGTGGTAACTTTACTGACCGCAAACCCTGATCCTATTATCGCAACTAGAAGTAGCCGTGGGGTGTGCCTAACCAGACCTAGACACCTCGACACAGCCTAAGGACTAAATATTCCTAAAGATGGAGATAGGAAAACTCTTTTGCCTCAGAGTAGATCCCCAAAGGATAGGTAGCCCCCCACAAATAATGACTGTGAGTAGGAGAGGAAAAGACACACGCAGACAGAAAACAGGGATAAGCAAACGAGGCCACTTCTACCTAGATAGGAAAGGAAAGTACAGGATACTATGCGGTCAGCATAAAACACTACAAAATATCCACAGCAGAAAAATACAAAAACTCCACCACCTAACTAAAGATGTGGAGAGTATATCTGCGACTCCAGCAAGTCCAACTAACTGGACATCAGGCACAGTCTAGTAGGAACAAAAATAGAAACAAGATAAGCACAGAAAATAAACACACAGCAGTGTGTCTAAAAAAATTAAGCAAACACTTATCTTAGCTGAATTGGCAGCAAGCAGGAGAGGCCAGGCAGAGGACCAACACTTCCAAAGGAACATTGACTACTGGCAAGGACTAATGAGTCCTGCACAACTAAATACCCCAGTCAGAATTGCAATTAGCAGAAACACCTGTCCAAGACTGCTGCTCAGGAATAACTGCATTACCATCAACAACCACCGGAGGGAGCCCAAGAGCAGAATTCACAACAGATGACCTCATTGAGAGACTTGGACCCGCAAGGTATAGTATAACCCTGGACCTGATGAAGGGCTATTGGCAGATCCCCATGTCCCAGAGTGCCAAGGAGAAGACAGCCTTCTCGACGCCTGATGGGTGTTTTCAATACACCAGGATGCACTTTGGTCTACAGGGGGCCCCGGCCACCTTCCAGAGGGTGATAGACCGGGTCCTGGCTCCGCATAAGAAGTATGCTGCAGCATACCTCTATGACATAGTGGTCTTTATCCCTGACTGGGCTAGTCATCTACCAAAAGTACAGGCGGTTCTGGATGTTTTGAGGAATGTGGGGTTCACGATAAATCTGAAAAAATGTGCCATAGGGAAGGAAGAGGCCAAGTACCTAGCCTATGTAGTTGGGTGAGGTGAAATTAAGCCACAAATCAACAAGATCGAGGCGATCAATGATTGGCCGCAACCGCTTTCCAAGAAGCAAGTGAGGGCATTTCTTGGAATTGTGGGGTACTATTGACGATTTATGATCGCTGCGCCATTGACAGATCTTCTTAAAGGCACTAAATCAATGATAGGTAAATGGTCTGATGACACAGTGATAGCATTCCTGGGACTGAAGAGAGCTCTGTGTAAACATCCAGTTCTGGTGGCCCCAGACTTCAGCAAAGAGTTTGTTGTCTAGACGGATGCGGCAGAAGTTGTCTTGGGAGCACTGCTGTTTCAAGTAGTGAACACCACAGGAATAGATCAGTGTACAAATGTCCAGAGACTGACACTAGTAGTAAATGCAAAAGTTTATTAAACATATAAAAGGGATCAATAGATAGCACACATGGGAAAAAGGGTAACGGACACTCCCACAGATAGCACTGGCAGGGAAGGGGCATGTAAACAAATACAGAGAGACAATAAATATTTATACCCAAGCGTAAAAAGTATCCATATTGCACAGTGGCCAAGTCTCCAGTACCATACCTTATAATATCACAGGTTCACATGCGCGTTCCCGCCCTCCCCGACGCGCGTTTCGGAATATGGATACTTTTTACGCTTGGGTATAAATATTTATTGTCTCTCTGTATTTGTTTACATGCCCCTTCCCTGCCAGTGCTATCTGTGGGAGTGTCCGTTACCCTTTTTCCCATGTGTGCTATCTATTGATCCCTTTTATATGTTTAATAAACTTTTGCATTTACTACTAGTGTCAGTCTCTGGACATTTGTACACTGATCTATTCCTGTGGTGTTCTCTTTGTGGACTTCAGTGTGTCCGTATACGTCCTGCTATATACTATGGGCTATGTTGATTACTATATGGTGTACTAATATGATGTCCCATAGTTGTTTGTGGTTCCTTATTTATTGTTTCAAGTAGTAAATGGAGAAGAATATCCAATCCTGTATTTGAGCCGGAAGCTCTTGTCATGCGAGAAGAACTACGTCATCATCGAGAAGGAGTGTCTGGCCATAAAATGGGTCGTGGATACATTGAGGTACTATCTACTAGGCCGGAGGTTCAAACTTGTGTCTGATCATGCCACTCTGAGATGGTTAAGGGAGAAAAAGAGTAAGAACGCCTGGGTGACTAGGTGGTTGTTAGGCCTCCAGGATTTCAAGTTCCATATGGAACACAGACACGGGAAGTCACATGGGAATGCAGATACCCTCTCCCGAATTCCCTGTTTGGTGTCTGAAGGTGCCAAAGCCCCCGGCTTTTGGCAGACTGGGGGAATATGTGACAGGGTCACTGGTGTCATACATGAGGGGAAATATGTGTGACAAAGATTACTTTCCTGTGTGATGTGAAAGCCATAAGTGTTTTCTCCAGCATGATATGTGCTGAGAGCAATCCAGTTGCTATATGGCCTGGCTTTCATGGCAAGTAGGTTAGAGATGGGCAGGAAGCCTATCCACCATGTCTCCACCTCCAGGGTGTGGCAGGAGGGGAAATAAATGTTCAGACAGTTTTTGTTTCTGTGTTCTGTTTTGTGTAGAGGCAAGCAAGCCTTAGGCTGATGCTCCTGAGAGAGCTGCCAAATGTGTTGGCCCAGAAGTGCTGGACAGGACTGATTATTAACTTTTTGTTTCCTTTTGAGCCAGAAAGGCTGTCTTTCTATTACCATTTTGTGGTTTATGACTCTATAAACCACCCAGAGACTTTAACCCACTTGTGCCTGTGTCTACCTCGAGGAGCAGCTAATTGAGCCGACCTGCCACAATATACAGCTCAGGCAAAAATTAAGAGGCCACTACAAAATGTTCAGTTTGTCTGATCTTTCTCTTTATATGTATATTTTTGAGTAAAATGTTCATTTTGCTTTTATTCTATAAACTACTAACAACATGTCTCCGAATTTCCAAGCAATAAATTTTGTATTTTTTTTTTTCTGAAAAGGAGAAGTGGTCAAAATTAAAAAAAAAAACAAAAACAAAACAAAACAGTGCTTTCAGACCTCAAATAATGTAAAGAAAACAAGTTCATAATCATTTAGAAAGAACAATACTAATGTTTTAACTCAGAAAGAGTTCAGAAATCAATATTTTGTGGAATAACCATGATTTTTAATCACAGCTTTCATGTGTCTTGGCATGCTTTCCACCAGTCTTTCACACTGCTCCCGACACAAAAATTTTAGCAGTTCTTCTTTGTTTGATGGTTGTGACTATACATCATCCTCTTGATTACATTCCAGAGGTTTTCAATGAGGCTCAGGTCTGGAGATTGGGCTGCCCATGACAGGGTTTTGATGTGGTCACGCATTGTCACGCAGTATCTTGGAACTGTGGGTGCTAACCAGGTGCCTAGAACTAGGGGTGCACTAGTCTAGCCCTGTCACCCACATTACTCCTGAAGGTGGAGGCGCGGGGTTCACGTGCTTTGCTATGCTCCTGTATAAACCTTTATCTGCCCTCTTCCCCCTGGGAAGTTGGGAAGCTGAAGTGTATAGGTTAACACTAATCAGAAAAACAAGGGAATACAGAAAGGGATAAATGAAAATAAAAATCATACAAAATATATCCACCAAACAACAGAGTGGAACACAGGAGAGTTAAAGGAAAGAAAAAAAAATTAGGAGATGATGAGAATGTACACACATACAAAACTTAAAGCAACAATTTCCTGGACAAATATGTGAATGCCAACTCCAGCCACAAACTATACTTCCAACTCCAAATCAAGCATTAAGAACTAACAATGACAATTCCTAAATGTCAGAGGCAAGCATATATAGCAGAGGGGAGTGGCCAACACTGAACAGCTGAGACAATCCTGGTAGGAAAGCTCCAGGAGCTTCAAATGAACAGATTAACCCTTGCACTGCCAGCAAGGAAATAATCTGCACTGTTTAATAATATTATGAAGTACTTCTAACCAGTGCAGGAGTTCGTGAAACCAGATGCAACGATCTTCTGGCCCCTCTCTGTCGTTGTATCCCGTGACATCCATATAGTATAATGCACAGCCCATATTCCTCCATATGTTTGTAATACACAGCCTATAATATAATATAAAGCACAGTCCAAAGTCATCCATGTAGTATAATGCACAGCAAATAGTCATAAATGCAGTATAATGCATGGCCCATAGTCATCCATGTAGTATAATGCACAGCCCATAGTCATCCATATAGTCATCCATATAGTAGTATGGCTACCATGTATTCATCGATTTAAAAAAATAAATATGGGTGTGGCCAGGAGACTCGGCGCACATTGGGTGTTACCAGGAGACTTGGCACACCCTGGGTGTGGCCAGGAAACTCAGTGCACACTGGGTGTAGCCAGGAGACTTAACTCACAATGATTGTGGCCAGGAGACTCGACATAAACTGGATGTGGCCAGGAGACTCGGTACACACTGGGTATGGCCAGGAGACTCGATGCACACTGGGTATGGCCAGGAAACTCCATGCATGTTTCACCCACCACAGCTCCAAACTAACTGGTGAATAACACTGCTGGCTTGCCTGAGATTTCTCTGCAGGCAGCCTTCTAGCAGGCCAGGGCTCTCAATCATTGGTGGTCGAGGCGAGGGCGCGTGTGGAATGGTGCATTGAGTCTCTTGGGCAAACCGTGGGTACACAGAGCAGTCAAATAATCATATTTGATCTTCAGTTTCTGCAGAATGAAGACAATGCAATGATTAGAATACTGAAGGGGATGTTATTTTATTTTTTTCCATATAAAAAGAAGAAAGTATGATGGCACCAGGATAGGTGGTTTTAGATGGCCTTCAAGTGAGCAATTTACTGCAACAATCAAAGTCTCTCATGACAATCGGACCAACGGTGGAATACAATCGCGCTGCGGTGCTCTGCCAAACAGTAATTCGTATTGAACATCCAAAGAAAAAAGAAAAGGTGGCACTCACCAAGCGATGTATTAAAAATCCTTTATTCTTCCATATATCGGAGTAAGGACATGCCTTTCGGGCTGCAAGTAAAACAAGAGGGTGCAGGGAGTGAAACAGACGATGGTCGTTTCGCTCACGATGCGCTTCAACGGGTCCAGGTATTACCAGAATATGGAAGAATAAAGGAGTTTTAATACATCGCTTGGTGAGTGCCATCTTTTCTTTTTTCATTGGATGTTCAATATGTTTTTTTTTATATTTATTAACATAGGGACCATATCCCTACAAGCCTGCTTGCTCAGCTTCAGAGGCATAGCTAGGGTTTGGGGGCGAAACTTCTGAGAGGGCCCCTAACCAGGTAACCTTGATTTCAGATGGGTGACGCGCCCTAAGGCTGCCGTCGCACTAGCAGTATTTGGTCAGTATTTTACATCAATATTTGTAAGCCAAAACCAAGAGTGGAACAAATAGAGGAAAAGTATAATAGAAACATATGCACAACTTCTGCATTTATAACCCACTCCTGGTTTTGGCTTCCAAATACTGATGTAAAATACAAACCAAATACTGCTAGCGTGACCCCGGCCTAATAGTGGAGGAGAACCTCAGCAGATGACAGCGCTGTTACTGAAGATAATCTCTATATAAAGACCAACATGGATATTACCGCCATATGGTCAGTGGTAGATACCAGTCCTACAGAACATATAAGAGATCACAGCACAGTTACAGATAATATCTTACCGCTGACGTTCTTTGTGATGGAATTGTTCACTTTTCCCATCTTTTCCATCTGACCCAGACCGACATGACAACTTCTTCCAGCCACGAGTTATATGCAGCGCCCCAGAGATCTGGTCGTTGCAGTATGACACTCTGCCACTAAGGGGAGTGATGGTACGTCTGATGGCACTAAAGGAGTTCTCCTGACCAGGTATCACCAGAACACATTACACTTCACACTCCGGCCACTAGGGGGAGAAAAAGGCTTTATTTATTGGGCTACTCCTCACACTGGTAAAACTAGGGGTTGGGGAGGAAGTTAGTCAGAAGCTGACTGGGTTGGATTCAGGCAACATCCCGTGGCAGCGGGTGTTGCAGGGAGAAGACACAAGGGGGTCCCTGTCAGGCGTGGGAACCTGGCAGGTGCCTAGCGAACAGAACAGAACGTAACGGAACCGCGCCTGCACTACCTTGCGGCGATATCCTAAGAAAGAGACACGAAGGGAAGGATATTGTGGAACAGTGTAAACGAGATCAGCACAAAGGAGAGCCAGTAAGAGTCGTGCCGTGAGACCGGGGCAACATCCTACAGAGGCACATAGCCAGTGGCCGGAACACCGCGGGAGTAACTGACTCTAGGCCTTACTTCGAACTCCGCAGGACAGTTAATTATAGGTTGGCTGTCTACCTTAAATTTCCTAAGAAGACATAGGGGGCAGCAGTGGGAGAGGGGCGTCTCCAGGGTCCCGGAAGACCTCCAGGCCTTCCCGTCATACGGGTGCGTCCTAGCCAAAACATACTGGGGGACAAGAAACTAGCAACATCTGGAACAAAAGAGAGAGAGAGAGCTGTAGAGAACGACGAACGAGAACAGCAGTTGTGAGGACTATTCCGAATGCTCAGCAGGGTAGGACTACAACACACAGGCGCTAGTGGTAGGCAACGATTTCCATCTGCGAGGGAAACTCTGGAAGTGCCCATCGGACCAGCCGGTCTCAGATAACCCTGTTAAACGTGCTCTGGATTGAGGATCCTGAAGTCTGCAGTAAAGAGGTAAAGAGACTGCAACCCTGTGTCCTCGTTATTGACTGCACCTCACACCATCACCATCCACTTTACTGGGAAGCCCTGGGGACATACTTCACCTGTGGGAAGGTATACCATCCAGCTGCCATTCCATCACCCCAGCGGACCCCACAGCAGCGTCGGTCACCCTGACCGAATACCACAGGTGGCGTCACGAATCCCTGACAGACTGTATCACCTTTATTGGACGCCCCTTAGCAGGGTCGCGGACCGGGTCTAGCCACCGTGACAGCCTCAGAACCAAACCAGAGAGGCCCGGTACCGAGAACTCGTGGCCCTGTGTCTGGGGGCGATTCATTATATCAATGTGCATTTTTCCTACTAGGCAGCCAACCCCTGCAATGTCTGGCTGGTGCAGGGGTGGCTGTTTTTATCAAGCACTTTGCACCTGTGCCGCCCCTTGCCTTTATCAGTGGAGGCCTGCTGCATCCTGCTAAGTGTGCATTTGTCATCAGACAGGGTTTTGGGAAGGCCGTATCTCTTGGTATGTACTTTTTCTGAGTTTTTTTATGCAAATACCACCCATCGAGCAAGCATGCAAGCCCTCTGTATCCAGTGACCTTGGCTGTTCCATTTGTCAGACCGCTGTGTTTGATTCATTAGCCCTAAAGCTTAAATACGATTAAAAATACAACAAAATCTGCTAATCTCTATTGGGCCGTTAGTTATACCTGTCTCCTTTAGGACCTGGGTAAGATCCGGCATGGTTGCCTTAGCACATGTGCATAGGGGCCTCATCCACAGCTGGTTTTCTGTTCGGATTCTCTCAGACATAAAATCCGATGTGTTTTACAGTAGGAACGTTGTGAATGAGATTTCCCGCACTGCAATTCCCGCAACCCCAGCTAATTTCCATGTTGATTGACAGTGCGATTTCTGTGCCCTGATGCATCGGATTATTACTCAGCAGGTGATGTTTTCATTATTGTACTGTCACCTCTGCAGTCATACCTCTAATTTCGGTAATAAAATTTGTCCATACCGATTGTCTTTTAGGTTGGGGGGCTACACGGCAAACGTGTCACGTGATGGCAATTTTCAAAGAAGTCAAAGACACTTGTGCATCTTGTCAGCGACTTGCTAATTTAGTGCTGCCATTTTGCAAGTTGCAATCCATGTGACTTCCTTGACGTCCATAGTAAGTGATCCGCACATTTGGAAACATTTCTGACCGTGTTGCAGGTCGTAATCCGGCAAAATAGAAAATCATTAGATGCGATGTTGCAATGCAACACTCCGATTTCGGAGTTGCGTGATATGTCGCCATGTAGCCATTACCCTAGCCTTTCATTGCGTATTTTGTCAACAAATGTGACCCTTTTTCACTGTCTTGATTGCTTTAGTTTTTAATTGGCCGTGTAGAGCCCCACACACTCTTTAGATGGTTTGTTTGGTCAGCAGCTTTCTCTCCCATACAAAGAGACAGCCGTCGCCGACAGACATCTCTGATGGCGGCTCGTGTGCTGGAGAATGATACTTTTCTCATGTGTCGGGGTGCCATACACATTAGACTGCCGGCTGAACTCTGTAGGGGCCTTAACCACTATTTTCTTATTTTTTCAATAAGCAGGGTATCTGCCATCGATGGGTGTTTATAAGACCGCTGATCTGTCAGTTTACTGATCCGCAGTCATATCGTGCCTCCGGTCGGTTTGTATAAACGGACCCTTAGAGCAATAAAACATCTATGGCCCCTTTGGAGAAAAAGGGATATATCGATTACCTATTACGTTAGAAAAATCTTCTAAGCCTATATCCATCCTAAAAAGAATTTGTCACCAGGTTTTTGCTGTTCTTAGCTAAGCAGTAGCTTACTAAAAAGTAGAGACTGAGACCCTGATTGCGGTGATGTCACTTACAGGGTTGCTTGCTGTAGTTTTTCATGAAATCACTTTTACTTTCTGCGGCTCTGCTAGTCTTCTAATTGAGGCTTCTCTGCTATTTAGTTCTTTATATTTATGAGCTCTGCCTATCCTTGCCCCATCACCTTTTGATCGCTTTATGATTGTGGACAATGTACAAAGAAAGCCGTCAATCAGTGGTGTGGACAGAGCTCGTCAAAGGACATGCAGAGCCACAGCAGACTATGATTTTATCAAAACCACAAGAAGAAGCCTAGTAACGGGCACATTTGTGGAACTGTGTGTCTGTGTTCCCATGTTATGCTGTCCTGTGATTGGGAAGCATAAATCTGCTAAGTTCTCGTTTTTAAAGGGTAGTCACTACTAGAGAACCTTCACAATAAATGGAGGCCCACTGGAGATCAGCTGCTGGTCCGAGGGCTAAAACCTGAACAGATGCATCTTTGCCCCATCTTGACTGCAGCAGGAGAAATGTGGAATTACATGGTAAATGAATGGGTGACCATATATCCTTTTACTCAACTTTCCATTAATATGCTTGGACACAGCACTCTGTGAACAGCCAGCTTCTTTAGCAATGACCTTTTGTGGCTTATCCTCCTTGTGTAGCATGTCACTGACTGCTTTCTGGACATCTGTCAAGTCAGCAGTATTCCCCATGATTGTGGAGCCTACTGAAACAGACTAAAGGTACCTTCACACTGAGCGACTTGAGAACGATAACGATAGCGATCCTTGACGTTGCAGCGTCCTGGATAGCGATATCGTTGTGTTTGACACGCAGCAGCGATCTGGATCCTGCTGTGACATCGTTGGTCGGAGCTAGAAGGCCAGCACTTTATTTCGTCGCTGGATCTCCCGCAGACATCACTGAATCGGCGTGTGTGACGCTGATTCAGCGATGTCTTCACTGGTAACCAGGGTAAACATCGGGTTACTAAGCGCAGGGCCACGCTTAGTAACCCAATGTTTACCCTGGTTACCAGTGTAAATGTAAAAAAAAACAAACACTACATACTTACATTCCGGTGTCTTTTGCGTCCCTCGGCGTTCTGCTTCCCTGCACTGTCAGCGCCGGCTGGCCGTAAAGCAGATTACAGCGGTGACGTCACCGCTGTGCTTTACGGCCGGCGCTCACAGTCAGTGCAGGGAAGCAGAACGCCGGGGACGCGACAGACACCGGAATGTAAGTATGTAGTGTTTGTTTTTTTTTACATTTACACTGGTAACCAGGGTAAACATCGGGTTACTAAGCGTGGCCCTGCGCTTAGTAACCCGATGTTTACCCTGGTTACCCGAGGACTTCGCATAGTTGGTCGCTGGAGAGCTGTCTGTGTGACAGCTCTTCAGCGACCACACAGCGACGCTGCAGCGATCGGCATCGTTGTCTAGATCACTGCAGCGTCGCTTAATGTGACGGTACCTTTAGGGACCTTTTTAAACACTTAGGAAGCCTTTGCAGGTATTTTTTGTCAATTATTCTAATTTACTGAGATAATGACTTTTTGGGTTTTCATTGGCTGTAAGCCATAATCATTAGCATTAACAGAAATAAACACTTGAAATAGATCACTGTTTTAACGACTCTATATAATATATGAGTTTCACTTTTTATATTGAAGGATGGAAATAAATTAACTTTTTGATGATATTCTAATTTAGTGAGAAGCACTTGTAGCTAAGATGTACACAATATCTGCTGGCTTCCAACGCTTCTCTTCATATCATGCTTGCTCAATCTGTGTGTCTTACGTCTGCAAGCAAAAGCACGAGTGACAATTTTTTGGAGCTACTGTAGAAATTAATTGAGACAGCCGCTCGTGCACGTCCACCTCTCTTTTGTGCTAAACCGAATATACAGTACAACACTGCTGGCAAACAGGTTCATTAAGTAGTGTTCCACACTGTATCTCCCTCGCAATCTGTGTATTTGATGAAGTTTTGCTACGTAGGACCAAAATGTCAGTTTTATGGATTGCAAAAAAATAAATCAACAGAACAACATTACAAATTGGATGGCCGAATTCTCTTTTACTATCCTTTATTATCAATGTGATGTCCCACTCTTGAGATAGAGAAGAACCCATGTGGGACCACAAGTAGACAGGGCGTTAGGATACATCTTGTGATGTTCTGCCAAAAATATCACTATCAATTATCCACAGACATCTCTGTGACAGACTCCACTATGATAAACTGTAATCTAAGGACTGCAGACTGAGATTATAGACCAGATACAGTTTTATGATTTATCTTGAGCTGAACACTGTCTTCATGTGTAGAAAACCGAAATCTGATAAAGATGGAAACATTTCTGACCTTCGTGCGATGCCTGTATTTCCATTACACATGTGACTGGAATTTGACATTGTTATTAATCACACTGAAACAAGATCTCAACTCATTCAAAAAATAGTTTTTCTTCAGCGTCCCAATATAAGGTTTGTGCAATATGAGATTGGCTGCAACACCTGACACACGATCAAATATCGCAGCATAGTAATCATAAGTAGAGTGACAGATCGAGCTGTGAGGAGGGAGAACAAATACCTAGAGGAAAATAAGGAGTTCAATTTGGATGAAAGTTTGGGATGGAATAAAAAAGGCTATAGTACACATTAGGCTTCAGCAAAACGGATCGGACAAATTCAAAAGTCGCCGACCCGACCCGATCCTAGTGTGGGATCGGCCATGCGGTCGGCGATCTTCGCGCCAAAGTCGCGTTTCGTATGATGCGTTTGGCGCCATTTTTTCAGCCAATGAAGGAGCGTGGGCAGAGTGATGACATAGGTCTTAGGGGCGTGGACGCCTATCGCCATCTTGTCGCTTGTGCGCTGTATCGATTTGCAATGTGTAACACCAGCTTTTCTGTTCAGGGACGAGAGAGAGAGAGGAGAGAGAGAGAGAGAGAGAGAGAGAGAGAGGAGAAAAAAAAAAAAGTTAGATTTCCCATTGACTTTGCATTGGGTTTCGTGTTTCGGTCGATCCCCGACTTTTCGCCATAATCAGCCGATTTCACTCGACTCGACTTTTGAGATAGTCGGGTTTCGCGAAACTCGACTCGACCCTAAAAAAGTAAAAGTCGCTCAACCCTAGTACACATTATTAAACTATTTTTCAGGTAAAGAAACACATGCAAAAGTGCAGTAGAGTCTGCAGAAGGATGAAAAACCAGGAGCTAATGAGTGAGAAAGCCAACTTAGGCTACGTTCACATTTGCGTTGTTGGGCGCAGCGTCGGCGACGTATACCGACACATGCGTCATGCGCCCCTATCTTTAACATGGGGGGCGCATGGACATGCGCCGGTATGCGTTGTACTGCGTTTTACGATGCATGCGTCATATAGACGCACAAGACAGGGCACAGAGGATGCTACTTGTAGCGTTTTCCCTGCGCCGAAATTCCTGATCTGTAGAATCTTATGACAACGCATGCGTCGCAAAACGCTACGTTGTGTACATGCGTTGGTTGCGTCGTGTCGCCGACGCTGCGCCCAACAACACAAATGTGAACGTAGCCTTAGTGCAACCTGCAAATCTAGTGACATTCCCTACATCAGGCCCAATAGGCCTCACAGGCACAGCTCACACATTTTTGCTTCCCCCTCCATTCCAAAGCGGCAGGGGATCCCCCTCCTCCCAAGACCTTCCTATCTCTAGATACTGCTTGAAACCCCCACTCAGTTTTACCACTGTCAATGAAGAGAGCAGGTGTGACCTCCTTGGCCTCTCAGGCTGATTGCGCCTGAAGGTTCTCACTTTTGAAGGTTCATACTTTCTGGGGGGGGGAGGTTTCATCTCAATTGTTTATTTTGTTTGTTTTATTAATGAATAATGAAAAATGTTAAGTTTGTGGATATTTCGTAGAAATAAGGAGGGGTTTTTTTTTACAAATCAGAGGGTTTTGGCGACAGTTGTACTTTTTGTTTTATTACGTTTACGGTTATTAAATGGGTTTTTTGCATCTGATTTTATGTACTCTCTTTTAATACATCCCTGTGAAGGTCACTAAGCCAATAAATTCAGATAATTAGATTATTATACTATAGGTGGTCTTCTAACCTGTGTCTGTCAGGCGCACTGCGCCTGCACTCGGGAGTGTCAGAGATGTGCCTGACCCAGGGTTAATGTGGCATTAGAATGTAAACAACCAGAGCTACAGATTGATGGTATTCAACTACTGCCCTCTGCTGCTCACCACGCCTTGCCAACATATGCAATGTGGAGTTCCATCTCATGGTCACGTCGCACACAAGTCAATGAGCTGGCACTTGCAAGCGCTGCTTCTACTTCTACCAAATCACTTTACAAAAAAATGAATTGATGCTGGAAGACACATAGAGTGATGATACATACCAAGGTGTGCAAAATTATGCATTGAGAATTGAGTGTGCCTGCATAAACATAGCTACATAAATGCCTAATGCATGTACATATAAAGTAACATCATCCAGTATTGAGGAGGTTAGAAGTGTTATCCTAATGATAAATAGTGGACAGAGTCCTACTGCTAGGAAAATCACACTGCAGTTTTGATCTATTGCACATACATGTCCCTGTACAGCTCATAGGTCTCAAGAAATATATAGTATAAGTTGCAGGCAGAGTCCCACTACTAGTAGATAAACATTGCAATAGTCATCCACTGCACTGTCATATGCCGATAAAGCTCAAGAATGACAAGGCAAACTCAAAGTAAAGTCAAACCAAGGAAGTACACCCCTGACCCAAATTTACATATGGCTTCTTCCGAGGGGTCTGGTTGCAGGTTTGCGGCGAGAGCAACATATCTGTCTTTTCTGTTATACCTTGCCACAACTCTGCAACTGTGTACTGTTTGTCACCTAAACAAATTGGTTTCCGCAGAGACTGTTGCTGCTTCACCGAGGCAGTGCTGCAGAGCTTCCAGCTTGCATCTGATATGGATGACAATTCAAAGATGAAGGATGAGGAGGAGGGGGTGGGTGCAGGAACTGGTGTAGAGGAAACCCTGATGGAACTAGGGCCCACAATCTTCCGCGTTAGTGTGTCGTCTCAGGATCCGATCCGGTCCTGGTCTCTACTAGGTTTTCCCAATGTGTGTTCAGGAAAATGCCCACAAGCACTTGTCCACGTGTCAGTTGTTAGATGGACCGTTCCAGTAACCGGTTGGTCAGGGAACAGGTGATGTTATGGGACATATGCTGGTGTAAGGAGGGGATGGCACACCAGGAAAAATAGTGGCGTCTTGGGACCAAGTACAGACTGACAGCCGTCACCATGAGGCTGCGGAAAGCCTAGGAGTCCACAAGTCCTGTCATGTGAGGGGATCGGAGCACAGAGCACTGACATTCAGCAAACACTCACAGCAGAGCAGGAGCTGAGTGTTTTTAGCATTTTGCATCCGATGCTCTCACATTAGATGTGACACCCTAATGTGACCCTACAAAAAAAGTTGAATCTGGTGGAAAACATTGACCATCTTGCCTGTCTAGGTGTCAGATGCTTTGCAGATTTCAAATATAAAAGATGTTTATGATTGGTGATTATCATGATCGGATGTACAGCCCTCTCCAAGAAATGTTGCCACCCTTCAAAAACCCTACTTTATTGCCAAGCATTTCCTATTACCAATGTCATAGCTTTTCTCAACGGACGACAGTTTCTTTGAAAAGTATGCACACAGATGCCATTTACTTGGAGATGCACTCTGCGACAATACAGCCCCCACTTCGGATGCGTCAACCTCTACAATAAACAGCTGAGTGATATCAGACTGTATCAAATTTCTCACTGGCCGGACTGGACAATTTACAAAAGTTCATCCGTTTCCTGGTCATATCCGTCAGAGATTTGGTCACTACCAAAAAGTTCTTGATGAACTTACAGTAATAATTTACAAAACCTAAAAAACCTTTAAAACCTTTTCAAAGCTTTTTAGTCTTCAAGATTACTCCAATCCAGTACCGCCTGGACTCCCATGCAAAAACCATTGGACGATAAGTAATAACCCAGAAAAGGTATCTCCTTAAACAAGAACATACATTTCCTTGGTTTAACGTATAATTTATTGTCCCTGATAATTTGTAAGACCTGCCTGACATGTACTGTATCTGATTTGAATCAAGGTCAGGCAAATAAACCAATATGTAATCAAGATAGACCACCACAAATTTACATGCCAGGTGCCAAAAAATGTAATTTACAAAGTACTGAAAGAGGGCAGTAGCATTAGTCAACCCAAATTGCATGACAAGATTTTCATAATGTCCCTCAGGTGTATTAAAGGTTGTCTTCAACACATTCCCCTTCTTAATTCAAATGAAATTATATGCCCACCCGAGGTCCAGTTTACAAAACCATTTTGCCCCGATGATATGGTTACAGAGGTCCCGAATGAGAGGGCGAGGATATGGATCCTGACTACAAATGATGAATTGAGGGTGGGGGATGAGGGACAGCAATTGAATAGAAGGTGGGGGTTGGGAGAGCAAATTATAAATTGAAGCTGGGAGGGTGGTAAGGGCAAGTGAATTGAAGGTGGGGTTGGGGAGAGCAAATCATTATTTGGAGGGGTTAGGGGAGAGCAAATAATGATGAATTTTGAGGGTGGGGGAGTAAATGATGTATTGAGACTGGGAGATGGGGGACAGTAAATTATGATGAATTGAGGGTGGGGGACAACAAATGATGATGAATTGGGGGTGGAGCAGCAAATAATGATAAATTGAGGATGGGGAGAGTAAATGATGTATTGAATGTGGGGGAGAGCAGGTGATTATAAATAGAGGGTGGGGTTGGAGAGGGCAGACATGACATAACAAATTGGGGCTGAATAGGCATGTAAATATAATGAATCGGGGGAGTGGGAGGTACAGAATGAGGGTGTTGAGGATGCAGTGACTGGTATTTGTAAGAAAGTCCTTACTGAGAGCTGAGACGGGAAAAATATGTAGATTATCCTCCTATCAAGTTGAGACTGATGTTTATTCGAAGATACGCAGCAGGACAGGAACATGGAAAGTCAGTAAGACAAAACATACAGGCATGATCAGGTGTCCAGACAGACAAAGTAGCTCTGGGATATCTGGCGATGGTCTGGCCATGGTGAGGCCTGGCGGCAGACTGACAATGTTGTGGCCTGGCAGCAGACTGGCAATGTAGTGGCCTGGCAGAAGGCTGGTGATGTTGTGGCCCCGAACAGCAGTAACATGGGCTTTTTATACATGGTTTAGACAAAGAAAGCACATTGCAGCATAAGGGCATATACATTATAACCTCATACTTCGGAGCAAAACATATTTTCAAGAACAAAGCATACAGTGGTAAAATGTAGTGATATTAAGGCTTTTTACCCCAAACTTCATTGGAACTCATAAATCTCCATGTTCCTTTTAGACTCTGACATTAATCACATCACAGCTCTTAGCCCTGTCCCATAATTCACACTATATTGACAACTATATAGGTTTGTTTTCCAAGATCACTACAAGAAATACACATATTTATTACCATATGTTACCCTTTTTCTACTATCCCATTGCCCTGCAGCTGATCCAATTAACCTGTGTCTTTGCCCACTATACCTACTAATGGCTATGATCTCATCTGGTGTCTCCAATTTGTCTAGGGATTCCAGAAGTCCATCTTATTTAGCTTTTTAGGAGCAGAATCAGTTGGCCTCTAACCTTGCACAAGATGGCTGCTAGAGCCAACATGGCTGTTCAGCATATTATATAGTAAATATAGGTAAACTGACTGAACAGCAATCTAGTCTGAACTGGTGCATAACCAAAAAAAGACTTACATACTGTAGCAAATAGATGAATGGCATGAATGGCTGCACTCAACTGTACTAAAGCAAGGAAATGTGCGATACATGAAATGTGAATAGCATAAAGGCTTGTGAAATCTGTGAAAAAACACATGAGATGCTTAGCACAAGATTTAGCTAAAAAATGTGAGCCCATCCACCAAACGTCAAGGTAATCTCAGATCGGATGGGTCCCTGACCTGACTGCCTAGTGTGAACACTTACCTCTGGCTAATAACATGGTAAAGCCTGCATTTATAGGAAGGTCGGAACCAACTGTGTTTGGATGTAATTGAAATCACAGCATGGTGAAGGGCAGGGCATTCAAGTCAGAAAAAATAGTACATAGTAAATATAGGAAAACTGCCTGTGGGCATTCTTTACATCTCTCTTAACCTCCTTACCACCTTGGGTTTTTCCATTTTCCTTTTTTGCTCCCATTCTTCCCAAAGCCATATTTTTTTATTTTTCCTTCAATATGGCCATGAGAGGGCTTATTTTTTGCTAGACGAGTTGTTCTTTTGAACAACACCATTGATTTTGCCACATAATGTACTGGAAAATGGGGAAAAATCTAAGTGCTGTGAAATTGCAAAAAAGTGCAATTCCACAATTTATAACCTGTAGCGTCTCTATTTTTCTCAAAATTCAATTTTTATTGAAAGGTTAAATAATTTTCAATCACAAAACTACAAAAAAAAGAAAAGAATAAATAGGACAATATCAGCATCAGAATGTCATAGAATATACAGTGGGGCAAAAAAGTATTTAGTCAGTCAGCAATAGTGCAAGTTCCACCACTTAAAAAGATGAGAGGCGTCTGTAATTTACATCATAGGTAGACCTCAACTATGGGAGACAAACTGAGAAAAAAAAATCCAGAAAATCACATTGTCTGTTTTTTTAACATTTTATTTGCATATTATGGTGGAAAATAAGTATTTGGTCAGAAACAAAATTTCATCTCAATACTTTGTAATATATCCTTTGTTGGCAATGACAGAGGTCAAACGTTTTCTGTAAGTCTTCACAAGGTTGCCACACACTGTTGTTGGTATGTTGGCCCATTACTCCATGCAGATCTCCTCTAGAGCAGTGATGTTTTTGGCTTTTCGCTTGGCAACATGGACTTTCATCTCCCTCCAAAGGTTTTCTATAGGGTTGAGATCTGGAGACTGGCTAGGCCACTCCAGGACCTTGAAATGCTTCTTACGAAGCCACTCCTTCGTTGCCCTGGCGGTGTGCTTTGGATCATTGTCATGTTGAAAGACCCAGCCACGTTTCATCTTCAATGCCCTTGCTGATGGAAGGAGGTTTGCACTCAAAATCTCACGATACATGGCCCCATTCATTCTTTCATGTACCCGGATCAGTCGTCCTGGCCCCTTTGCAGAGAAACAGCCCCAAAGCATGATGTTTCCACCACCATGCTTTACAGTAGGTATGGTGTTTGATGGATGCAACTCAGTATTCTTTTTCCTCCAAACACGACAAGTTGTGTTTCTACCAAACAGTTCCAGTTTGGTTTCATCAGACCATAGGACATTCTCCCAAAACTCCTCTGGATCATCCAAATGCTCTCTAGCAAACTTCAGACGGGCCCGGATATGTACTGGCTTAAGCAGTGGGACACGTCTGGCACTGCAGGATCTTACTCCATGGTGGCGTAGTGTGTTACTTATGGTAGGCCTTGTTACATTGGTCCCAGCTCTCTGCAGTTCATTCACTAGGTCCCCCCGCGTGGTTTTGGGATTTTGCTCACCGTTCTTGTGATCATTCTGACCCCACGGGGTGGGATTTTGCGTGGAGCCCCAGATCGAGGGAGATCATCAGTGGTCTTGTATGTCTTCCATTTTCTAATTATTGCTCCCACTGTTGATTTCTTCACTCCAAGCTGGTTGGCTATTGCAAATTCAGTCTTCCCAGCCTGGTGCAGGGCTACAATTTTGTTTCTGGTGTCCTTTGACAGCTCTTTGGTCTTCACCATAGTGGAGTTTGGAGTCAGACTGTTTGAGGGTGTGCACAGGTGTCTTTTTATACTGATAACAAGTTTAAACAGGTGCCATTACTACAGGTAATGAGTGGAGGAAAGAGGAGACTCTTAAAGAAGAAGTTACAGGTCTGTGAGAGCCAGAAATCTTGATTGTTTGTTTCTGACCAAATACTTATTTTCCACCATAATATGCAAAAAATTGTTAAAACAACAGACAATGTGATTTTCTGGTTTTTTTTTTTCTCAGTTTGTCTCCCATAGTTGAGGTCTACCTATGATGTAAATTACAGATGCCTCTCATCTTTTTAAGTGGTGGAACTTGCACTATTGCTGACTGACTAAATACTTTTTTGCCCCACTGTAAGTATAACGTCCAATAAAACATCAAGTTATAGGAAAAAAAAGGAGGGAAGGGAACATTTTAGGCCATCAGTATTACAATTATGAAGTTACTAAAATCCAATGGAAACCATACATAGCGTAGCCAGGCGCGAACCAACTTGGAGTACAATCCGGACAGAGAAGAAATGCACCGAAGAAAAGGGTGGGTCACATCAGTCTGATGTAAGACGGTAGGCATCAGTTTCTTGGGATTCAATCCAGTCTCTCCAAGTCTTACAGTATCTATTACAGCCAGTAGAGGATTGGACAATCAAGTGTTCCATCCTATTTAGAAGGGCTATTTCATAGAACCACTCCTCCAGAGTAGGTGGAGAAGTGCTTTTCCAGTGACTGGGAATGATATTCTTATCAGCCTGTATAAGGTAGTTTATAAAAAACCTTTTGTATCTGGTGAAACTAGTTGGGATCATAAAGAGCAAAAGAGATTCAGGAGAGTCTGAATTACCTGAGTCCAGAAACCTCTTATTGTGGGACAGCTCCACCAAATGTGTGTCATCATCCCCTCTTCCACTCCACATCTCCAGCATCTATCTGATACTGCGGGATACTACTTATGAAGTAACTAGATGGAGGCCTGATGCTATCACATCGGGAGGGCGGTAATGTCACGAAGGGGCAGGCATGCCATGCTGTTGTGCCTAATGGCATCCTGTGATAATCTAATGACTTTTGCATCAGGGGACTCATGTGCTTGATGCCTACGCTTTTATGCATTGTTTTTGTCCCAGCGATGCTGTTGTTTTTCAAGAGCCCTTTGTTGTCTTTGATGTTTTGCCTTTGCTCCTTCCTTTCATTGTCATTGGCGTACTTTTAGGAGGAGCCATGTTGGCATTGATATTTGCTTTTTAAAGGGGTTTTCACATAAACAAAAGTTAAATTTAAAAATTGTCTTAGTGGTAGTTGGCAAGGAAACGTTGAGAGCCTGAAATTTTGATGTGTTTATTTTGAAATTGGACCATGAGACAAAATGATCCATTTCTACCATGATAGATGGAATTGATGTATGTGGGCTTGTAATGTATAGAAGGACATCATCCACATAGGCAGAGCATTTATATTCCATTTGTCGTATAGTGATACCTTTAATATCAGGGTTATCACAAATAGAGGATAGTAAATGTTCCATCACTAGGATATACAGGAGAGGGGAGAGAGGGCACCCCTGTCT
Source organism: Ranitomeya imitator (assembly GCF_032444005.1). Classification (NCBI taxonomy): domain Eukaryota; kingdom Metazoa; phylum Chordata; class Amphibia; order Anura; family Dendrobatidae; genus Ranitomeya; species Ranitomeya imitator. The sequence continues at coordinate 77,217,396 of NC_091282.1, read as the reverse complement.
TGTTCCATTAGAGATTGTGAATGATGGGACAGGGTTCCATTTATCTTTAATCTCGCTGTGGGGTTACAATAGAGGGCCATTGTTTAGCTATAAAGCGGTCTCCTATATTGAGTTTTTTGAGGGCGTAGTAGATGGCTGACGATGATATTCTGTCAAACACTTTTTCAGCATCAAGTGACAGTATTAAAAAAGATATGTTTCTTGTGTGAATGATATCGGGCCTCTCTACCGACGAGGAACCCAACTTGATCCAAATGAATATGGTTAGACAGTAGTGACTGGAGTCTAATTGCCAATATTTTTGCTTATATTTTTAAGTCGGCATTCAGTAATGAAACAGACCTGTAATTTGAGCAAAGGAGGGGGTCCCTACCAGATTTAGGGACTATTGTGATATGGGCCTCTGTAGTTTGGGAGGGAAATGGATTAGTGTTGGTAGCATGGTTGAACAATGCTAATATAAGGGGGTAGAGAAGGGGAAGGAATTTCTTGTAAAATTTGACAGTAAATCCGTCAGGTCCGGAACTTTTTCCACTCACCAAAGATTGGACCGTTGAGGATAACTCAGAATTTGATAGGGGTTCGTCCATCAAGGATGCTGAAGATGCATCTTCAGAAAAAGGCGCAGCATTTTCTGGTAGGGTGTGTGGTCCGGAGGGTCATCTAAGTTATATAGGTTAGTATAATATTCATGAAATTGTGTGAAGATCTCTTATGTTGTGTGTAAAATATGGCCTGTGGCATTTTTTATTATGGAAATATGGTTTTGGAATTGTTGAGCTTTCAGTCCTCTAGCCAAGATACGGCCACATTGTTACCAAATTCATAGAATTTACTACAACAAACTTGAATTGAATGTCTATGGGCCAGATCTAATAATTTCTTAGGTTCTAGTCGAGCTGCTAATAATTCTTTGAGTGTTGCAAGGGCAAGAGCCTGTTTAGGAGCAAGTTCAAGAGTCTCCACCTTACGAATGGCTAGTGTGATCTTTTCTGCTCTACCATGTTTCAGTCGAGAGCCATGTTTTATGAAGACGCCTCTTAGCACACACTTCAAAGCTTACCATTTTATTGTGGGAGAGGAAGTTTCCGATTCATGGTCCCCAAAATGTGATATGGTATTGCCCACATCATGAGTGCAAAACGGATTCAGAAGTAGGGATTAGTTAAATTTTCATGTCCATCCTGACTTGAAAAGTGAAGGCACAGCAAGAGAACAAAACACAGGAGAGTGATCAGACCATAACATACTGTAGTTCCTATGTCAGTCTCTGGAAGCCATGACAAAGCGTGATGTTGCACTAGAATATAGTCGATTCTGCTATATGAGTCATGAGGAAGAGAATAGAAAGAGTAGTCCTTGACGGATGAGTGTGTGAGCCTCCATAGATCACAAAGTGAAAGTTTGAGAAGAGCGTGTTTTACTTCTTTAATAGTCGTGTAAGATAAAGCCGCTGCATCTCAATGTTTCAGGATCTTTGGCCAGGTGCAGGCTAATTTTTTGTGCATCAAGCTGACTTTTTTATTGAAACCATTTTGGAATAGATATGATGTTTTCATAGTCTATTATTGCATTTTATTGCAATGTTGCGATAACCAAAAAAAACATAATTCTGGCAAACTGAGCAGGGCATGTCGGAACACCTTACTCCTGATCTCCAGCTGAGTGTCATGCAGGTCTGCAATGCTGCTTACGTGCAGGCTATGCAGCAGAGTTGGTATTTTCAGCAGACAGTGGCGGCATATCCACCTGTGCCTTCACTGTCACGATTAACCTCATTGCCGACCTCTGCTGCTTACCACTGCACGGCCACCTCTATTCCTAGCACTGCCGGACACCACTACAGCACCACCACCATGCCGAGTGCAGTTGGACAGCCCACCGCCACCACCATGACAACCGCTGCTCCTGCTTGGACCTCCTCCACTGACACCACGATGCAGCAGGACCCTAGCATGGCCTTCCGTACCGCCACCACCACGATGCAGCAGGACCCTGGCATGGCCTTCCGTACCACCACCACTACGATGCAGCAGGACCCTGGCATGGCCTTCCGTACCGCCACCACCACGATGCAGCAGGACCCTGGCATGGCCTTCCGTCCCACCACCACGATGCAGCAAGACCCTGGCATGGCCTTCCGCTCTACGAGCGCTATGGACTCTGGCATGGCTGCACGCTCTACGAGTGCTATTGGATCTGGCATGGCTGCACGCTCTATGAGCACAATGGACTCTGACACAGTGCAGCCGGACCCTGACAGGTCACCCACCACGACCATGCAAAGACATATGAGCCCACCAAGGCTTCCCTGAACCCGGCAATCCCAAAACAAAAAACAAAACAAAAAACAGCGGACTCCCCCTTCACCTCCCAGTGTGTCTGTAATGTCAGGTTTGTCTCACCCTTCCAGTGCGTCTCAAGCCTCTCATGTGTCAAGCCCCATCCCCGAACTACCAGACCCCACTAGTTTCATTGCCCCTTCTCCTGCCATCTCTGCGTCTTCCACGGTTAGCTAGGCCTCAGTGCTTCACACCCCCCGTTTACATCACTCTACCCCAAGCGAGCACAGTTAAATAAATATTTTTATTGTAAAAAAATAAATACAATTTTATTTGCCCCAATTATGTTTGGTTTATTATGTCTTTCGCCGCCGGCAACACACACCGTGCGCCAAATAAGAAACTTCGCCACACACTTTATTTTTGGGCCACATCATATCTCCAGTAGTTAGCAAATAAAAGACTGCAGCTTTGTGTGTCTTTAGTATAAAGATATGAGGTGGGCCAAAAAATTAATTGATGTATTATCTCCATAATCTCTTCCTTCTGCTAACTCTGTGACTAGTGTTGCAGTCTGAAGAGAAAATGGCGGAAATACAATGCAGAACTATACTCAACAGGTCAGGTGTCAAAAAAGTCATTAGTTAGGACTAGGGTTGAGCGACCTTGACCTTTTTAGAGTCGAGTCGTGTTTCGCGAAACCCGACTATCTTAGAAGTCGAGTCGAGTGGAATCGGCCGATTATCGCGAAAAGTCGGGTATCGCCCGAAACACGAAACTCAATGCAAGTCAATGGGGGAGCATAGTCGGCAGTGAGTGGAGGCCAGGAAAACACCTACACTGCCCATTTTAATGGCAAAAACATCCATTCTTGTTACAGAAGCTTGTCAATCGTAATTTAGCTTATAATAATTGGAAGGCATTTTACATTGGGGGTCATTTGGCTAAAGTTGTGGGGGGTAGGGCTGGTTCAAGTAATTAGTGGGCCCAGTAAATCTGGACCACGTCACGGCAGTGGAGCAGGGAGAGGTAAGTATTTCAACTTTGCAAGTGCTGTGATCCTGAGCAAGCAGGGGGGGGCCACTCGTTGGCATTGGCACTGGCACAGGGCCCCTCAAAGTACAGCGGTGTGTTTGCACGGCGGGGGCGCCTCCCACCGGCAGCAACACTTTTGCGTACTATGAGAGGCCCTGTGCCAGTGACGTCGCCAACTAGTATTCCTCCCCCTACCTGATGAAGGAACCTGCACTTTCATCTGCACCTTCCTCTTTGTCCCCGTGTAAGGTGGTATGGTATGCGGGAAGAGGAACCTGACTTTCAGCAGGGTCACAATCTTGCTGTGTAGCGTGCACGGGGAATTTTGCGTTATGGGTCAATGTACCAGCAGACTCATCTATCACTGGCTGGGCAATGTGCGGGATGAGGAGGAAACACAGATATAGGCCCAAAGAATAAAGTTGGCTAAATGCAGTTCAAAATTGGTAACACAGGACTAACCAGGGGGCATTGCAGTGGAGGACAACTGGAATGAGAGGCTGACACAGAGAGTAGGCCCAAATCAGTAAGTAGTCGAAATGCAGTTCAAAATTGGCAACCGTAGTAAACAGGCGGCACAGCTTTGTTCAGTGGAGGAGAACAGCAAGGAGTGGCAGACACCGATAGTAGGCCCCAACCCAACTAGTAGGCCAAATGCAGTCTAACATTAACAACTACTTAACGAGAGCCTGAAAATGGAATTTCAGGACAGTAAACCAGGAGAACAGCAAGGAGTGGCAGACACCGATAGTAGGCCCCAAACCAACTAGTACGCCAAATGCAGTTGTTCCATTTAACCACAATTTAATGAGAGCCTGAAGATAGAAGTTCAGGAAAGGCAACCTGGAGAACACCTTGGAGTGTAACACACCATCTCTCTACACCCCATACCCAATTTGTAGGCCTAATGCAGTGTAGTTTCCAACAACTACTAAACGAGAGCCGGAAGATCGAAGCTCAGGACAGGCAACCTGGAGAACACCTTGGAGTGGAACACACCATCTCTCTACACCCCATACCCAATTTGTAGGCCTAATGCAGCGTAGTTTCCAACAACTACTAAACGAGAGCCGGAAGATCGAAGCTCAGGAAAGGCAACCTGGAGAACACCTTGGAGTGGAACACACCATCTCTCTACACCCCATACCCAATTTGTAGGCCTAATGCAGTGTAGTTTCCAAGAACTACTAAACGAGAGCCAGAAGATCGAAGCTCAGGAAAGGCAACCTGGAGAACACCTTGGAGTGGAACACACCATCTCTCTACACCCCATACCCAATTTGTAGGCCTAATGCAGTGTAGTTTCCAACAACTACTAAACGAGAGCCGGAAGATCGAAGCTCAGGAAAGGCAACCTGGAGAACACCTTGGAGTGGAACACACCATCTCTCTACACCCCATACCCAATTTGTAGGCTGTAAGACTCATGCTGGTGTGGTAGATGGAGGCAGGTATATCTCGCCCAGGTGTTTGTCCTATGTGAATTAGGCCACTCATTATCTTCAGGGTGCTAATGGGTTAATGATTGCAGGAATAAAAGATGACCAGCTGGGTGTTTCCAGTGTCTGCCTGGGGCACACAGATTGCCTGCCTGTGTGGGACAAACATGAGTGAAGAGCTCTGCTCAAGAATTGTGTGATGTTACCTGGGTGGGAGAAGCCCCCCCAGTTGTTGAGATAGCAACGTATTTGTTTAGTTAGTGCCGGACAGGCTAGGGTTTATTTTTATGTTTTGTTTTTTGTGTTGCTTTCACGTTAATAAATCTGACCTGAGGTCAGCCTGCTCAGAAACCTGCTGTACCCCTCAGATTCAATGCACAAACCACGTGTCCTTTGACCCCAGCAAAGGCGATCCCAGAGTGTTTTGTCACAATGTGGTGGAGAACGCGGGCATACCGTGGCACAGGCGACAGCATGGAAGACGTGGTGAAAGCCTTAGTACAGTCCACTGCCGTACAGCAGCAGGCCACTGCCGCACAGCACGAAGCTAATCGCTTGATGGCCGCACAGCTGAAGGAGTTACTGGACATGACGGTTGCAGACCGCCAACTTCTCCAACAGGTGGCGCAGCGCCTGGTGAGCATGCCTGACGCTGACCCGGAAGCAGAGTCCAGAAGGATCCATGTGAGTCGATACTGGCAAAAGCTGACTGCAGAAGATGATGTCGAGGCATACCTGACAACGTTTGAGCGGACGGCATTGAGAGAGAAGTGGCCGAAGGCACGATGGGCCGATTTGATTGCCCCGTTTCTCTCCGGCGAGGCCCAAAAAGCTTACCATGATTTGGACCCAGAGGTCGCTCAGGACTTTGAGAAGCTGAAAGCTGAGATCCTGGCCCGGCTGGGTGTGACGACGGCTGTCCGTGCACAGAGGGTACATCAGTGGACATACCAGCAAGATAAACCAGCGCGGTCTCAGATGTTCGACCTGATCTACTTGACAAAGAAATGGCTGCAACCCGAGGTACTGACAATACCCGAAATAATCCAGCGGGTTGTCCTGGACAAGTACCTGAGAGCACTACCCCCAGCGCTGAAAAGGTGGGTAAGCCAAGGAAATCCCACGACAGCGGATCAACTTGTGGAGTTGGTCGAGCGTTATTCCGTGGCAGAAGGACTTCCCGACGACACCGCCAACCCCCGGTCTGTGCCTCCTCCTCGTGGAACCGGTAAGACTGTTCCAGGGACCACGGGTGAAGGAAAATCGCTTAAAACTGTGGGGGAGGAGTCCGGGACTGCTCGCACTCCGAGACCAAGAGTATTGGACGGTGGTCTCAGTAGGGGACCTGTTAGGTGTTTCCGCTGCCATGAGAAGGGTCATGTTTCTGCGAACTGTCCTGTTACCGCTGAACCCATGCAGTGCGACGTTATAGACTCTAGAAAACGCATGTCTTTGGTTACACAGCTAGTGAGTGTGAATGCGAGTCAAAATGATACAGTGAAACACCTGTGTGAATTATCTGTTGATGGGAAAAATGTTGTGGCATTACTAGACTCTGGAAGTGTGGTGACTCTGGTGAAAGCTAGTCTGGTGGCACTTCCGTCTGGTCCGTCTGACAAGTTTTCTGTGACGTGTGTGCATGGTGACACCCGCTCGTACTTAACAGCGGTCATATGGATTTCTACTCCCAATGGGTCAGTGCAGCACAAAGTGGGACTCGTTCCCGCATTGTTACAGGATGTAATCCTGGGCAGGGATTTTCCCTATTTCTGGCAGTTGTGGGAGAATCAGTTGCTCCTTCACGGTAGCTGTACCCGTGAATCTTCTCCCATGCCATCTGGAGGTCCCGATTCCCTAGAGGAGACCCCACAGGAAGATGTTGCTGGGGAGGTTAGTGAATCTAACCTTCAGTACCCCTTCTCCGTCATGGCGGGGGAAACTGAGGAACCTCAGCGAGAGGCGGAGGCAGACAGCCCTCCGGCACCCTGCCTGCCAGATTTGGGAGTCCAGGTGGATGACTTCCACAGCGAGCAAATGAAAGATCCTACCCTGACTCCGGCTAGAACCTGACACTAGGCTAGCGTACCCGTATATGGTTCTTGAAAATGATTTGCTCTACCAGGTAGAAAAAAAAGGGGAAGACACAGTGCAACGGTTAGTGGTACCCAAACCTTATCGGCGGAAGGTACTGGATTTGGCCCACGGACATATAATGGGGGGACATCTGGGGGTACAGAAAACCACAGAAAGGATATTGCATTGTTTTGTGTGGCCTGGAATACATTGTGATGTGCGTAACTATTGTGAGTCCTGTCCAGAGTGCCAAATCGCGGCCCCTAAATCTCAGTTCCGCAGCCCTTTGGTACCCCTTCCTATCATCAGGGTCCCTTTTGAGAGAATTGGGATGGATTTGGTTGGGCCCCTTCCCCGATCCGCACGTGGGCACCAACATATCCTCGCCATCGTGGACTATGCCACTCGTTACCCGGAAGCCGTCCCTTTGCGTAACACAGCTACCAAGACGATCGCCAAGGAATTGGTACAAGTGTTTAGTCGGGTGGGAATTCCAAAACAGATACTCACCGACCAGGGGACTCCCTTTATGTCGAGGGTAATGAAGGAGCTCTGCAGGCTCTTACAAATAGACCCGTTGCGTACGTCTGTCTATCACCCTCAAACAGATGGCCTGGTTGAGCGCTTCAACAAAACCTTAAAACAGATGCTCCGGAAGGCGATAGACAAAGATGGGAAGAACTGGGATTACTTGTTACCCTATTTGCTGTTTGCCATTAGGGAAGTTCCCCAGTCTTCCACTGGGTTTTCGCCTTTCGAACTGTTGTACGCCCGTCGTCCCCGGGGACTGCTGGACGTCGCAAAAGAAACCTGGGAAGGTCAAGTCACTCCCTTTAAAACGGTGATCGACCATGTAACACAAATGCAGGATCGTATTGCCGCTATCATGCCCATTGTTAGGGACCATATGTTACAGGCCCAGGGAGCCCAGAGGCAAAGTTATGATAGAGGCGCTAAGGTCCGTACATTTGCACCCGGCGATAGGGTGTTGGTCCTAATCCCTACGGTGGATAGTAAATTCCTGGCGAAATGGCAGGGCCCATTTGAGGTCCGAGAAAGAGTTGGTGAAGTGAACTATAAAGTGTACCAGCCGGGTAAGAGAAAACCGGAACAGATTTATCATGTGAATCTGATAAAATCCTGGAAAGACCGCTCTGCCCTAACGGCGGATCTGCCCCGTCCGGTTTGTTCACCTATTGTACCCAAGGTGCAGGTTGCTGAGACTCTCTCAGAACGACAAAAATCTGAGGTTAAGCAATTTTTGTTACAGAACCGACAGTTTTTCTCCGAAAAACCTGGCCGGACTAAGTTGGTGAAACATGAGATTGTCACAGAGCCTGGCGTCACTGTTCATGTGAAGCCCTACCGGATTCCGGAAGCCCGCCGTGAAGCCGTCTCCCGGGTAGTGATGGCAATGTTGGACTTAGGAGTCATTGAGGAGTCACACAGCGCCTGGTCCAGTCCAATTGTGTTGATACCTAAACCGGATGGCTCCATCCGGTTTTGTAATGACTTTAGGAAACTGAATGCAGTTTCTAAATTTGATGCGTACCCTATGCCCCGGGTCGATGAGTTGATCGACCGGCTTGGTAAAGCCCGATACATTACGACCCTGGATTTAACAAAGGGGTACTGGCAGATTCCTCTGGCCGAGGCGGCCAGAGAGAAGACGGCATTTGCTACACCGGAAGGTCTGTTCCAGTATGTCTATATGCCGTTTGGACTTCACGGAGCTCCCGCAACGTTCCAGAGATTGATGGATCGAGTCTTGAGGCCTCACAGACAGTACGCTTCTGCCTACCTGGATGACATCGTAATTTACAGCATGGACTGGGAAACTCATCTCCAGAAGGTACAAGCGGTGATTGATGACCTGCGAGATGCAGGTTTAACGGCAAACCCCAAGAAATGCCACATCGGGCTTGAAGAAGCCCGATACTTGGGCTACGTGATTGGCCGAGGAGTGGTTAAACCCCAGATCGACAAAATACAGGCAATTCAGGGCTGGCCACAACCAGTGAACAAGAAACAAGTGCAGGCTTTCCTGGGGATTGCCGGCTATTATCGCCGGTTCATACCCAATTTTGCAGCCATGGCTACTCCCTTGACGGATCTTACCAAGGGGAAGGGTTCCGTCATGGTAAAATGGACCACAGCTGCTGAAGAGGCCTTCCACAGCCTGAAACGGGCTTTGTGCTCTCAGCCCGTACTAGTGACTCCTGATTTCAGCAGCGAGTTTGTGGTACAAACTGATGCCTCTGATACTGGTGTCGGAGCTGTACTTTCCCAGGTGAGGGACGGAGTCGAACACCCGGTCCTCTATCTCAGTCGGAAACTGAATGTACATGAGCAGAGGTATGCGGTGGTTGAAAAAGAGTGCCTAGCCATTAAATGGGCTCTCGACTCCCTCAAGTATTACCTGGCTGGTAGGAAGTTTAGGCTGGTCACAGACCATGCCCCTCTCAAGTGGATGCACCTCCACAAGGACCGTAATAGTCGGGTAACCCGGTGGTTCCTTGCCCTGCAGGCTTACTCTTTTACGGTGGAGCACCGACCTGGGGTGCAGATGGGGAACGCCGATGCCCTATCCCGAGTGCACTGTTTCAAAAGTGTTCTTGCTCGACCAGAGTGGTCTGAGCAAGGGGGGGGATATGTAAGACTCATGCTGGTGTGGTAGATGGAGGCAGGTATATCTCGCCCAGGTGTTTGTCCTATGTGAATTAGGCCACTCATTATCTTCAGGGTGCTAATGGGTTAATGATTGCAGGAATAAAAGATGACCAGCTGGGTGTTTCCAGTGTCTGCCTGGGGCACACAGATTGCCTGCCTGTGTGGGACAAACGTGAGTGAAGAGCTCTGCTCAAGAATTGTGTGATGTTAGCTGGGTGGGAGAAGCCCCCCCAGTTGTTGAGATAGCAACGTATTTGTTTAGTTAGTGCCGGACAGGCTAGGGTTTATTTTTATGTTTTGTTTTTTTGTGTTGCTTTCACGTTAATAAATCTGACCTGAGGTCAGCCTGCTCAGAAACCTGCTGTACGCCTCAGATTCAATGCACAAACCACGTGTCCTTTGACCCCAGCAAAGGCGATCCCAGAGTGTTTTGTCACAAGGCCTAATGCAGTGTAGTTTCCAAGAACTACTAAACGAGAGCCGGAAGATCGAAGCTCAGGAAAGGCAACCTGGAGAACACCTTGGAGTGGAACACACCATCTCTCTACACCCCATACCCAATTTGTAGGCCTAATGCAGTGTAGTTTCCAAGAACTACTAAACGAGAGCTGGAAGATCGAAGCTCAGGAAAGGCAACCTGGAGAACACCTTGGAGTGGAACACACCATCTCTCTACACCCCATACCCAATTTGTAGGCCTAATGCAGTGTAGTTTTCTACAACTACTAAACGAGAGTCGGAAGACCGAAGCAATGTGGACGAAACCTGGGGAACACCTTGGAGTGGAACACACCATCTCTCTACACCCCATACCCAATTTGTAGGCCTAATGCAGTGTAGTTTCCAACAACTACTAAACGAGAGCATGAAGATCGAAGCATTGGCGAGGAAACCTGGGGAACACCTTGGAGTGGAACACACCATCTCTCTACACCCCATACCCAATTTGTAGGCCTAATGCAGCGTAGTTTCCAACAACTACTAAACGAGAGCCGGAAGATCAAAGCTCAGGAAAGGCAACCTGGAGAACACCTTGGAGTGGAACACACCATCTCTCTACACCCCATACCCAATTTGTAGGCCTAATGCAGCGTAGTTTCCAACAACTACTAAACGAGAGCCGGAAGATCGAAGCTCAGGAAAGGCAACCTGAAGAACACCTTGGAGTGGAACACACCATCTCTCTACACCCCATACCCAATTTGTAGGCCTAATGCAGCGTAGTTTCCAACAACTACTAAACGAGAGCCGGAAGATCGAAGCTCAGGAAAGGCAACCTGGAGAACACCTTGGAGTGGAACACACCATCTCTCTACACCCCATACCCAATTTGTAGGCCTAATGCAGTGTAGTTTCCAAGAACTACTAAACGAGAGCCAGAAGATCGAAGCTCAGGAAAGGCAACCTGGAGAACACGTTGGAGTGGAACACACCATCTCTCTACACCCCATACCCAATTTGTAGGCCTAATGCAGTGTAGTTTCCAACAACTACTAAACGAGAGCCGGAAGATCGAAGCTCAGGAAAGGCAACCTGGAGAACACCTTGGAGTGGAACACACCATCTCTCTACACCCCATACCCAATTTGTAGGCCTAATGCAGTGTAGTTTCCAAGAACTACTAAACGAGAGCCGGAAGATCGAAGCTCAGGAAAGGCAACCTGGAGAACACCTTGGAGTGTAGCACACCATCTCTCTACACCCCATACCCAATTTGTAGGCCTAATGCAGCGTAGTTTCCAAGAACTACTAAACGAGAGCCGGAAGATCGAAGCTCAGGAAAGGCAACCTGGAGAACACCTTGGAGTGGAACACACCATCTCTCTACACCCCATACCCAATTTGTAGGCCTAATGCAGTGTAGTTTCCAACAACTACTAAACGAGAGCCGGAAGATCGAAGCTCAGGAAAGGCAACCTGGAGAACACCTTGGAGTGGAACACACCATCTCTCTACACCCCATACCCAATTTGTAGGCCTAATGCAGTGTAGTTTCCAAGAACTACTAAACGAGCGCCGGAAGATCGAAGCTCAGGAAAGGCAACCTGGAGAACACCTTGGAGTGGAACACACCATCTCTCTACACCCCATACCCAATTTGTAGGCCTAATGCAGTGTAGTTTCCAAGAACTACTAAACGAGAGCCAGAAGATCGAAGCTCAGGAAAGGCAACCTGGAGAACACCTTGGAGTGGAACACACCATCTCTCTACACCCCATACCCAATTTGTAGGCCTAATGCAGTGTAGTTTCCAACAACTACTAAACGAGAGCCGGAAGATCGAAGCTCAGGAAAGGCAACCTGGAGAACACCTTGGAGTGGAACACACCATCTCTCTACACCCCATACCCAATTTGTAGGCCTAATGCAGCGTAGTTTCCAACAACTACTAAACGAGAGCATGAAGATCGAAGCAATGGAGAGGAAATCTGGGGAACACCTTGGAGTGGAACACACCATCTCTCTACACCCCATACCCAATTTGTAGGCCTAATGCAGTGTAGTTTCCAACAACTACTAAACGAGAGCATTAAGATCGAAGCAATGGCGAGGAAACCTGGGGCACACCTTGGGGAGGCAGACACCGTTAGTAGGCCCTACCAAAGTTGTACCCCCAATGCAGTTTTAAAATTCCTAGAGGCTGAAAACAAGACTATTGACGCTCAGCTTTTTTCAAAGGAACACAGCTGAATTGAGTGGCGCAGACAGACACAGGTAGTAGGACTTAAACCAAAAATGTGGCTCACTGCAGCTTAAAAAAGTTACAGGGGTACACAAGCAGCAGTGCTCTGGGCAGTGGAGGACAATTTCAATAGTGGACCGCAGACAGACTTTGTACGCCTACTATTAAAAAAAGGATGCTCTATGCAATTAAAAATAGGTTCCAGGGGTCCACGGGCAGCAGTGGTGTGGTCAGTGGACGAGTATTGGAAGGAGGGACCGCAGACAGGCGTAGTAGGCCTAACATAACAAAATTAGGCTGTAGACACTGTAAAATTGGTTCCAGGGGTACACGGGCAGCAGTGTTGTGGTCAGCGGAGGAAAATTGGAATTAGGGACTGCAGACAGACTTTGTAGGCTGTCCCCTGTGGACCATGCATCCAACACATTAACCCAGTGCGCCGTAATGGACACGTAACTTTTTGTGGACATGCCTACTGGTCCATGCGTCTCTTGTCAGGTGCACCTTTCTACTGTTTGATTGCCTGAGTGCTATGACAATGCAGACTTTTTCATGCCGGTGGAGGGCTGGGATGGCTTTTCTCGCAAAAGAAATGTCGACTGGGTAGCTTGAACCGTTGCACAGCGTAGTTCATCTGGGCTTTCTAAATATAAAACAAAGAAAAAAAGGAGGCTACATGCACTTTCAGCTGGGTTCCAGTGGTACACGGCCAGCATTGGTCTGGTCAGTGGAGAACTATTGGAAGGAAGGACCGCAGACACGCTTCGAAGGCCTAACATAATAACAGATGGCTGCAGGCAATTTTAAATTGGTTCCAGGGGTACACGGGCAGCAGTGGTGTGGTCAGTGGAGGCCTAGTGGAAGGAGTGACCGCAGACAGGCATCGAAGGCCTAACATAATAACACATGGCTGTTGGCAATTTTAAATTGGTTCCAGGGGAACACGGGCAGCAGTGGCCTGGTCAGTGTAGTAGTAGTAGAAAGAACGGACCGCAGACAGGCATCGAAGGCCTAAAATAAAAAAATTGGGCTGGCTGTAGGCAATTTTAAATTGGTTCCAGGGGTACACGGGCAGCAGTGGTGTGGTCAGTGGAGGCCTAGTGGAAGGAGTGACCGCAGACAGGCATCGAAGGGCTAACATAATAACACATGGCTGTAGGCAATTTAAAATTGGTTCCAGGGGTACACGGGCAGCAGTGGTGTGGTCAGTGGAGGCCTAGTGGAAGGAGTGACTGCAGACAGGCATCGAAGGCCTAACATAATAACACATGGCTGTAGGCAATTTTAAATTGGTTACGTGGGTACACGGGCAGCAGTGGTGTGGTCAGTGGAGGCCTAGTGGAAGGAGTGACCGCAAACAGGCATCGAAGGCCTAACATAATAACACATGGCTGTAGGCAATTTAAAATTGTTTCCAGGGGTACACGGGCAGCAGTGGTGTGGTCAGTGGAGGCCTAGTGGAAGGAATGACCGCAAACAGGCATCGAAGGCCTAACATAATAACACATGGCTGTAGGCAATTTTAAATTGGTTCCAGGGGAACACGGGCAGCAGTGGCCTGGTCAGTGTAGTAGTAGTAGAAAGAACGGACCGCAGACAGGCATCGAAGGCCTAAAATAAATAAATTGGGCTGGCTGTAGGCAATTTTAAATTGGTTCCAGGGGTACACGGGCAGCAGTGGTGTGGTCAGTGGAGGCCTAGTGGAAGGAGTGACCGCAGACAGGCATCGAAGGGCTAACATAATAACACATGGCTGTAGGCAATTTTAAATTGGTTCCGTGGGTACACGGGCAGCAGTGGTGTGGTCAGTGGAGGCCTAGTGGAAGGAGTGACCGCAGACAGGCATCGAAGGCCTAACATAATAACACATGGCTGTAGGCAATTTTAAATTGGTTCCGTGGGTACACGGGCAGCAGTGGTGTGGTCAGTGGAGGCCTAGTGGAAGGAGTGACCGCAAACAGGCATCGAAGGCCTAACATAATAACACATGGCTGTAGGCAATTTAAAATTGGTTCCAGGGGTACACGGGCAGCAGTGGTGTGGTCAGTGGAGGCCTAGTGGAAGGAGTGACCACAAACAGGCATCGAAGGCCTAACATAATAACACATGGCTGTAGGCAATTTTAAATTGGTTCCAGGGGAACACGGGCAGCAGTGGCCTGGTCAGTGTAGTAGTAGTAGAAAGAACGGACCGCAGACAGGCATCGAAGGCCTAAAATAAAAAAATTGGGCTGGCTGTAGGCAATTTTAAATTGGTTCCAGGAGCACACGGGCAGCAGTGGTGTGGTCAGTGGAGGCCTAGTGGAGGGAGTGACCGCAGACAGGCATCGAAGGCCTAACATAATAACACATGGCTGTAGGCAATTTAAAATTGGTTCCGTGGGTACACGGGCAGCAGTGGTGTGGTCAGTGGAGGCCTAGTGGAAGGAGGGACCGCAGACAGGCTTCGAAGGCCTAACATAAAAAAATAGGGCTGTTGGCAATTTAAAATTGGTTCCAGTGGTACAAGGGCAGCAGTACAATGGTCAGTGGAGGCCTAGTGGAAGGAGGGACCGCAGACAGGCTTTGAAGGCCTAACATAAAAAAATAGGGCTGTTGGCAATTTAAAATTGGTTCCAGGGGTACACGGGCAGCAGTACAATGGTCAGTGGAGGCCTAATGGAAGGAGGGACCGCAGACAGGCTTCGAAGGCCTAACATAACAAAAATGTCAATACAATGGTATTGTCAGTGCCAGGCATTGAAGGATGTCAGCGCATAGACTAAACATTGGTGGAGCTGTGAGAGATAATTTTGCAAGTGGTAAAGCACTGTTTGAGCTGGGGGGGGGGGGAACTGTCTTGTGGCCGGCGGTACAGGCCTAGGGCCCCTCATATTACAGCGGTGTGTCTGACGTTGGGTGCGCACCACCACCGCCAGAGACACTTTATTGTACTATGAGGGACCCAGTGGCAGTGCCGTCGACCAAAAGCGGGCACACCCACCTCTTCAGACAAACAGCACTCTCACGGGTGCTGGCACCAAGTGGCGATACCACGGCCCCGTGTGGGGAGTTTGGCCATTTAGTGAGGTGTAAACATGTCGTATGCTGGACAATCAGGTGCAGAAAATTACGAGATTGGAAAAGTCATTCAGAATAGTCCACAGGCAAGACCTTTTCATAGGAAAGCTAGGTGTCAGCCGGGCAAGGTGGGGCAAAAGATTTCGAAATCCAGTTGTGGTTCATTTTAATGAAGGTTAGATCATCTACATTTTGGGTAGCCAGACGAGTCCTTTTTTCTGTTAGTATTGAACCTGCAGCACTGAATACTCTTTCTGATAGGACACTAGCTGCCGGGCAAGCAAGCTCCTGCAATGCATATTCTGCCAATTCTGGCCAGGTGTCTAATTTGGATGCCCAGTAATCAAATGGGAATGACGGTTGAGGGAGAACGTCGATAAGGGATGAAAAATAGTTTGTAACCATACTGGACAAATGTTGTCTCCTGTCACTTTGAATTGATGCTACAGTACCTGTCCTGTCTGCGGTCATAGCAAAATCACTCCACAACCTGGTCAGAAAACCCCTCTGGCCAACGCCACTTCTGATTTCTGCCCCTCTAACACCTCTGGTCTGCTGGCCCCTGCAGCTCGTGTGAGAACGATCACGGGCGCTGTGTGCAGGGAATGCCAGAAGCAAACGGTCAACAAGAGTTGATTGTTTGGTTGCCTGCCTAACTACCCAGCCCTCCACCTCCAAAACCAACTTCTCCACCATTACAGAAGACTGACTCTCCACTCTACTCTCAAGATCGCATCTCACCACCTGTGCACTTGACCCACTCCCATCCCACTTCATCCCAAACCTCACCACAGTCTTCATCCCAACCCTAACCCATCTCTTCAACCTATCACTAACAACTGGCATTTTCCCCTCAAGCTTTAAACATGCCTCAATCACACCTATCCTCAAAAAGCCCTCTCTTGACCCATCCTCTGTATCTAGCTATCGCCCTATATCACTTCTCCCCTTTGCCTCAAAACTACTGGAACAACATGTCCATCTTGAACTGTCCTCCCATCTATCTTCCTGCTCCTTCTTCGACCGCTTTCAATCAGGCTTCCGGTCACACCACTCCACTGAAACTGCCCTAACTAAGGTCACCAATGACCTCTTAACCGCCAAGAGCAAGCGACACTACTCTATCCTCCTCCTCCTGGACCTGTCCTCTGCCTTTGACACAGTGGACCATTCCCTGCTGCTGCAGACCCTCTCATCCCTTGGAATCACAGAATTGGCCCTATCCTGGATCTCATCATACCTAACTGACCGTACATTCAGCGTCTCCCACTCACACACCACCTCCTCACCTCGCCCCCTATCTGTCGGAGTCCCGCAAGGTTCAGTTCTAGGACCCCTGCTCTTCTCCATTTACACCTTTGGCCTGGGACAGCTCATAGAATCTCACGGCTTTCAGTATCATCTCTACGCTGATGACACACAGATCTACATCTCTGGACCAGATATCACCTCCCTACTAACCAGAATCCCTCAATGTCTGTCTGCTATTTCATCCTTCTTCCCCACTAGATTTCTAAAACTTAACATGGACAAAACAGAATTCATCATCTTTCCCCCATCTCACACGACCTCCCCAACGAACCTATCCATTACAGTAAACGGCTGCCCACTCTCCCCAGTCCCACAAGCTCGCTGTCTTGGGGTAATCCTTGACACTGATCTCTCCTTTAAACCACATATCCAAACCCTTTCCACTTCCTGCCGCCTCCAACTCAAAAATATTTCACGGATCCGCACATTCCTAAACCAAGAATCTGCAAAGACCCTAGTCCATGCCCTCATCATCTCCCGCCTTGACTACTGTAACCTCCTGCTCTGTGGCCTCCCCTCTAACACTCTTGCACCCCTCCAATCTATTCTGAACTCTGCTGCCCGACTAATCCACCTGTCACCCCGCTATTCCCCGGCCTCTCCCCTCTGTCAATCCCTGCACTGGCTCCCCATCACCCAGAGACTCCAGTACAAAAGCCTAACCATGACATACAAAGCCATCCACAACCTGTCTCCACCATACATCTGTGACCTCGTCTCCCGGTACTTTCCTGCACGCAACCTCCGATCCTCACAAGATCTCCTTCTCTACTCCCCTATTATCTCCTCTTCGCACAATCGCATACAAGATTTCTCTCGTGCATCCCCCCTACTCTGGAATTCTCTACCACAACATATCAGACTCTCGCCTACCATCGAAACCTTCAAAAAGAACCTGAAGACCCACCTCTTCCGACAAGCCTACAACCTGCAGTAACCACCGATTGACCAAACCGCTGCACGGCCAGCTCTACCCTCACCTACTGTATCCTCACCCATCCCTTGTAGATTGTGAGCCCTCGCGGGCAGGGTCCTCTCTCCTCCTGTACCAGTTGTGACTTGTATTGTTCAAGATTATTGTACTTGTTTTATTATGTATACCCCTCCTCACATGTAAAGCGCCATGGAATAAATGGCGCTATAATAATAAATAATAATAATAATAATAATAATAATATTAGTTCCAAGTTCTCATGTGGCATTATATTTTGCAATTTGCCTTTATAGCGAGGATCAAGGAGGCAGGCCAACCAGTAATCGTCATCGTTCATCATTTTAGTAATGCGTGTGTCCCTTTTGAGGATACGTAAGGCATAATCCGCCATGTGGGCCAAAGTTCCAGTTCTCAAATC